>NC_057836.1:47459090-47762121 GCF_910594005.1 Cervus elaphus | reverse complement strand
TTCCTAGTCCTTTTTTTACCTGGGAGCTGCATAAACCACATCATCCATTCACTTCAGCAATATTTACTGGGCACTTTTCTTCATGGAGTTTGCCTCCAAGAGGCATGACCGACAACAAGCAATTATATAACATCAGGTTGTTACTAGGTCATTAAGATCCTTCACTGAGTTTTCATTGCACCTTGAGTAAAACCCAAGCTCAGCATGGCCTTCCATGGCCCCATCTATTTCTCCAAACTCATCTCAGGCTGCTCTCCAGTCATGCTGGGTTCCATTCCTCCACCTCACAGTCCTTGAACAAGTTGTTCTCTCTGCCTCTTGACCTTGGCATTGCTGGACCTTTCTCATCCCTCAGATCTCAGTGTAAATATCACTTCTTGGTGATACCAATCCTCTAATGATCTACCCTTCATTAACTTCACTCATTCAAGAAATATGTGCTGAAAACTGTGCTGGGATAAAGTGAGGTATGACCTCCTGGAGCCCTTAGTCTAGCAAGGAGGACCAATTACAGGAAGTAAATAAAATGAATCAGCAAGTGTGGAGAAGGGGGCATAAAAGGGAGGATATCTGCTTTATACCGGATGATCCAAAAGGCCTCTCTGAGGAGATTATATTGAAACTGAATAGTGAGAAACAGTCCAGTGGGAAGACGGCCTATTACTCTCCATCACACCCTGGCTATGTAACGCAACAGTCCATTCTTCAGTATTTGCTTTGAAGGAATCAAAGCATTTAATGTCAGTCTCTGCCTCCCCTAATAGACTAATCTGTATTCCCAGCACCAAGGACAGTGCCGACCATTTAGGAGGCATTCAATGCACATTGATGAATTAATTACTGTTCAATTAGTTAATCAATTCACCAATGAAATCATTCCACAGACTGAAACAAGTTCTTGTGCTTTTTGCTGTGGTCATTACTTTATAGCAGAAGGACACCTACTCTGTTGGGTTTTAGAAAACAATGGGGTGACTGTAAAATGAGAATGCATATGCATAAGAGACACTGGATAGTAGTCATTGTGGTCTTTACCATGAAAGATTCTTTCCTTGCGGAAGCTGAATGACTTAATTCAAACTTCAAAATCCATCTTCACATGCAGTCAAGAAGCTTAAAGGTGAGAGAAAGGAATGCTTCTGTTCTTCACTGGGCACAGCGCAAAGCACCTTCTCTCTGGTATCTCGGCCACTTCCCAAGCCCACCCTGGGAGGGAGCTGCCCAGGCCCAGCTCTCAGCAACTCCCTCCAAGAACAGGGCACCTCTCACTCCCTGTGCTGGTTTCTGGGAGAGCTGGCTGTGCACAGCTCACAGCTGAGCTTCTCTTCAGGAACCATCCTGCTGAAGGGACACCCAAAGTTATGCCCCCTTCCCTGGAGGCAGTCTGCCCCCACTGACTGATCAACGTGGGATTTCGAAGGCCTGGCCCCCAGCCTCAGATCACCTGAGGCCTCTCTTGCTTTCCATTATTGACCAACTTCTCCCTCTGTCCTCATCCTGCTTCTCTCACCATCCATCCCTTGAAGAGTGAGACCATTCCCCAAGAATCCACTTACACCCAATTCTCAGAGCCTCTGAGTCTTTTTCCTTAGAATCCAACCTATGACAGGTGGGGATGATGACTTCCTTTTAAATCAGAAAACTGAGATTCAGAAAGGCTAAAAATGTCCCCAAGGCACATGGCTAAAGTGACTTTCTGATGCGACTCCCTGTCAAGACTTTTCTCTTCCCCACAGCCTCTAACAGCTGAGGCTGTGTCTCCATGAGACAGAAACAGGAGCCCAGAGAGGGAAAACCAGAAGATCAGAAACAACAGGCAGAGGTTCCCTTCACCATCCTCCAGGGGCCACCCCTGACAACAAGGTCCAGGTTAAACCCTCCAGAAACAATAGGAAAATGACCTGTAGGTTGCAGAGGCAAGCATCACATGAGCAACGGCTCCATGCCTGAATGATCCATGCCCAGAAGCCAGGGAGCAGGGCTCCTGGGCAGACACTGCTGCCTTTAGGGGCCAGAATATTTGCAGCCACATCCAAAATATTAACTGCAACTTACCCGCTTTCTATTGCTCCAATCTCCATCCATTTCCACAGAGCTGCCAGAATTCTTCCACTGCCCTCCTTGATCACAGGACAAAAATCTATGGAGTCTAAGGCTGCATTTTAAGGTCTGTGCATGTTTTAGCTCCTGCCATGTTGACACCTCATTTCCTCCCCACAAAAGCCCTAGTCCTATTTGATTAGCTGATAAAGGATTAACTGATGGCCTAAGTCAGGATATTGGACTTTTTCAGTTTTTTTTTACCTTTGCACAGGAAAATCTCTGGAATTCCTGCTATCCCATCACACACACACACACACACACCCCCAGTCTAGGTATCCCATCACACACACACATGCATGCACACACACACCCCAGTCTGCTCTCCCATCGCGCACACACCCCAGCCCACACAGCTTTCAGCCTGGCAAACCCTCCTACTCCTCTAGTCCGCATTCAATAGTCACCTCCTCTTGGAAGCCTTCCTGGCTTGCTCATAGTCCTCCTCTCCACGTAACATCCCCTGTACAACAATGCATTATAACTGTTTCTCCTGTTCTCCTTCTTAGTCCCAGGGGCGCCTCCAACACCCTTCTTCCTGACTCTAGGGCTTAGCACATTGTCTGGAACACAATAGGAACCCAATAAACGCAGAATACACGAGGCGCTCCATAAAGCGCTAATTTCTCTGTCCTAGCTTGGCCAGGGAATCACTCTGAGTTTTTTGCGTTTATTTGTTTGGTTTTTTTCCTGAGCTCCAAGAGACCTAGAAATAATAAATGGCATGACCAATCTGACCCCTGGCTCCGGGGGGCAACAGGTCAGGAGGCGTCTGCAGATCTCGGTAGAGCAGACGTCCGGCCTCTGCGGCCGCCAGCTCCCCGCAAGCTCTTCCCGGGGCTCCGGCGCTGGGTGGAGAGTCTCTTGGAAGCCACTATGCGAAGCCCCTCTGGCTCCCGGGCCCCTCAGGCGTGCCCCGCAAGCGCAACTGTCCGTCCCAGGGTCGGCCCGGAGACCTGGCCGCAGCACTCGGGGAGGCAGCTTGGCGCGCCGGCTCCTCCGCCCCGTGTCGGGCCCCTCCGCGCGCCCGCATCCCGCAGGCACAGAGCCGGAGCGCCCGGGAACGCAGTCTGGCGCCGGGACGCCACCAGAAGCCTCGGCGGGAGGTGGCCGGGACTCCCCTGTTACCAGAAACCTCACAAAGTCTTACTTCGCCGAGGGCTCTGCTTACCTTGCGAGCCGCCAGGAACCGGGAGCCGGGGGTGTGCCTTGGCCGCGGGTCCCGCCTGCGGATCCGCTCGGGTCCTCAGCTCAGCCTCCGCACCCCGTGGCGCGCGAGCGTCTCCCCTCGGCAGCCCAGCCTCCATGCGCCGCGGGGCCCCATTGGCTCGGGCAGCCAGGCCCCACCCACGGGAGGCTCCGCCCACGGGAGGCCCCGCCCCCCACGCCCCTCACGCCCCTCGTGCCTTCCCGCTACCCCGCTCCCGGCCACTTCAAGCTGGTAAAGTACTTCTAAGACTCAGATCTCACCAAGCTCAGGCAGCCGAGAAAGGTAATAATTCTCCATCCCAAGAGCGTCTAGACGCCCCTCGGGGAGTGTGAAGAGTGCAGAGTCCCTGGAAACCAGCTTTGAGAAAGTCACCTGACCCTCCCTGGCCTTCAGGAGACTCCAGAAATCCCACAGCAGATGTCTCAGGCCCTGTGCTAGGCACTTAGAGCCAGGCGTGCATCAGGGGAACCACACAGAGTCTGCCGTCCTCATGGATTTTGCACGGGGTGGGGGTCGGGGCGGGCAGGCTATATGCAGATAAACAAATAAAAAGGTAATGCCAGATTGTTGTGAGCATTATCGGTGGGGTAATTTAAATAAGAACGGAGGCGGAGGACGCTATAAATGGGATGGTCTTGAAGGCCACTTTGAACGAGGAGATGGAGAATAAAAGCGGTTCCAGGGCTGGAGGGGGAGCATTGCTGACGGAGCAGCAGATTTACCTTGGTTCTGAGGCTGGAGCTGTAGTCTAGGATGGCCCAGTGCAATGAGCAAGGGGAGAGGGGGTTAAGTCACCTAGAGCTCACAGAAGTGTGAGGCAGGGTTAGGGGCTCCAGCTCTGCTGTAAGCACGGGAATAAGCCAGAGAAGGGTTTTGAGCGGGACTGTGACCCTTTTAAGAAGACCACGCTGGCTTTTGTGTGTGGAGAATGGATTTTCGAAGAGAACCAATGGAAGCAGGAGACCAGTTAGGAGGTGTCTTAGTCTTAACTCTTCTTGTGCTGCTGTAACAGAATAGTGTAGACTGAGTGGCTTAAACAAAGAAATTTATTTTCTCAGTTCTGGCAGCTAGAGGTCCAAGATCAAGGTGCCCTCAGGATGGGTTTCTGGTAAGAGTTCTCTTCCTGGCTTGTAGATTGCTGCCTTCTACCTATGTCCTCACATGGTGGGGAAAGAAAGACCAAGCATGCTGGTGTCCCTGCTTCTGAGGGCACTAATCTCCCGTCATCTCATCTAAACCTAAAATCTGAAACTCCCAAACACCCCATCGCCAAATACCATCACACTGTGGGTCAGAGTCACCACATATGACTGACGGGGTGGGCGGTGGGGGTACATAATTCAGTACATAATAGCAGAAGGTTGTTACAGAAATCAAGGCAAGAGATGATGGGGGCTTAGACCAAGGTGGTTACAACAGAGACGGGGAGAGTGAACTGACTGAAATATATTTTGAGAATATCATGGAAAGGCTTAATGGTGGATTGGATTTAGGAGATGAGGAAAACGAATGAATGAAGAATGACTCCTGGGTGTTTATCTTGAACTACCCACAGGGTAATGGTGCCATTGCCAGCGTGGGGTAGAGTACCGAGGAACAGGTTGGAAGCAGAGGGAAATGAAGAAAGGCTCCATTGTTGGCATTTGAGCAACCTATTTGATAGCCTATAACAGTGCCAGGCTCTCTTCAAACGATTCCATATGTGTTAACAATTGTTTATATAATTCCCATGATAACCATATGGTAGAAAAGTACTCTCACTGTCCCCAAATTCCAGATGAGGAAATGAAGGCACTGCCCAAGGTGGGTGACTGGATACACAAGTCTAGAGCACAGGTAAGGGTCTGGGACTGGAAATGTGCATTGGAGGGTGCCCTGACCTGGGCTGTATGGGACCACCAAGAGAGAGCGTGCGGTGTGAGAAGAGAGGCAGGGCTGAGCCCTTGCAAGGTTCTCTTCCAACATCTTCCACTTATTGCGTGACCTCTCCTAAGTGACCTTAGTCAATAAGAAGGAGTGACCCAACTTCAGTAACTAAGAGGAAATAAGATTCGCTCGGGGATTGCACACTCTAATATGAGCATGGACAGGCAGTAACGTAGCAAGTGAAGTTGGCGGGGGGATGGAGCAGAGAAGGGTGACTGGTGTGTCACACTCCGGTGTGCCCACCTGTCTAAGGGAGCAGTCATTATTCCACACCAGCTGATTTTTGCCATATGGAACATGGACCCTGAGTTGCCAAATGACCTGATTTTTATTAAAGGGCTAGGAATTCAGATTATGTTAAATCTCTAGATGTATTAATTTGGTGATTAATTTAGTCACTACTGTTGGGAAAAATCAAACTTATGTATGGATAGGATTTGCTTCTTTGGCTACTACTTTCCACTTCTGGATTAGATAATATCTCAGGTCCTTTCAAGAAACTTCCTGAACAGTTTCTGTCTAGACACCAGACACAGATGTTGATAATAGTTGGACATAAGACGACCAAGAAAATCTCAACTCGGAAGCACAGCGTAGTCTTTGATGACATTTGGCCAGTCTCTGCCTTGACCCACCTGACATATCATTTCTAAGCCTCAGTTTCCCCACCGGTAAAATGAGGAGCTCAGAACAGTGCTCCTCCAAGACCCCTCCCAACTCTAACATTTAGAGTTATATTCTAGCAATAATGGAAAAGGTGTTCTTGTCTGGGTCTGTAAATTCAAAAGGTCTCACTCACTAAGTATCAGTTTTAAAGAAAGAAGAAAAGAGGAAACAGGGAGTGAGATAGAGGATTAGATGAGAAGCCAGGCAAATTGTAGCATAGAAAATTATTTTTTATTGAGCTATGAATAAGAAAAAAAGGCAATTAGATCAGGAGTGCTTAATGGTTCTACTAAAAATCCAATGTATTGTAGCCACTTCTCTCTATATATCACCAAGGGTTTTGCAGTAATGAGACTCTCCTGTCATGTATTGGAGGTCAGCTACACTCTAGCATTATTTATTCTTATGTGCTGAGCTTATGTAGTGAAAAGAGCCTGAAAGCAGATAATTGCTCCCCATAGCATTAGTCCCTTCTGTCTCCACCTGAGATGTGGTTTAAAGCTGAGGAAACAGCTTATGGTTTTATAAATCTCTGGATCTTGTGTAGCAGAGTGAACATGGGGTTGAGAGCTGGGAGATCTGACACTGTCATTGAATAACCTCTCTGAACCTTCTCCATCAGTAAAATGACTGCTGCACGAAGGTGGCTTTCCTAGAAGATATTTATATTCAGGTCTCCACATTTCTTTGGAAGGACTTTTTCATTGTGTGGAGACCTGGTAATTCCCAGGGCCAGATCCTTCCACGATTCTCCACTTCTCAGTCTCCCAAAACTCTTCAGGCAGAGGTATCATCTCAACTGGACCAATTAGATGCTCACTCCTGGGACTTTGTCTCTCCAGAAAGTGACAAAGATGGAGAGCTAGAGATTGACCATGAGACTGAATAGAGTGATGGTAGAGGCAGCAGCCACAGCCTGAAGAGGCTGGACCAGTGCTTGCTCCTCCGTCATGAATCTTGTTGGCCAATCTCCAGAATTCCCTTGATTTCTGCCAGTTTTTCAAGCCCATTCTTTCATGCCAGCCCTGTCCTCCATCCAGATTTGTTTTGTGAATCTCCTATCTCTGCTAAATTCCCTTCTTGTGTTAGCAGTTCAAATTGTTTCTCTTGTTATTAACCAAGAATCCTGATGGATCAGGGAGGAAAGAAACATTGTATCATAAGACACAATTTGGACCTGTCTGGATGCACACACACTGATAGGCAAATGCTATTCTCCTATCACTCATTAAGAAGTCTGGCTCCATGGTGGTGGTGACTGAAGTGGCTCAGTCATGTCCAACTCTTTGCAACCCCATGGACTGTAGCCTGCCACACTTCTCCGTCCATGGGATTCTCCAGGAAAGAGCAGTAGAGTGGTAGTGGTAGTTAAAAAGGATATTTGTTAAGAACCCAGATCTGCTATACTTAATAGATCTTAAAAAAATGACCAAGCCCTTATAATAACAAAAACAACTGCAGAAATAAGCCTTCCCATATGTAAATGTTGGTTTGCAAAGTCCCTTCACATAAATTCCCTCATTTTATATGTGCTCCTGTATGGTAGGCAGATTAGATAGTATTCATGGCTCATAGAGTAAATTAATAATAGCTATCATTTATTGAACACTTTTTGTGTGCCAGGCACTGTGCTAAAGGATTTACGTACCCATATATCAACCCTGATAAGGAGACATTATCCCCATATCACAGGTGATGAAATTGAGGTTTGTGCAAGGTCGTATAGACGATGTGAGAACTCAAACTCAGTTCTGTCTTTTTTAATGTCTTTGGTTGTGCCTTGGGGCATATGGGATCTTAGTTCCTTGACCAGGGATTGAACCCATGCCCCCTGTATTGGGAGTGTGCAGACTCTTAACCACTGAACCACCAGGGAGGTCCTGAACTGAGAGTTCTGTTCCAAACTCAAGAGTTCTGTCTTGATGACAAAGGCTGTGTGCTTGTAACATACACATAGCCTGGTGTCATGTAACACAGCCAGTGAGAGACATTGCTATCACTGGAATCCAGGTCCTGAATCAGGAACGTTTCCATTCTATTTGGCTATGGCTTGTTCAAACTTGTCAACAAGGGCAGAGTTGATTCAGTAGCCCATCATGGAGAGATGTTTAAGGTCACAGAAAATTATTTTCATATTTCCCACTCACTACCTGTCATGGTGCCTAAAATCCTTACAGTCAAAGATGAATTGCTCTGTTTGAAGATTGATCAAGGGACACAAATGCACACATGCATTTGTGTAAGGAGTAAGATGCTGTTTTATCAGCTGGGGGTGGGGTGGGGGGTGAGGGTAAAATGGCTCTGGAGCCTGTCCAGAAAGGGTTAAAGTAGTCATCATTTCACTGTGTATTTGCTTATCAAACACTCATGTGGTAACGGCCTCAGGTTCTTATCTATAAAATATGAAATGGGGACAGTAACAACAACAGAAACAATAATAATACTTTCTGGAGTTCTGGTAAGGACAAAAGCTATTAAAACAGAAAGTTTCTTAGAGCATGCCTGGTATATATTAAGTATTCTTCAGGTGTTAAAAATAAATTAAATAAAAAACAAAAACAATTGACTTCAAAAACAGGTAAAAATAGAAAAACTTTTCAATTTCACCTGTTTCCTCTTTGGATTTTTTAAAAAATAATAGTTATTTTATTTGCTTCCTCTTTAGATTCTTTAAAAGATATTTATTTATTTTATTTATTTATCTGGCTGCCCAGGTCTCAGTTGCAGCACACAGGATCTTTTACTTGCCGGCATGTGGAATCTCCTAGTTGCAGCATGCAGGCTCTAGTTTCCTGATGAGGCATCGAACCCAGGCCCCCTGTGTTGGGAGCATGGAGTCTTAGCTACTGAGCCACCACAGAACTCCTCTTTCTATTTAAAAATTGTTTTAGAAAGACAAGGAGGTGGGGCATAGAATAAAAGAAAATCTGAAAATATTAATTTACTCCTCCACACGAAGCAATTCATTTCATCTCTATGCTGTACCTGTGATTAGTCGCTCAGTCATGTCCAACTCTTTGCGACCCTTTGGGCTGTAGCCCACCAGGCTCCTCTGTCCATGGGACTTTTCAGGCAAGAATACTGAGAGTGGGTCGCCATCCCCTCCTGCAGGGGATCTTCTCAGCTCAGGAACCGAACCCACATCTCCTGCTTCTCCTGCTTGGTAGGTGGATTCTTTACCCGCTGAGCCATCAGGAAAGCCATGAGCCTTAGTAAAATGAGGGGAGTGTTTAAAATGTCCTAACATCTATAACTCTTGTTTTCAACCCCAAAGCAAAGGCTCAAAAGTAACAGCCTGGTCTGAAGCTGAAGCAGATTGTGAGCTAAAGCCTTTGAGCAGATTTTGAGATAAGGATTTCATGCTTACTTGTTTGTAGTGCAAAGCATTTTTTGCTGACATTGCAGAAGATTGTCATGGCAACCAGGAAGCTAAGTTTCCAAGTCTTTGGAATCCCCCTTCAGGGGAGGCAGATGTCAGTGGGCGTTCCTTTGTAATTAAGGGCGCTTGAAGGTTTTAGCTGATCAAGTCACTTTCAAGGTAATGTTCTAATACATCTGTCTCCACAACTCACTAAGGAGCAGCTGCATCAAGGCAGAAAGAAGACCAGCCTCCATCCAATGAGACAGGCAATGAGAATGCATAAGCCATGGTTCTCACCACTGGTTGCATGTTAGTATCACCTCTGGATATTCTAGTGTTTGGGCCTCTGATTCCCCAAATATGTCAGGTGGCAAGGAATGGGGCCTGGGTACCAGCTGGCATTTTTGTCAGTCTTTTGGGTGACATCATGTCATCAAGGTTTAGAACCACTGGGCTGGAGTTTGAATCCCAGATCCACATCTTCCCATACGGCTATGTGGTCTTGGCCCAGCCTCTGCACTTCTCCAGTCTGCGGATCTCTTCACCTATAAAATAGGGTAATATAGACAGCTTTACAGAGCTGTGGTGAAGCTGAAACACGTTGCGGAGTGTTCAGCCCCTGGTCAGGGAACTAAGATCTCACATGGGAACTAAGATCCTACAAGCTGTGCAGCACAGCCAAAAAAAAAAAATCAATAAATAAAATTTAAATATGAAAGTGCCTGGCAAATGCCATTATATCAATGTTAGCTTCATTTGAGTTAGAACAAGTCTGGGGTTGGGAAACCCAGAAACAAATGTGCATATTTGATATAACGTGGTTTAAGTATTGGCTCAAAGAAAAAAGGAATAGAATAGATACATTTTAAGTTGCATAACTATAAAGAAATATTTGTCCTTTCAAAGGTATTTACATATTTTATTGTGTTTGACTTTACAAAACCCTCTGAAGTTGAAGTTATTGTTGTTCAGAGAAGTGAACTTGTTTGCTCAAGTTGTCACATCTCTTTGTTGGGTAAACTGATCAATTGCTAATGCTGTTCTAAGTTGCTTCAGTCACGTCTGACTTTGTGACCTCATGGACTGTAGCCCGCTGGGCTCCTCTGTCCATGAGATTTTCCAGGCAATAATGCTACAGTGGGTTGCCATTTCCTTCTCCAGGGGATCTTCCCAACCCAGGGATTGAACCCACATCTCTTATGTCTCCTTCATTGGCATGCAGGTTCTTTACTACTAGCACCACCTGGGAAGTCCCCAAACTGATCAGTTAACCCCTGTTAATGGCTTCATGTGTCATCCTTCTAATTTAAGATACTTATATTGTCACAAGAGCTTTCTGAAAACTTAATGCTTTTGACCAAAGGAAGTCCATTCATGAGGGAACTCTGTGGGAGCCTGTGCTTCAGTCTGGGACTTGGGGCACCTTTCCATTAGGGCACCTTTTCTTTACACATCAGCTTATCCCTTCTGTGTATTCTCTATTCTCCAGACCCATCTGTCCTGTGCATGTGGCATTATTCAGTCAGAATATTTCATCTCACTTCCTATTTGTTGTGGAAGGAGTAATTGGGCAGGAATACCCCTCAGGGGACCCACGTGCATCAATAGGAAGGATTTGAGGCCACATCAAAATTAAAAATGCATATATTCCACAATCTAGCTATTTCACCTCTAGGACAGTTTTCTAATGACAGGCTCACTCATGCACAGAAGGAGTCGTGTACAGTGCAAAGATGTCCATCAAGGCGTGATGAACCCCTTAACTGTTCATCAGGGGAATGTTAAGCATAAAATAGCTTTTCCATATATATGTAATGTTTTAGAGTACTGAGAAGAATGAGGTAGACCCATATTAGCTAATATGTGCTAATCATGATCAAGGGAAAGTGCTTAGTAAATAAATAAAATGTTACAGTATGTGAGTGTTTATATATAGATAGATAATATATCTATAATTACATGTTTTATTTTATTTGTAAATATACACACACTCGCTGTGTATCTACACACACTATATACACATATATACTATAAGAGCACAAAAAAGTTGCTGACAATGGTTATCTTTAAGACTCGCAAGAAGACCACCTCATTATATGTTGTGTGGGTAGGTTTCAAAGGCGTCTTTAGCCTTGTCCATAATATTCAAATTTGTATAAGACTATATTTGCATTACACAAGGGCAGGTGGCTCAGTGATAAAGAATCCACCTGCCAAGCAGGAGATACAGGTTTGGTCTCTGGGTTAGAAATATCCCCTGGAGAAGGAAACGGCAACCGGCTCCAGTATTCTTGCCTGGGAAATCCCATGAACAGAGGAGCCTAGACGGCTACAGTCCATAGTGTTGCAAAGAATTAGACACGTCTTAGCAACTAAACAGCACAACAATATGTCTGCATTATTATTGATGCAATCAAAACATAATTTAAAGACCCAAATCCTTTTTTTTTTTTTAATTCGATCAATGCAGTAAGATATTTTTAAATGGGAGGTTTTGGAACAGAAACCTGGGGAAAGTTTCCATATTTAGTGCTATGCAGAAGGAATCACGGACTTCCCAGGTATGGCTAGTGGTAAAGAACCTGCCTGCCAGTGCAGGAGATGTAAGAGACGCAGGTTCGATTCCTGGGTCAAGAAGATCCCCTGGAGGAGGGTGTGGAAACCCATTCCAGTGTTCTTGCCTGGAGCATCCCGTGGGCAGAGGAGCCTGTGGGGCACCGTCCGCAGTGTCGCAGAGTCTGACACGGCTGAAGCGCACAGGAAAAAGAGCCCCAGGCTGGGAGTCAGCTGTCCAGCTGTGTGACTTTGGGAGAGTTACTTTCCCTCTCGGAGTCTCTGTTTTTCCTTTGTTGCCTGAGGAGAAGTTGGGATCTGATGGTTTTCACACTGTGCTTCTCAGTGCCCTAGTGTTTCCAGACATGGCTCAGGGGCCACTGCATCCTGTGTGTATGTGAGGTCGGGGGTGTGACAGGGCTTGGAGAAAGAGACCTGGAGAGAGGGGGGCAGGGAGGAGACAGCAAGCGAGAGAGGGAGAGAGAAGGAGGGAGGATTTCGGTGATTCCATTCAGCTCAGCTGCTCTAGGCAGAAGCACATGACAACAGAAACTAGATGATTGGATTTAAATCTTAGAGTGTGTGTGTGTGTTGGGGGAGGCAGGAAAGAGCCTTCTAGCTGGATATTTCTACCTTGTCATCAGGAAGAACAGATTCAGCCCAGACTCCAGACAGCTGGCCATACAGTGGTCCCCCCCATGCTAGACTTTGAGTCCTTTATGTTGGTCAGGGCAAACAGAAGAGAGGAGGATGAGCTGAGTGACCTGGGTTCAGAGTTCCATCCCCTCTGGTTGTCTCAGTACTCTGGGGGATTGGGCTCCCTTTCCTGGCTTTCTAGCCCCTGGGAGAACAACAGAGTTTAACTTTCAGAGGCAGACAATTGCTTTTACCAAAACTACCACCATTCACCAGAGACAGACCACCAGGCATCAGAGAAGCCACCATCATATTAAGAGAGAGAGTGCATGTGAGAGAACTACTTGGTCTATAAAATGCTGTATGGAAGTTAGGTATAATTTTCATCACCATCCCATAGTGGCACATAAATATTTGTTCAAAGAATACCTTCTTAATAGCTTTTCCTTTCAGAGGAGGTATGAAGTAATGGCAAAAATTTGCCTTGATATTAATAAGATCTGGGTTCAAATCTCAGCTGTATACTAACGTGATGTGCATGACCCAAAGCAACAATAATAATAATAATTGTGCGTTTACGCACCAACCTCTGCTGTCTTTAACCTCCCTTATCTTACTTTTTTCAGTGACACCGTGAGATTAGTGTTGATATCCCCATTTTACAGATGGAGAAACTGAGACTCAAAGATGCTAAGAAAGTTATTCCAAGTTGCACACTTTATAAGTAGCAGAGTCAGGAATTGAACCCACATCTACATTATTTGAAAATCATTGTTCTTAACCTTTCTAAAGTTTTCCCTGTCTGCTGATCTCAGTTCTACCTATTTTGCAGGGTGATCATAGTAACAAAATACAGCACAGCACAGCATGGGGATTGATTGAGCCTGTTTATATGACCTGGCCTTTTATTCATAACCTGGGACGTACGTTTAAAAGCAGGAAACAGTATAGTTTTGTATATGAAAGAGAGTAGAAGGAAATCTTTTATTAGTGATACTAAAATGCACACTTGTACTTGTGATTTTTGTGATAGGGTTACCCCCTTGTGGGCAGGTAAGATTGTGAGTAAGGGACTGTACATAGGGAAGTTTGTCACTTCCGGAATGAAAATTCTTTTTCTGTCTCCTCCCCAACCAAATATTCCCCACTAGATTTCTCTCGAAGCATGATGGGAAAAGCACATTCAGGACAGGTGGAATTACAAATTCTACAGTGCTCTGCTCTGGCTATGGCCACTGCTCCCAGCATGAATATATCTGCTCATTCATTTATTGCTCCTCTGGGAACTGGCAGTCTCCATCACTGTGTTGCCAGGCAACCAAAACAGCACCTGCATCAGAAGATGAACAAACCAATCAGGGCGGTCAGAGGAGGAGCTTTACCTGGTTGCCCTCCAAGATGGAAAGAGGACTCTCTGGGTTGACTCAGGACTGTGGCTGCTGGAATCAGCATCAGAGCTGGAGGGAACTCGGGAAATCTGGAATCTCTCATTTGGAGAGCCCTGGCTGGATGGGAATGAAGTCTTAACTCTGAGGCAGAGTCAGGAGAACAAGTCAGATGTGAAAACCAGGCTAATGTTCCATCCTTATACTTCATTGCCATCATTTCCAAACTCATGAGTAGGGCACAGTCCTTGTATCAGGCCCTCTGCCTGGTGAGAGGTGCAGAAAGCATTTAGACACTGTTCCTCGATCATCTTCGAGTTCTTTTATTACTCTTCCATATTCAAGGCTGTATAGTATGGTAGTTAAGGGCATAATATCAGCTCAAACACTTACCTCTTATGGGAGAATGCAGATTACTTAAGCTTTCTGTGTTTCAGTTTACAAATTTATACATATCCCATATGTAAAATGCTGATAATGATGAGAATAAAATAAGCACAATAAAGTAAAAGTGTCAGTTACTCAGTCGTGTCTGACTCTTTGTGACCCTATTGATGATAGCCCTCCAGGCTCCTCTGTCCATGGGATTTTCCAGGCAAGAATACTGGAGTGGGTTGCCATTCCCTTCTCCAGGGGATCTTCCTGACCCAAGGATCAAACCTGGGTCTCCTGCATTGCAGACAGATTCTTAACGTCTGAGCCACCAGGAAAGCCATGCCTAGCACAAAGCAAGGTTCAGTCAGTGATGGTCACATATGGGGCACCAGAGCTTGAACTGGGCAGCTTGGGTTCAGTTCTTGGCTCCACCTTGTATTCACTGCATGATCACTGTCAAGTTACCTACAATTTCTGTGACTTAGTTTGCTTACCTGTAGAATGAGCATGATAATAGAGCCTCCGAGGAGCTGAAGTTATTTAATATAAAGTGTGTAGAACAGTTTCTGATGCATGGTAAGTACTCTATACATTTTCATTAATACAATATATCAACAAATTATTTATTGAGCACTTAATATGTAACAGACACTGTCCTGTGAGCTGGGGACATAAAAATAGGCAAAATAGGCAAGTCCGTCTCATTTTTCATGGAATTATGACTATTGTTACATTCTTAATAATATTTCTTTACTTCTCAGTCCCTACAACTAGATAAACATCTTGAAGGCAGGGGCATGTGATTGCCCATAGTTGTATTGCTTATGCCTGGCACAGAGTCTGAAGTAGTACATGTTCAGTAAATGTTTGTTTGATAAATACCTGGCATTATGCAAGATACAGGATGCTGGTTCTCAATGGGGGAAGAATTTGTTCTCCAAGGAATGTCAAACAATGAAAGGAGACATCTTTGGCTTTCACGCCTTGGAGGAGGGGAGAGATGATGCTGGTGCTATAGTGGATAGAGGCAAAGGATGCTGCTAAACGTCCTACAGTACTTGGGACAGCCTCCCACAGCAAAAACTTATCCAGCCCCAAATGTTAATAGTGCTGAGGTTGAGAAATTCTGGTGTCAGAGATCAGAGAGGAACAAAGGCTTATAAAGACTCCTTCCCTCCAAAAGCTCTTGGTCCAGGGGGGTCATGATAACAAGGCACGTGGAATGCTGTGTGCGAGACAGGGAGAGCGCTATAAGGACAAAACCAAGAGACCCTGGACAGAAGAGGTTCCTGGTGCAGCTAATGGCTGAGCTGATTCTTCAAGAACATATATGGTCTTCGGGCAAATCCTGTGTGTCCTGGGAGAAGTTGTAGGGCTTGGGGAATGCAAGTGGAGGGCCACCAGCATGAGCAAAGGCTTGAAAGTGGGAAGGGGTACAGTTTTTGCTAAAGTGCAAGAATGAGAGTGGGGAGCAGAGGCTGTGGCAGGAGATCCTGGGGGCCCCAGGGGAGGCATACTATGGGGCTTGGGCATGATGCAGTCAGCCAGAATTTCCCAAAATCGGTTCCCTGAGAACTAATCCTTTAAGATGTACCCAGAAAGAGCTGCAGGGAAAGAAGACTGAGAAAGTGCTTAATATCACTCCCTCCCCTTTTGGAGATTTGCCAGGCTCATTTGTATCGTATGTTTTCTGAGAATTCCTCCATTAAAGAAACTTGAATTATTTTCTTGAATTTATCTCAGAGTTTTCCAAAGTTACTTGACCGTGAAAACTTCTTTCCCAGACACCTGTCTGCATGGAGTCTGCAGACCTCTGTTTGGAAAGAGGAACCAGAGGAAACTATTGACTGTCTTGAAGAAATACCATGGCTCGGTTTGGTATTTCAAGATTATCTTCCTGGCTCCTGTGTGCAGTGTATTCAGAAGGTAAGAAATGTTTATAGATGTTGTTCAAGCACTTGACCTCTGGGATGTATGCCCCATTAGACTTGGTATAGGGAGTGTGTTTATTAACCATTTTGTCCCTACTTCAGCCTGGTGTGCAGCCAGCACTCACTACATTTTTGAATGAAAGGATGTTTCCAGTCTTACATTAGACCCTGAGGCTGAAGAAGAGAGAGGCAAACCCTCTTCTCCTGCAGTGAGCAGACTGGCAGGCACATGGTAGACATGGACTGAGAGAATGGTTCGCATAAATAAGATGGAAGGTAGCAAGGATAAGAAATGGTGTGGGGCCTGGGAATCTGTATTTTAAACTAGTTCCTTGACTACTTCTCATGTCCACGGGCCAGCATTTGGAAAACCTTGTTTGCCAATCAGAGATGACCCCAAGTTTGATTATCTTACTGAGATCAAGGTCTCAACCTTCTTACACTGGCTATTCTTGATCCCTATCCCTTGGGGTCTTTAAGTCCCTGGCCTCACTGCCCCTGAGCAGTGAGTGACCCCAAATTCTTGAACCTGCTTGGATCCTTTGATCGACCCTGGAGCAATACAGGTCCTTCATAGCCCATAAACCCTAGGGGAAGCATCTCTACTTGACTTTGAGGGTGAGGTTTGTTTCTGATATCCACCTCTCACACTCCCCCCAACACTCTTGGCTCCCTTCTGGCTGTAGCACTGCATTCCCGAGTCTGCACGATCTGCTTGAAGACACTTACGAGATAAAGTACATTCATGTTTTCATGTAAGCTGTGTACACACTAAAGCTGTTTGGTGTTTGATGTTAAATTTAAAAAAACAGAGAAAGAGGACTATGTGGTCTTTTAGGAGAGGCTGTGAGACTTTCCTTCATTTTGTCCTGGAGAGAGTTTCCTGTGGAAACGAAAGGGAAAAAGTCTCTGATTGACTTGTTTGTGGCATGCCTGCATGCTCAGTCACTTGTCGTGTCCAACTCTTTGCAACCTTATGGACTGTAGGCCACCAGGCTCCTCTGTCCATGGGATTCTCCAGGCAAGAATACTCAAGTGGGTTGCCATGCTTTCTTCCAGGGGATCTTCCCAACCCAGGGATAGAACCCGTATCTCCTGCATTGCAGGTGGATTCTTTACCCACTGAACCACCTTGGAAGCGGGAGTTTGTGGAATCATTTTCTTAATTGGTTGGTTGGAAAGAGAACAATTGTGTCTGCCTTAACAGGTAGTTCTCAAATTCCAGCTTGTGGATAAGTTTCACCAGAATCATCTAAGAATCTTATGAAAGAGTTATGCCCAGGCCTCACATGAGATCTTGTGAATCAGGGTCTCCACAGGTAAGGTACAGGAACACTTATTTCCAAAACTGTTCTCTGGAGATTCTCATATCTCAATATCATTCTCAATCTCACAGTTCAGATTGGTAGGTATAATGGGTGATGGACCACTTCTCAGCCTGGCACAGTCTCATCCTCTCATTAAGCCAGCTCTGACTCTTTCTGTCCCAACTCTTAAGTCACAACCCAGCATCTCCCACCACAGGCCACAGTGCAGAGCCCCAAGGTCCTTTCTCATCAATTCTTGGACCAAGCTCCTACCAGCTAAGGCTGTTCCGTCCTGGCTCTCAAATGCTGGTCCATGAACCCCCAGGGCTGGCCCCCACTGCAGCTGCACCCCGCCCCCAGTGAGTCCTCAGCACAGATGTTTCTGGGCGAGGGAGAAAATCAATTTTTCCTGTAGCTGTCTCAAGGGATATACGTTTCCTATCATTAGAGTTGGTAATTTCCCTGATGATGGGAACATCATGTCAGCGCTCATCCAATTTAAACAGGTCGTCTGCTGACTGGGTCGTCTTCCCCATAGGGAATAGGGGCGGGATGGAAGTGCCTCCTGTTTCTGCTCAAGAGAAGACTGAGGGGTTAGTTTTATTCCCTTTAAACTTTATTCCCAAAGTTTAAATAGACTTTGCTGACATTTTCTTATTGGACTTCACAACAGTTCCTTAGGATAGCAAAGGAATTTGCCGTTAATTGAGTCAAGAGGCTTGTGTGTGCCAACCCATGTCTTTAGTGAGTGGGGCTGAAGTTCAGAGTTCAGAGTACACATACATAACCTTGATTACTGAACCTTAAATGAGTCTCTAAATAAAGTCATATTATACAAAATGCAAACTAACAATCAAAAGGAATTTTAAACTATGCCTGACTCTCTCAAAGTTTAATTAAAGGAGCCTATCTTATAACCTAGAATAGCTTTTTTAAAAATTAAATTTTATTTTTTAAAAAGAGTGTTTATTTTTGGCTACATCAGATCTTAGCTGCAACACACAGGTTCTTTAGTGTGGCACATGGGCTCAATAGCCCTGTGACATGTGGGATCTTATAGGGATCAAACCCCCATCCCCTGCATTGCAAGGCATATTCTTACTCACTGGACCACCAGGGGAATCCCCTAGAACAACTTTAAAAAATCCCTTTTAGTCTTTTCTTCTCCTCTTTCTCATCCCTTTTGTGCTCCTCAACTCATCCTCGTGAAATCCTTCAGACTCTTAACACCCAACCCTTGCAGCTTTTATATTTACTTCCTTTCTCTCTCTCTCCTTTTTTTTTTTGGATCTCCAGGCCTGTCTCTTCATTCATATTCTTCGTATTCTGAATTTTATCACAGAACCCTGATAACTGGACTAGCGTGCCAAAACTCTACTAACTGCTGTTTATTATGAACATTTATTAGCACTTACTAACATTTTTAATCACCGTAACATCCTCATAAGATGGTTATTGATATTATTCCCATTTTAATGATGACTAAATCCAGGCTCAGAGAGATTAAGAAACTGGTCCAAAGACACTCAGTTTGTGAGTGGTGGAATCAGACAACTTTTGAACACCATTTTTCAAAGGTGAGTAGAGAGTTTGGAGGCTGGGGACATAGGCACAGTAATAACACAGATGGGGTTATTATCTGTCCTGCAGATCACAGTCCCGTGAAGAGCCACCATGACAATATTCCTGTAACCCTCCCACTGCACGGGAGGGCATTCAGACCTCCTATCTCTTCTAACTAGGAGCTTCCTTCCTGGGTCTCACTCTCTTTCTCATCTTAAATTCCTCCAGGTCCATTATCTGCTCATTCTGGTGATTCATATTGTCTTTCTGTGATCTGATGTCAACAGGAAAGGGGGTGAACTGGCTGAATCAGCAGAGGGCCAGCGTTTGTAAATGTTAGGAGGAAAGAACATAGCCTTGTTTTGTGGCTTCCTCCTCACTCTCTAAAGCCTGGTCTCTTGCTGGTTTGCCAGGACACACTTTCATCTTTCCTTTCCTTCCATAGAATTCCCGTATGCTTCACTATAATGTAGAGTAAATTATCTTTGACATGTGTTTCCTCCTATGATCATGATTACAGTATGAGTCATCATCTGAGCAAGAACTGGCCTTAAGAAAAATAAATAAATGAAAAACAAGGCATGGTCTCATAAAAGCAGATATATACAGCGGAGACAGAATTCTCAGTCTTTAGTCCTCTGTCCAGAAAGTATACAAGGGACAGGGGGTACCTATTCCCAAGGCCTGGACTACTTTATATCTGGTCTGGCATGTTTTCCATATATCTGACATTTGCAGAGTTTTTTAAATTAGGTGCCAGATACTCCTCTAAGTGCTTGACACCTATTAACATTTCTAATCAGCATGACGTCCTCATAATATGTTTATTGATATTTTCCCATTTTAGCGGTTCAGGTTCAGAGAGATTAAGAAACTAGTCCAAAAACACTTCACTTGTGAGTTTAAATCAGAATTTAAACTCAAATCCTTGCTAGAGCCTTCACTGTTAACCACTGTGCAAATCAGCTTCTCTATCTTTTAATCCAAGTAGCTGGTTAGATCCTTTACTAAAAATATAGTGATAATCATATTCCAGTAAAAGAATTATATTTTTTTAGCCTGGAGAAGTAAAAGTTTGGGAAGGTAGAAGGTAGGACAGCTAATATGTGATAAGGATGGCATTTGAGGTCAGTTGTTACTCCAAATCTCATGGGTTTTTAACATTTCAGTAGTTGAAGAATTTCATTGACAGTGACAAGGAAAATCCTTATACCAATCTTTAGGAGATTTTGTTCATTATTTTTCTGAAAAAAAAAAAAGTATTTCAGTTCCCTTAGGTGCATTAGTCAACTGGGCCTCATTTCTGCTGTTCTGCTTGCAACTTTTATACACCAGTGGTGGCAAATTTTCTCATTATTCCTCATAATGCCCCAATGAGGAACCATAAGTGAAACAGTCCTCATTATTCAGAAGAGGTGACTGAGGCTTAGAGAACTTTAGTAACTTTCTGTGATTACATAGCTCAGAGGTAGTAAAAGTTGAATAATTGTTGAAGAGGTCTTGGAAGAAAAAGATTTATGATTATCCTTATTTATATCTATGGAGACTTCCTTGAAGAGCTCTGCATTATATAGTCGAGTGATTAAATCTGTAATTCTATATTCCTTCACAGAATCACATTCTTTTTCCCTTTCAGCCTCTTGCAGCTGCTTTAATTGGATGAGATTAGAGAAGCACAGTAAATGGAAAGTTTTCCTTTCATGAGCTCTGGGCACCATCCACCTAAAATGTATCTTCCAGACAAGGTGATGTCATTCACATTAGACATGTCTTTAGAGACTGATAACATGCTTCCTGTGAGTGAGTCACCTTCCTCTGGGTTGTCAGAATAAGACAGCGTCAAATCTAATAAACATTCATAGGCCGGAAAGAATTCTAATGTACTCCATGAGGTCAAAGAATTTCAGTATCTGAGACAGTAGTAACTTAGATCTGTTTCTCCTCTGATCAACCCTGGAACTTCTTTTCACCCATGCTTTCAAATATATAAAGAAATATACGGGAATAGGAAATAATAAAATATTAATATTTGGAAATAAACCTTCCTAACTGACTAAATAAAGATACCTGTGGAACTTAAATCAGAGTACCTGACTTCTTCCTTGATTCTTATTTAGGCAATTGTCACCATGCACCACACCATCCCACTGAACGTATACACAACCCTTCTTGATGGTGACAATGTACTTGAGATGGGATAAATTATACATAGACTAGTTCTAGGAATTTAGTTAGTTCTTTGCTTAAGCTATGGCCTTGTGGATACAAATTTCCCTCTCTGTTTGAGAGACTTACGTTTAGTAATTTTTAGGATTCTTCATCTTTTTTAATACCTGTGTGTGTATGTGCGTGTGTGTAAGCTAAAGTACCAGATCTTCAGGAATTTTGAAAGAAAAGCTTCAGATATATTCCAATAGTGCCAATCAAGTTTGTCTTCTGTCCCTGGTGCTGAATTGTACAAGCCACTAGGGTTCCAAATGTGGTTGCTTTTAGCTGGCGAGGAAAAGGTAAAAGAAACAAAACCAAATGTTTAGACCTCATAAAAACCTATAGACACGGAAAACCGTGTTCGTCAATATGCCTATGAGTGGAATGAATATTTGTTGTTGTTCAGTTGCAATGTCCAACTCTTTGCAACCCTCTGGACTACAGCACACCAGGCTCCTTTCACTGTCTCCCAGAGTTTGCTCAAATTCATGTCCATTGAGTCACTGATGCTTTCTAACCATCTCATCCCCTGCTGCCCCTTCTCCTTTTGCCTTCAATCTTTCCTAGCATCTGGTTCTTTTCCCTGAGTTGGCTCAGCGGAAATAAACATGGACAAATTTAAAAGAAATTTAATGTGCTACTCACTACTCATTAGCTGTGTGACCCTGGACAAATTATTTCTCCTCTACCCTGTAGAACTATCACAAAAGGTTTTTTATAAGAATCAAAGGAATTAGTGTAGAAAAAATGCTAAAAGCTGAATCTTTAATATTGAAAGTGCTATGTACTAATAAGAAGTTATTATTACTCTGTTCATTTTGCTAAGGGTATTTATGAATAACATACTCAAGACACAGAATAATAATTAAAATGTATTGAGAGCTTATCTGTATGAGATGTGCTAGTTCACTATTTCCTTTGCAGTATTTCTATTGTAAGTGAGGAACTTTATAGACAGAGAGCTTAAATAACTTTCCCAGGGCCACATAGCAGTTTTATAACTAAGATTTGAAACTAGGTTATCTATATGCAAAATTTGGGCTCTTAAACACAACACTGCTGCTTCTCAATACTTTTGATTTTCCACAATTGGTGATGTAGAACGCAGGCTGGATATGGAAGTAGTATTTTCTGTAGGTGAGACAGTGGTGGCTCAAAGAGAACTTTTGGTTAAAAAATTTCCTTCGAGAGAACAGCATCGAAACATGTATATTATCTAGGGTGAAACAGATCACCAGCCCAGGTGGGATGCATGAGACAAGTGCTCGGGCCTGGTGCACTGGGAAGACCCAGAGGAATCGGGTGGAGAGGGAGGTGGGAGGGGGGATCGGGATGGGGAATACATGTAAATCCATGGCCGATTCATGTTAATGTATGACAAAAACCACTACAATATTGTAAAGTAATTAGCCTCCAACTAATAAAAATAAATGAAAAAAAATTTTCTTTCGGTATTGGAATGTACAGCCTCACATACAGCAAGATACTGTTACAAAATTTTAATCTTTTTCTTTGAGGAGATAGGAAGATAAGGGATTTTTCCCTTTCCTTTTCCAATTAGCACACTTAGCATGTAGATCCTAAACATGTGCTATGTGTATTTTATTATTAATATTAATGCAGAGATTAGAATATGTTATGGCTTTTGGTTTACTGCCCTCACCCCTGATCCAATGATTAAAATAATTTCAATAATCCATTTTGTTTATTGTGCCAATAGTCTAAAGATGAATACTGAATATCCTTCACTTGAAACCCCACTTGCAGTCTGAGCATAATGAACTGTAATTCATGTCCAATCTGGATGGATGTGCTTATACACCACTGTTTTGTTTTCAGTTCTTTTCAAAACTAGGCTTCTTTTCAGCGATATCTGAAGTGTATGTAGTATTTTCAATTTGCAGTAGGAGACTGGCATATAAAAGAAATAATGAAAGCTGCATTATTATGTTCTCAGAAAATAACTGGTAATGGTGTAATCAATTTTCTCAGGGCGATTTCTTTTTCCCCTATTGACTGCTCAACCTCCATCCATCTGAATGGAAAAAAATGTTAAGCATGTGTTGATTGCTGTTGGGCATGGACTAAATTACTTAAGTACAGCAGCTTTACAGGTAAATTGGTCTATGCCTCTCGGTCCACCATGTTGTCATTATTTGGCCAAGGTCTTATAAGCTCTTTTCTCATTAGTCATCTATAATGCATCTTCAGTGTGAAATGTACCAGGATGGTCAGGAAGGAGGAGCTAACATTTATTACTGACTGTGTGTCAGGACCCTGGCTAAGTTCTTTGCTACATCATTTCATTTAATCCTTGCAATGACTCCCTGAGATATGTGCTGTCTCCCCATTGTATAGATTAACAAACTGAGGCACAGAAAAATAAATCAACATGCCATGGTCATCCCTGTTAGTTATAAAAATTGGTGGCTGGTATTTTAAGCCAGGCAGTCTGACTTCAGAGCCCAGGCTTCCTGTTTCTGTGTTCTGCTGATTTCTGTCTACTCAGTGCTTTCAAATCCTTAGATATCAACTCAATAGCATTGAATTAGCTTTTATTTGTGCCAGGGACTGTGTGAGTCACAAAGGATGCTAGGATTATTCAGATGTAGTTTCTTCCCCTGAGGTCCTCGTGGCTTAGTATGAAATTCATTGTAATAAAGGCAGAGAGGGTTACAGAAGAGAAAGAAGAAGACAAAGAGGAGTGAAAGAGGAGTGGTCAGGGGGATCTCCACAAAATATAAACACTGGATCTAAGTTTTTAAAATTCAGGGGACTTTGCTGGTGATTCAGCGGTTAAGATTCCATGCTCATGCTCCCAAGGCGGGGGTGGGGGTGGGGGTCTGGGTTCAATCTCTGGTCAGGGAACTAGATCCCACATGCTTACAACAGAACTGGTGCAGCCAAATACATAAATAAGTAATTTTTTAAAAATGAAAATTCAGAGGAAACATCATGTGCCAAGGCTTGGAAATGTGAAACTGAATGGCACAAAACGTGGGAGGCACTAGAGCACAGAGATTTGAAGCTGGGCTTCTTGGATTTGAATCCTGGTTCTGCCTGGAGGTCAGTGGCAAGTTCCTTGCCTTCTTTGTGCTGTAGTTTCTCATCTAGACAATGATGCTTTTGAACTGTGGTGCTGGAGAAGACTCTAGACTAGAGTCCCTTGAACAACAGGGAGATCAAACCAATCAATCCTAAAGGAGACCAATCCTGAATGTTCATTGGAAGGACTGATGCTGAAGCTCCAGTAGTTTCACCACCTGATTCGAAGAGCCGACTCATTGGAAAAGACCCTGATGCTGTGGGAGGGATTGGGGGCAGGAGGAGAAGGGGATGACAGAGGATGAGATGGCTGGATGGCATCACTGACTCGATGGGCATGAGTTTGAGTAAACTCTGGGAGTTGGTGATGGACAGGGAGGCCTGGCATGCTGCGATTCATGGGGTTGCAAAGAGTCGGATACGACTGAGCGACTGAACTGAACTGAACTGAGCAACTGAATAATAAACAACAACAACAACTATACAGTGAGGGTGGTAATACTGTTAACTCCTTGATTGTGCAGTAAGGATTAAATGTGAGAGCTAAGATAAGCAAATCACTCAGAGCAGGGCATATTTGTTAAAAGCACTCCATAGCAGCTAGCTATTGCTCTTATTACCCACTATCTTTATTATTTTTATGCTTATTACTATCTCATTGTTCTATTAGAGATAATACAGACTAGACTGGATCATACACTGTAATTTTCTTTCAAGCTTTGCCATGCTTTCCAGAGACATCAGCAAAGTTAACAAACGCAGCTTCCTCACAGAATGAACTAGCAAAAATATGGCCTCTTCCCTTTAAAACTTGAACTGTCGGTCCATTCTGTTGAGAAGAGCCCAGCAATGTAGGGCTGCTTGGAAATTTCCCCTCAAGGTACAGTTTTACCCCAGACCCCAAGGAAAGAAGGAAGAAAAGCAGAGCCAGGATGCTCTGCTGAAGAAGCCCATGAAAGTGGATCACAGTCTTTCTCCCCGGACAATGAAACCATTGGCCAAAGTGACGCTGTTCTTGCGTGTGTTGAGGAGCTTGTTTCAGGAGCTGTTGTCCCTACCAGTGCTGGGTTTCTTAGAGCTAGAGGCAGCAGGCTTGTGAGGGTGAGGCTTCTGCTTGTCCTCTCCCCTCTTTCTCTCGGGTGTTCTTTTGCAGATTTTGAAATAACAAAATACGGTGGTGGAAATTACATCATAATGATAGCCAGAAAACCTGGGTTCTTGTCCCAGCTTTGACATCAACTGGGTAATGATAATTGCTGCCACATATATAGTGCCTGCTGCGTGCCAGACCCTGTTGTTCGTGTGGTACTTTAACTGATTTAGTCATCACAAAGGTTCAAGGATTTGCTGTATTAGGCTAAGCTAGGTTGTACTGTGATAACAAATCGCTGCCAAATCTCAGTGGTTTGTTTCTCGCTCACGCTCTGTGTTCATGGTAGGTCTCTGGGTACCACATTCCACACTGTCTTTACCCCAGGATCCAGGCTGTTTGAGAAGCCTCCATCTGAAATTTTAGATTTCATGTCAGGGAAAAGGAAGAGACAAATCACACATGGTCTCTTCAGTGCTTCCACGTGGAAGTCACATAGTCACAGGGCTCCCATCTAATGGCTGTACTTAGCTTCTAGTTATGGAAGAGATATCTTATTATCTACCTGAAATAGGAGAAGCAGAATATTGGTGAACAGCTACCATAATATACTGTTATTATCAGCATTTTATAGAGGAGGAAGCTGAAAACAGAGAGGTTAAGTAAGTTGCCCAAAGTTACATAGTTCGGAAAGTGGAAAAGCTAGGATTTGAACTCAAGTGGTCAGCTGCAGAGACTGCTCTTAATTACTGTGCGTAAACCTTTTTCAAGGCACTGAACTTGTCCAAGTTTCAGCTTCCCCATGTGTAAAATTAGGGGAAAATCTCTTTCTTCCATCCCTCACAAAGGTAAACATAGACATTATCCATCCATCCATCATCCATCCATCCATCCATCCATCCATCCATCCAACCATTCATCCACTCTTGGTAGTGGTTGAATAGGTAGTAATTGGCATACCTATTGTGTGCCAATTATTGTTCTAATTGTTTTGAATTAGTGGTGAATAAGCCTAAGTCTCTGTGCTTGTGGGGGTTATATTCTTCCATGACCTAGGAGACCCTGGTCTAGTAACCTTAGATATGCAGATGACACCATCCTTATGGCAAAAAGCAAAGAAGAACTAAAGAGCCTCTTGATGAAAGTGAAAGAGGAGAGTGAAAATGTTGGCTTTAAACTCAACATTCCAAAAACTAAGATTGTGGCATCTGGTCCCATCACTTCATGGGAAACAATGGAAACAGTGAGAGACTTTATTTTGGGGGGCTCAAAAATCACTGCAGATGGTGACTACAGCCATGAAATTAAAAGACGCTTGCTCCTTGGAAGAAAAGCTGTGACCAACCTAGACAGCATATTAAAAAGCAGAGACATTATTTTGCCAACAAAGGTCTGTCTAGTCAAAGCTATGGTGTTCCTACTAGTCATGTATGGATTTGAGAGTTGGACTACTTAAAAACCTGAGTGCCAAAAAGAATTGATACTTTTGAACTGTGGTGTTGGAGAAAACTCTTGAGAGTCCCTTGAACAGCAAGGAGATCCAACCAGTCAATCCTAAAGGAAATCAATCCTGAATATTCATAGGAGGGACTGATGCTGAAGCTGAAGCTCCAATACTTTAGCCACCTGTTGTGAAGAACTGACTCATTTGAAAAGACCTTGATGCTGGGAAAGATCGAAGGCAGGGGGAGAAGGGGACGACAGAGGATGAGATGATTGGATGGCATCACCGACTCAATGGACAAGCGTTTGGGTGGACTCCAGGAGTTGGTGATAGACAGGGAGGCCTGGCATGCTTCAGTCCATGGGGTCGTAAAGAGTCGGACAGGACTGAGTGACTGAACTGAACTGATGAGACACTGGATATTAATAAAATTAATAAAGGAATAAATCAGTAAGCCAGATAAGGATAAATGCTCGGAGGTCAGTAAAATGTGTGGTACTACTATGGTCTGGATTGTGTCCCCCTTTAATTCATCTATTGAAAACCTAACCCACAAAGTGACAGTATTTGGAGATGGGCCCTTTAAGAGATAATAAGGTTAGATGAGGTCATGAGGATGGGGGCTTCATGATGGGATTAGGGGTTTTATAAGAGGAGGAAGAGCAAGAGACCCCTATTCCTCTACCATGTAAGGACACAGTTAAAAAGGCGGTCATGAGCAAACCAAGATTTCTCACGAGGAATTGAGTTGGCTGGCACCATGATCTTGGACTTCCCAACCTCCGAAACTGAGAAGTCCATGTCTGTTGTTTAAGCCACCCCATCTATGCAGAAATCTGTAATTCAGCCTGAGTAGACTAATTGCACATATGATAGAAATTGACTAGGGAAGGCTCTTTAGATTGGGAGATCAGTGAAAGACCGTATCAAGAAGTGACATTTGATCTAAGTTTATCATGTGAAGAGCTAGAGAGCAGAGAGAATGACAAGCAAAAAGCCTCAGAGGCAGGAAGAAGCTGTGGTGTGTTTGGGAACAGAGAGGATTAGATTAGCTGTAGTGCAATGAATGAGAAGGAAACTGGCAGTTAATGAAAGTACAGAGGGAGGCAGGAACCAGACCATAAAAGAAAGATACAGATCAGTGGTTTTTACAAGATTTTGCAGCAGTAGCCTTGTTTCGAGATTTAAAAACCCCTTTGGGAATCTGCAGAAAACCATAGACATGCTTATCAGTAAAGACCCTCACGTCCATACAGATCTCAGGTTGGTAACCTCTGAAAAATGTAAAGAAATTTCGAGTAGTAGGGAAAGAGAAGAGAGAAAATGACATTGTTTGCAAGCTTTCTCTGTGCCAGAGGCTTTGCCAGTTTCAATAAATTATTTATTTAGCATGTTTTTTATAATCCCATTTGATAAATGTTGAAACCGGATATCAGAAAGACTGAGCAATATGCTTTAGGTTCGGCGGGTAATAAATGATAAAGAATTTGAATTAAAATTGTAGAGTCTGATTTCATCCTGCCAATGGTATTTTTATTATTAGGTGAAGGGTCTATATTTTCAAACAGCTGAAGCAGTATCCATTTCCTCTTCACTGGCTCTAGCTGAACAGCAGAGCAGCTCAGATGCTAAGTTTCCATTTCTTTACTGCCACAGTGATTATAATGTCAGCCTTTATTACTCCCAGCAGAGTGGTGAAATATAATCCCCACACCACTGCCAATTAAGGCAGCATCAACTCTACTCACATTTGTCCCTCTTTGTGACTGCCAGAAGACCTGCTCCAAGACTTTTCCAGTGGTTTAGTATTCTGCTCAAAGGAGTCATTTGCTGAGCTCATCCTTCTTAATTAGGGACCTAATGTATTGCAGTCAGTCCTTTGAGCAAGGGGAGGATGGAGACCTGAAAAGGAGGCGTGACCATTCATTTCAAGGTAATCAGCTTTGAAGCTGCCTGACAATGGATATTGATGTCCTCATGCTTGGAAAACCTCTGGAGAGAGGTTTCTGATCTCAGCAGTCTGGGCAATCCATGTGTTACCTTATTCGCTCACCATACAAGGCCAGAAAATGGATTATAATGCAATGAGCGAAGAAACTACCTTCTCTGAAAAAAAACCACATGCTTGAGAATAGTTATAAGGCTCCTCCTCGATCAAAATGAGGAGGAAAATTTGGAAACTAGCAAACCCCATTTCCTAACTTCTTCTAACCTTACACAGAAACTAATCCTTTATAGCACAAATTCTAATTTTGTTATTTCCAATGGTTTTATTGCCCCATTTTAAGGATGAAGAAATTGAGGTTCAGAGATGTGAGTTACTTTGCACAGAGTCACAGAGTAAAAACCTGAGTGAAGAATTGAATTCTATTTTGGTCTAAGTTGCTGTTGTTGAGTGGCTCAGCCATGCCTGACTCTTTGTGACCCCATGGATTGCAGCACATTAGGATTCCCTGTTCTTCACCATTTCCTGGTGTTTGCTCAAGCTCATGTCCTTTGAGTCAGTGATGCCATCCAACCATCTTGTCCTCTGTCGTCCCCTTTTCTCCTACTTTCAAGTATCTTTTAATTTCATGACTGCAGTCACCATCTGCAGTGATTTTAGAGCCCAAGAAAATAAAGTCTCTCACTGTTTCCATTGTTTCCCCCATCTATTTGCGATGAAGTGATGGGACTGGATGCCATGATCTTAGTTTTTTGAATGTTGAGTTTTAAGTCAGCTTTTTCACTCTCCTATTTCACCTTCATCAAGAGGCTCTTTAGTTCCTCTTCACTTTCTGCTCATAAGGGTGCTGTCGTCTGCATACTTGAGGTTGTTGATATTTCTCCCGGCAATCTTGATTCCAGCTTGTGCTTCATCCAACCTGGCATTTCTCACGATAGACCCTGCATGTAAGTTAAATAAGCAGGGTGACAATATATAGCCTTGATGTGCTCCTTTTCCAATTTTGAAATTGTTATTC
Organism: Cervus elaphus; assembly: GCF_910594005.1. Classification (NCBI taxonomy): domain Eukaryota; kingdom Metazoa; phylum Chordata; class Mammalia; order Artiodactyla; family Cervidae; genus Cervus; species Cervus elaphus. The sequence goes on along the minus strand of NC_057836.1, from coordinate 47,732,358 downwards.
CATGTCCGGTTGTAACTGCTGCTTTTTGACCTGCATACAGGTTTCTTAGGAGGCAGATAATATGGTCTTGTATTCCCATCTTTTGAAGAATTTTTCCATAGTTTGTTGTGATCCACACAGTCAAAGGCTTTTAGCATAGTCAATGAAGCAGAAGAAGATGTTTTTCTGGAATTCTCTTGCTTTTTCTATTATTTAATGGATGTTGGCAATTTGATCTCTGATTCCTCTGCCTTTTCTAAATCCAGCTTGTAAATCTGAAAGTTCTCGGTTCATATACTGTTGAAGCCCAGCTTGAGAGATTATGAATTCTTTATTCTTCCACTATATTAGGCTGCTTTAATATATATGGATTTTCCTCCCTTGACTTTCCACTTGCTTTAACTTTTTTGAACCAGTTAACTCAGCGTGATTCAGAGCTAATGGTGCCATGTTGGTGGAATTTGTCTTCCATAGGTGACTTTGCCAAGTATCTACAACTGCGGTAGAGCTAGGTAGCAATACTGCATGTTACCAGTAGGTGTCACCATCTTATCTAACGTGTAATTAAGTATTTACTGAGCATGTACTTTTATGTTAGGGCTTTATTATAAGTGCTAGGGATAGAGTCGTGAACAAGGCAGAATCTCTGCTTCATGAAGATTATATTCCAATGGGAAAATCTGAGCCACAAATGAATATATAATATTATATCAGACAATAATCAGTGCAATCAATAAATGCTGAAATTTAGTAAGACTTCGGGCTTAGAAATCATCTGTGTTTGAAACATACTATGTGGGGAAGACTTGAAACTAGTGACATGAAGCCAGCTGCCATACAATATCTCTTCATCTCTCAAGAAAGGTACCTGTAACTAATTCTCTTTATCCAACAGAATAAAGAATCCAACAGAATAAAAAATAAACAGTGAAAATAATCAGTGATCCCATTCCCCCATTGAAACAGATTAGGAAACAAAAACTTCTTGGAACTAGAGTTTATTGGCTGAGTGTCCAACTTAATCTATTTACCATCACCTTCAAAATAAGTCCCAGTGCTAGCATAGTCTACCAGGCCTATGTGATCCAACTATCTCTCCAGCTGATCTCTGACCACACCTTCCTCACACTTTATACCCTGGTAAACCAGATCTGCTTTCATTCCCTACATGAGGATTCAATTTTACCTCTTCAAACCTTTGCTGATAATAATACTGCATTGGAAAGCCATTTTTATTTTTTCTAATTTATTAATTCTACTCCTCTTTTAAGGCCATATTCTATTATCACCTCCTCCAAGAAGTCCTCCTTGTTTTCTCCAATCTGAGTTAGGTGCTCTCTTTTTCCCACGTCTTTTGTATTCTACCCCTTGACTTCCGCACTGTGTTACAGTGGGATGTCTATGCTTAGTTTCTTCCTGAGGGAGGAACTAGGTTTTATTCATCTCTCTATCCTCTTTGCCTAACTCAGATTGTATGGTAGAAATATAATGCAAACTACATGTATAATTTTAAAATTTCTAGTAGCCTATTTAAAGAATATGAAAAAAGGAAATTCATTTTCTTTATGTGTTTTAATTAAACCAATATATACATCATCATTTCAGCACTTAATTGGTGTGGAAAATAATCAGTGATATTAGTTTATATTCTTTTTATCACACCAAGTCTTCGAAATTTGATAGGTATTTTATACTTACAGCACATCTCAACTCAGAAACCAAAGCTTCTTCAGAAATGCTTGATCTACAGTGAGAGTTTACAAAATTTCTTCTCAAAAACAGTATAGTCATATACTCATACTCTTCTAAACATACTTAAAAGTTTTCTAAAATTGGAATTAAATACCAAAAATATCATTTTCCTTTACTATTTAAATCCATATAGACAAAACTGGTCCATCATATTTAGAACAACTAATTTGGCTTTGAAGCTAAAGCATATCCATTGCAAAACTAAGTTTATCCGTATAGATTCATTGACTCTTGTGTGAACTCAGTATTGGGCTTCCCAGGTGACCCAGTGGTAAAGAACTCACCTGCCAATTCAGGAGACTCAGGAGACACAGGTTTGATCCCTGGGTTGGCAAGAACCCCTGGAGGAGGGCATGGCAACCCACTCCAGTATTCTTGCCTGGAGAATCCCATGAACAGAGGAGCCTGGTGGTCTCCAGTCTGTGGGGTCCCAAAGAGTTGGACACAACTTAGCATGCATGCATTAACTCAGTATTAGCATTGGGTGCAAAATGGTGTTGGATAAATTGAAAAGCAGCTCTAAATTTACTCCAAAAAAAGTTTTTCAAATTTTTCTTGTCAGTTTTGCAGCCAGAGTACCTACTTCTTTCAATTTCAGTAGCAATGTTCTGCATATTGATTCCCACTAGAAAAGTATATAAAAAGCATTATTATTAACCTGTGTAATGGAGTTTTTTAATTTCAGCAAATTCTCATACCAATTTTGTTGGGTCACAAGTAAGTTTCCTTTCCATGAAGCCTCAAGTCTGACTCATTCATATGTAGTGGCTCATTCATATGGCTAGAAAGGTAAATTACAGTGACATGTTTCATCTTTGACTTAGTGAATTTTGTTTCAAGAAAATCTTGGAGTTAGCAATACAGTAAATTTTTACAAAACAACTCAGCTGGTAAGTCCTGGTAAAAAAAAAAAAAAAAGAAAAAACCAAAGATCATTGACTTCATTGCCTTTGCTTTTGTTTAATAGATTTGTAAACTGACAATGATTCACAGGTTTATATGTACATACTAAAGAATTTTAACAACTGCAAATGTGACACTTTTCATAAAAAATGCTTTGGATACTTAGTCCAAATATTTTCAATATATATCATACGGTGAAATGAAACAATAGATGCCTGTTGTTTAAAATTTTTTAAAAATCAGTTAAAAACATTTAACATGGCTAGAGCATCATGTGTTATGACTGAAACTTATTTTTTTCTACATATAAGGAAACCCCTCTTTTATAAGTGCAAAAGATTAAAAATGATCTATGCCACAAGTAGTATACTTTCAGCCAGGGGTTGACAATATTTTTGAAATTTGAGAAATATGTACCCAAATATTAATTGAGGAGCATCTCTTAGATTTCCTAACTCATTAGAAGCTGAAAACAATCCTCAAAATTTTTAAAATTTTGTGTTAATGTATCTTTGATGTTAAAAAGGTCTTACAATCTATGAGCAACTGGTTACTGCCTTAGTTGAAAATCTTCTACTTTTGTAAAATATCACTTTTAGTACTTTCCTCATAATTTTCTTAATAATTTTAAAATAATTTTCATAAGTGAAATAGTAATTCATTCTATTATTTATCAAAAAATGGTTCTGTGTATGTATATATGTGTAAGAATCTGAGTCATTTCATAGCTGGCCAAAATTACAAGCTCAGAGTCTCTTAAAAATCTTTAAAATTTATTGACCAATTTAGTGAATTATTTTTTGACTATTGAGAAGGAACTTTTTATCAAATTTGTCATATTTGCTATAAATGTCTAATATTTGTCTATTATCTTTTTTTTATGAGACAGAAATCTTCTTTGTCTTATTCTGCAGTAAATTGCAATTGCCATTCATTGTAAAGCTTAGAATATTTTTCTCCCAGTCTCTTCTTTTTTTTTCTATTCTGATCACAGTAGTAGCTTTGCCTTCACCACTCAATTCTGCATCAGTAGTGTGCTTTTTTACATTTTTAAAAATTTGTTCATACTTATTTTTATACAAAAATTTTTCATTGTATTATAATTAAAATATTAGAAAGTGTTTCAATTTAATTACCAGTGAAGATTTACATAGTTGACGCAATAACTGGAGCTGTCAAAGTAAAGTATTCCAAGAAAACCCACTACAGTGTGTCATGTATAGAAAAAAATCGCTCAAACTGAACCAATGCGTCGACTCCAACTAGATCAGTGATGTGTTTATGTGTATTAGTGGAAACAACAGCATGCACATACATGCATTACTATACAGTCATACTGTCTTATACAACACAAAAGCTAAGGTGAAATGTACTTCTACCAAAACAGTAAAGCTCTGTTAAATGACCCTATATGCTGCTGCTGCTGCTGCTAAGTCGCTTCAGTTGTGTCTGACTCTGTGGGACCCCGTAGACAGCACCCTGCCAGGCTCCCCCATCCCTGGTCCCTGGGATTCTCCAGGCAAGAACACTGGAGTGGTTACCATTTCCTTCTCCAATGTGTGAAAGTGAATTCGCTCAGTCATGTCCGATTCTTAGTGACCCCATGGACTGCAGCCTACCAGGCTCCTCCGTTCATGGGATTTTCCAGGCAAGAGGACCAGAGTGGGCTGCCATTGCCTTCTCTGAAATGACTCTATATGCGAGACAGCAAAAGAGACACAGATATAAAGAACAGATTTTTGGACTCTGTAGGAGAAGGAGAGGGTGGGATGGTTTGAGAGAATAGACTTGAAACATGTATGTTACCATATGTGAAATAGATCACCAGTCCAAGTCTGATGCATGAAACAGGGCACTCAAAGCCAGGGCACTGGGACAACCCTGAGGGAGGGGGTGGGGAGGGAGGTGGGAGGGGGTTCAGGATGGGGGACACATGTACACCCATGGCCAATTCATGTCAATGTATGGCAAAAACCACCACAACATTGTAAAGTAACTAGCCTCCAATTAAAATTAATTAATTAATTTAAAAATATTTTACATGGTTTCCATTTTTAACTTTAAATATAAAGCAATAAAAAGTAATATTAAAAATTCAGTTCCTCAGTGACACTAGTTCTAAATCCACTGCTCAAAAACCACATGTGGGGGCGGGATGGGGTGGGAGATGGAAGAGAGTTTCAAGGGAGCAGGGGACATGTGTATACCTATGGCTGATTCATGTTGATGCATCATGCGGAAACCAACACAGTATTGAAAAGCAATTATCCTTCAACTTAAATAAATTAACCTTGAAAGAAAAACCCACATGTGACTAGTGGCTACTGCATTGGACAGCACAGGTCTAACACACTGTATGCTGTCATCAAATATCCTTTGAATAAATAGACCCAGATAAACATCTTTCACCAACTTTACATTTGAGCCCTGGGAATAAAGACCTAAGCTGAGTTGCATCATACTTAGCTCCTCTCTAATCTAAGATTAGTGATACATAGAGAGTATCTAATGTTTAATAGTCTAGTGGGGATTCTAGAGGTTGGAGTGGTATAGACAACCGTGTGTGGTGAAGGCAGCATGGTTGTAACGGGGAAAAGCTTGGGACATTAAACCAAATGGCTGGGCTTGGTGTCTCTACTCCGTTGCTCATTAGCTATGTGTGTTAAATGTCTCTTCTTTAAAAGAGATTGCTTATAACACTTCAAATATTTGCTGTGTGGATCAAATTAAAATATTTCTATTTATAAGTTTTAAAACACTGTCCAAATGTTCGTGTTTTTGTCTCATCTGTGCCAGTGGGGAATCTGTCTCGGGCTGAATGTGACTCCATTCAGAAAGTACCCGTGTCATAGAAAGCAGGACGACTTTGTTAAGTAGCCGGGGAAGCCTGTGTTGCTGGTAGGCTGTGTATAGGTATAGTCGATAGCAGAAAGATGTCTTACCCTCAGCCAATCACAGTTTAACACACAAATTCAGAGATCGGAGCTTAATTGTTTATTTTTTCAGGGAGTGAATCTTAATATAGTTAAAGGGTACAGGCTCCTGAACCAGACTGCCAGGCTCTGAATTCCCAGCTGCGAGGGGATTTAAGATTTAGGATTAGCAACTGAATGAATATGGGTATATCAATCAATTTACCATGCCTCATTTTCTCATCTAAAAATGGAGATAATAATAGGGCCTATCACATAGGGTTCATTAAGAGAGAGATAGCCATTATACAGTAAAGTGTTTCAAGGAGTGCCTGCCATATTTGAAGTTCTCAGTAAATGGGCAATGTCTATTATCATCCATGCTGAGTGCACCATGGATGAGCATCTAGGAATTTCCTCCTTTTCTTATTTGTCTCCATCTACTTCCTCACTAATCCTCAGTCCTCTATATAGTACCCTAGTTCCAATTTAAGAAATCACAAGTCCTTAAGACTCAGGTCATCCTTGGAAAAGACAACAAGTCTTCCATTTTCTGCAGAATGGAATATCTGTTAAAAACAACTCTTCCCACTGACTTTGACCCTATTTCACAGTTGAATGTAGATGTGCTATCATGCTGAGCAGTTTCTGCCTCTTCACTCAGGTTTACCAAAGGTACTCCCCCAAGGCAGAAGAATGAAAATGAAAGGAAATCTCATTCATTTATTCACTATTTCCAGAAATATTTATTGAGTGCTTATCTTGCTTCCCTGGTAGCTCAGTTGGTAAAGAATCCGCCTGCAATGCAGGACACCCCAGTTTGATTCCTGGGTTGGAAAGATCCGCTGGAGAAGGGCTAGGCTACCCACTCCAGTATTCTTGGGCTTCCCTGGTGGGTCAGAGAGTAAAGAATCTGCCTGCAATGCTGGAGACCTGGGTTCCATCCCTGGGTTGGGAAGAGCCCCTGGAGGAGGGCATGGCAACCCACTCCAGTATTCTTGCCTGGAGAATCCCCATGGACAGAGGTGCCTGGCAGGCTACAGTCTATGGGATAGCAAAGAGTCAGACACAATTGAGTAATTAAGCACACACACCTTGTTTCAGACACTGTTCATGTGCTTTGGAGTCAACTGTGAGTAAAAGGGTCAAAAAAAAAAAAAAAAAAAAAACCTCCCTGGTGGAACTTATCCACTAAGAATAGTGGATAAGCAGGGCAGAGATGGGTGTTAAATAATAACGTATTAAATGAGCAAATTATTCAGTGTGCTAGAAAATTATAAACACTATGAAGAAATCTGAGCTCACTGAAGGGGAATTGGAAGGATGGGATGTAGGGGTGGGAAATATCTAAACAATTCTTAGGAAGGCTTATGAATAGAGCACTTGGGAAACTGTAAAAGAAGAGCCAGGGAAATAATCACAGCGTTATTTGGGTGAAGAGTGTGCTTAGAGGGAACAGCCACTCAAAAAGTCCTATAGGAGGAGTGCATCTGGCCTGTTCAGAGCACAGCAAGGAGAGACTGCTGTGTCTGGAGTGGAAAGTAGGGCCTTGTGGGACCCTGTAAAGACTATAGCTTTACTTCCAGTGAAGTTAATAACTTCAGAAATCTGTATGCAGGTCAGGAAGCAACAGTTAGAACTGAACATGGAACAACAAACTGGTTCCAAATAAGAAAAGGAGTATGTCAAGGCTGTATATTGTCACCCTGCTTATTTGACTTATATGCAGAGTACATCATGAGAAACCTTGGGCTGGATGAAGCACAAGCTGGAATCAAGATTGCCGGGAGAAATATCAATAACCTCAGATATGCAGATGACACCACCCTTATGGCAGAAAGTGAAGAACTAAAGCACCTCATGATGAAAGTGAAAGTAGAGAGTGAAAAAGTTGGCTTAAGACTCAACATTCAGAAAACTAAGATCATGGCATCTGGTCCCATCACTTCATGGCAAATAGATGGGGAAACAGTGGAAACAGTGACAGACTTTATTTTTGGAGGCTCCAAAATCGCTGCAGATGGTGACTGCAGCCATGAAATTAAAAGACACTTATTCCTTGGAAGAAAAGTTATGACCAACCTATACAGCACATTTAAAAGCAGAGACATTACTTTGCCAACAAAGGTCCATCTAGTCAACACTATGGTGTTTCCACTAGTCATGTATGGACGTGAGAGTTGGACTATAAAGAAAGCTGGGTGCCAAAGAATTGATGCTTTTGAATTGTGGTGTTGGACAAGACTCTTGAGAGTCCCTTGGACTGCAAGGAGAGCTAACCAGTCCATCCTAAAGTAAGTCAGACCTGAATATTCATTGGAAGGTCTGATGCTGAAGCTGAAACTCTAATACTTTGGCCACCTGATGCAAAGAGCTGACTCATTTGAAAAGACCCTGATGCTGGGAAAGATTGAAGGTGGGAGGAGAAGGGGATGACAGAGGATGAGATGTTTGGATGGCATCACTGACTCAATGGACATGAGTTTGAGTAAACTCCGGGAGTTGGTGATGGACAGGGACGCCTGGTATGCTGCAGTCCATGGGGTCACAAAGAATCGGACTTGACTGAGTGACTGAACTGAACTGAACTGAAGTTATTAAGGTGCACAGAATATAACCATGGGGCTTGAGTTACTAACTGCATAGTTATTTCTAGTCGTGTTTGGTCACCGAGGGTATAAATAGACCACAACATTGGATTCTCAGAGCCATCAGAGGCCTCTAAGAGAAATGAGTCCTTTTACTCATCAGTCCTTGGGTTTCTTCCTCAGCCCTGACACCAGTGTCACCTGCCTATTCTTGGACACCCTGGTGACAGAGAGCTCTCATCTTCCCATCTTCCTAGTTCTGCCTGGTGGAAGTCACTCATTCATTGAGCTGACATCTGACTGCCTGTCATCACCATCCATCATCTTTATTTCTACACCCTGGAGGCCTTTCAGAACAAGTCTAATCTTTCTTCCTCATGACAGCCCTTCAAATATTTGAAGACGGCTGCCACATCCCCAGAGTGCTCTCTTCCCCATTCCTGCTCTCATTCCTCATATGACAAGTACCTCCAGCATCTACTTCCTCTCCTCTGACTCTGCTCCAGGTCTTCTTCTTAGACACCCAGAAGGGAGCCCAGATGTGCCTGGTTGGAGCAGACCTGGTTAGAGCCACCCCATCCTTGGCCTGGGCTGGGTGCTAAGCTAGAATGGGGGAAAAGAAAGACTTTGCAACTGATAGGGCTGGATTCAAATTCCAGCTCTGCCCCTTCAGGTGCTGTGTGATTCTGCAGGGTGGTTTAATATCTCTGAACCTTTGTTTCTGTGTCCCTGAAGTGAAGATAGTAGTATTGACCTTGGAGATATGTTTTAAGAGTTTAGTGGTTTGATGAGTTTTTAGTCGCCTGGGACCACCTAAAGGCTCAAAGTTGATTTTTTGAAAAATTAGTTATTTATTTGGCTGAACTCGGTCTCAATTGTGGCACAAAGGAGAGTCTGTCTTGGTTTCAGCATGTAGGGTATTTTAGTTGCAGCATGTGAACACTTAGTTGCAACATGTGGGATCTAGTTCCCTGAGCGGGGATCAAACCTGGGCCCCCTACGCTGGAGCACAGAGTCTTAGCCATTAGACCACCAGGATATTACCCCCAGAGTTGATGTTTTAATCTCTGATATTCCTTTGATGTTTTCCTCCCTGCCATCCCATTACTATCCATTTTAGCATTTTATTCTGAGAGCCAGATCTCAGAAAGTCCAGTCTCCTGAATCCCCAGCAGAAATACTTTTTATGCTCTCCTTCAAATTTTTAAAGAAGAGAGTTGTAGAGTAAGCAGGGTTTTATCTTTTCTCTTTTCTTCAATAAATAAGTAAATACAACAGAGAAGTTTCACTGGCCCAAGATCCAGCTCCTCAGGGGCTGTCGAAGTAGTTTTGGGAATCATTCTATTGTGTCCTGAGCAAGTACTGTGGGGAAGAGTGGGTGGAGGGATCTACAGACATTCTGGCTGCCTATCTCTGTAACAAATAAAGTGAGTGTTTATTCTAAATCCAGGAGATTGGGCTCTTGCGTGGTAATATGGCATAAAGATATAACTAGAACTTTTTTAACAAGTGAATTATACACTGTTTGTTTTTGGCTGTGCTGGTCTTCGTTGCTGTGTGCAGGCTTTCTCTGGTTGCAGCAAGCAGGGGCTCCTGCTCACTGTGGTGTGTGGGCTTCTCATCGTGGCGGCTTCTCTTGTTGCGGAGCATGGGCTCTAGAGTGTGCGGGCTTCAGTAGTTGTGGTGCATGGGCTGAGTTTCTCTGTGTGGCCTGTGGGATCTTCCTGGACCAGGGATCAAACCCGTGCCCCTTGCATTGGCAGGCAGATTCTTAATCACTGGATCACTAGAGAAGTCCTATCTGAACTTTCCATCTCAGAGCATCTTCAATATAGCTCTTCAATAAAAGTGACTCTCACAGCTCATCTGAAGCTGAGGGATCAGAAAAGATGCTGTCCCTGAATCTCTGTAGCTATTCCAATGTGGGGGGTGGAGAATTAGGGAGAAGGCCGTGGCTTGTCCAAGTCATTATCGGACTGGCTCTTTGGTCAAATTGAGCCTTTCTCCCCACTGTCCTAGTGGTGAAACTGATTGGTGTCATTTCAGGGGGGCTGTGAAGAGCTCCAGTACTGTAGTCCTTTATGTCAGCGCAGAGAAGAATTCAGTGAGTGCAAAGTGGTAGATAAGAAGTGATTTATTAGAATAGGATGCTTGTGCGATTTACCAGTGGGTGGCCTAGAAATGCCATGCCGCGAGAACTTAGTGGGCTACAGTTTTATAATCAAAGGAAAAACAGAGAGGGGGAGAAGACCTTCTTTGTCTTTCTTGAGTAGGCATCCTGTTTTCATCATCAGCTCCTCCTCCAGGTTGAGCAGGAGAATTTTCTTGTCCCTATGTGGTCAAGTCAGGTCCACAAATTCCTAGGGATTATTAACTTATTGAGCTCACTGGGCAGGATGTGAGTCTCATGCCACAATTGTTTTATTGTTTTGGAGCCTGCTTCTGTTGCATGGTTTTTTTGCTAAGCAAGCCTGCTTGGTGTTGTGGTTAAGTAAACTTGCTTTCCCAAATAATCATTATCTAACAGGGGCCTCCCATATTTCTCTACTTACAATCTCCTAATGGGATTAACTTTCTAATGACCTGTTTTGTCCCTTCATTCTGTCTCTATCAGTGGAGAGGCTTCTCCTGTATTGTTTGGACCTTGGCACTCAGCAGCTTCTCCCAATCAGGGTCCTGCCTCCAGTCTCTGCTCCAGTTCTGTGTGATGATGCTATTCCTCTCAGAGACTCCCCTGGCAGGGAGCTGGGCTCCAGCAGACTCCACACTCCAATCCCAGTGAAATTCCCCACCTCACATCCAGCCCATAGTTAGCTTGAGTCTTTCCAAATTGTTTGCCATTTCCTCCAAACACACGTGAGGCTTCCCTGGTGGCTCAGTGGTAAAGAATCTGCCTGCAATGCAGGAGATGCGGGTTCGATCCTGGGTCAAGAAGATCCCTTGGAGAAGGAAATGTCAACCCACTCCAGTGTCTTGCCATACAGAGGAGCCTGGCGGGCTACAGTTTTTGGGATCCCAAAAGAGTCAGACATGAATGAGCGACTAAACAACAGCCAAACACCATTTGAGTCCCAGCCTCCAGTCCTTTGCATGTGCTGTCAACTCTGCCTGAAATGCTTTTGTCCACCATTTTTGATTAATGAACTCTCATCCATTCCTCAAAATCCACTCAGATATCACCTTATTTATGAGGACTTCCCTGTTTTTGTCAGAGTTTATCACTCCTTCCCCTGTGCTGGGCAGCACTTTGCACATACCTCCATTGTATTATAATTGGCATTTTGTATTACAGTGATCTTTTAATGCATCTGTCTCTTCAGCTGAGGAGAAAGACTCAGTGAATTACTAGGGCTGCCATAGCAAAGTACCACAAACTGGCTTAAAAACAACACTTTATTCTCTTTCACTCCTGGAGGCTAGAAGTCTGAAATTAAGGTATCTGCAGGGCCTTGCTCCCTCTGAAGTTTCTGGAGAAGAATACTTCCTGGTGACTGCTGGCAAGTGCATCACTGTGATCTCTTTCTCTGTCATCACATGGCCTTCTCCTCTGTATCTCTGTGTGCAAACCTCTCTTTTCTCATACAGACAGCAGTCCCGAGATTTGGGCCCACCTTACTACGGTATGACCTCATTTAAGCTTGATTACATCCACAAAGACCTTATTTCCACATTAGGTCACATTAGGTCACATGTTGGGAAAGGGTTAAAGAAAGCGTTAACTGCTCAGTCTTGCCTGGCTCTTTGCAATCCCATGGGTTGCATGTAGCCCGCCAGGCTCTTCTGTCCATGGGATTCTCCAAGCAAGAATACTGGAGTGGGTGGCCATCCTCTTCACTAGGGGATCTTCCTGACCAAGGGATCGAACCCTGATTTCCGTCATTACAGACAGATTCCTTACTGAAGAGGAAAAGTTAAAATTTTACCTCCTTCTGCCTCTGTAACTCACCTTGCCCCTTGCAAAGTCTGGATCACATAGGTCACGTAGTCTCAGAAAGTGGGGACTTGCAGTACTAGGAACTGGAGTTTATCTCACTCACCCTTGTCTTGCTCTTTGCAGTCACCCAGCCCCTGCAAACCTACTTAATCATGCCTGGCCAGGTCAGGCATCCCCCTCCCCATCTTGACCACTGTTACCGTGCACGCAAAACACTTTAGTTTAAACCAGCCTATTAACAGCTACTGTTGCCCACTACAGTGTATAAAAACTCTGTAACCCTTTGTTCGGGGCTCAGAGCTTGAAGTGTGAACTCCTCTGGGCCCGCCGGCATAATAAACCTGAGTTCTCCAGCTCTCTGAGAGTGGTGCTTGGTTTCTCAAGTACTGGTTTCTGCAGCATTTCCATCTGAGCCACCAGGGAAGCCAGAGGGAGGGTTAATACTTCAACATGTCGTACTGAGGGACACAATTCAACCCACAACACTCGGCTTTATGTATTTGTGTAGTGTCACTGCCTGGCATCTAACGATAGTGGCTCAGCCGTGTCGGACTCTTTGTGACCCCGTGGACTGTAGCCTGCCAGACTCCTCTGGTAATGGAATTCTCCAGGCAGGAATACTGGAGTGAGTTGCCATTTTCTTCTCCAGCCCAGCATCTAAGTGATACCTAAAAATGCTCGTTCAGTGATGAAAGCATTAACAGTGAGTGAAAGGAAGAATCCGTTATCCCAGTTCACGCTCATTCATCATGTGCCTCCATTTATGCTCCACCCTTCGTGAGGTGTCGAGGTTACAGAGGAAAGCAAACTGTGGCTTCAACCATCGTTGGCTCTCCCACGAAGTGCCTGACTTCCCAGCCGTGTTCTTTTGCAGTCCTCAGCTCACCCTGCATTCTTAGCTTTAAATAGACCTACCGATGTGTCTGATGCCAGAGTGTTCATGACTAATTCAGGACCTTCCTGGCAGTGAGTTCAGGGGCGTGGGAGTCCAGCTGGGACCCCCCACCCCACCCCCCAAAGATCACTGGGGCCTGTTCCCTCTCAGCAGCTGTGGGAGTTTTACTCTCCGCAAGGAGACACAAAATAAATCTGTAGGCTCTTCTGGATTGAGTCCCCACTTCTCCACTCCCGTTCTGCTCTGAGTCTTATTTCCTCCCTTGTAAAACGGGGATAGTACCCAATTTCTCAAGGTTATTGATGTAATGGACATAGAAGTAAGTTTGTTGCTGTTCAGTCACTGAGTTATGTCCAGCTTCTTACGACCGCATGGATTGTGGCCTTCCTGTCCGTCACCATCGCCTGGAGTTTGCCCAAGTTGAAGTAAGTTGTGACACTGTTAATTAGTTATATAGTATTCAAAATGTATTTAAACACACATTCTTTCTATCCCTATATTTTCACCCCTTTGCAACACAACCTTGCAGCTCCCCCATCAAAATGTGGAGGTAGTTCTCTTACTCCTTGGCTATAACCGTGACCATGTGATTCGCATTGACCAATGAGAGAGTAGTAAATATGATGCAAACGCAGGTTGAAAAGCATCTGGATGTTGGCACTTGCTCTCTGGCTCCTGGTAGTCTTTTCAAAAAATTCTTTGGGCCTCTGAAAAATGCTGGAGCCCACTTCCTTTCTACATAATCTCCAGAGTTGAGACATGCTCTTGGAGTCCAGTAACCTCAGATACTCTGAACCTCATTAGTGTCATATTCATTTAATAATGGGTCTTAGTCTTAATTTTTCAGACTGTGTGATAAATAAAAACCTGACCACAGCTCTGGGAACATGCAGTCTTAGACCAGGGACACAGCATAGGTAGTGTCCAAAGACAGCCTGAAACAGTGGTGAATATGTACATTAATTATACATATATCAGAATAAGTGTCATGTTTATATTATTGATGCCAATTTAGAAAGGGATTTTAAAACCATATTTCAACTGACCTTCGTGGCAGTCCTTTAATCCAGGATAGAGATGCTATCCCCTTCTAGTTACAAGGAATCTGATGCCTAGAGAGGTAACATGACTTCCCTAAGGTCACACAGCTGATCAGTTAATGCTTGCTGCACAACAACCATTTCAATATTTCGTGATTTTAAAAAGCAATCATTTATTCGCTCATTTGGGTTGGCAATGTGACTTGAGATCCCTCGGGTAGTTCTTCTCCTGGTCTTGCTTGGGCTCATTCATGCAGCTGCAGTCAGCTGACTGGTCAGCTCATAATGGTTTTACTCACATGTCCCATAGTTGATGCTGACTGTTAGCTGGGGTAATGGAGTTTTGGGGGCCATATGTCTCCAGTAGACTGTTGTTATTGTTGTTCAGTCACTGAGTCGTGTCTGACTCTTTGCAACCCCATGAACTGCAGCATGCCAGGCTTCTCTGTCCATCCATCACTATCTTCCTGAGTTTCCTCAAACTCATGTCCATTGAGTCAGTGATGCCATCCAACCATCTCATCCTCTGTTGCCCCTTTCTCCTCTTGCCTTCAATGTTGCCCAGCATCAGGGTCTTTTCAAATGAGTCAGCTCTTCGCATCAGGTGGCCAAAGTATTAGAACTTCAGCATCAGCATCAGTCCTTCCAATGAATATTCAGGGTTGATTTCCTTTAGGATTGACTGGTTTGATCTCCTTGACTATATGGACCTTTGTCAGCAAAGTGATGTCTCTGCTTTTTAAAACATTGTTTAGGTTTGATACAGCTTTTCTTCTAAGGAGCAAGCATCTTTTCATTTCATAGCTGCAGTCACTGTCCGCATTGATTTCAGAGCCCAAGAAAATGAAATCTGGCACTGTTACCACATTTTCCCATCTATTTGCCAGTAGACTCACCTGGGCTTGTTCATATGAAAGTTGTCACAGAATCTCCAAGAGCCACAAAGTCAAATACAAATGTTCAAGTACTTTTCAATCTGCTTCTTCTGCACTGTTTTTACTGCTCTTGTTGGTCAATGCAAATCACACGATCAAGGTTAGATTCAAGGAGTATGGGAATTGTCACCCCTTCTGATGAGAGGAGCTGCAAGGTCGCCCTGAAAGGGGCAAGAATATAGGGATAGGAAGATTCTTGTCTGTTTTTACAGTCTATGACAGTTTTGTGTGTGTGTGTGTACATACACTCCTGTTGAGCTCAGTTGGGTCCAATTCTTTGTGACCCTTTGGACTCTAGCCTGCCAGGCTCCTCTGCCCATGGAGTTTTCCAAGCAAGAATACTGGAGTGGATTGCCATTTCCTCCTTCAGGGGATCTTCCCGACCTAGGGATCGAACCATGTCTCTTGTGTCTGCTGCATTGTAGGCAAATTCTTTACCCCCTGACCCATTGGGAAAGCCTATATATATGTATAGATATGTATGTATGTATGTATATAGGAGCACAAAGCGTTGGGGTGGGGAGCAGTGGCCAGAGATGGAGACCAGAAAAGTTATGTGGTTTTGAATGCTACAATAAAAGATTTGAAATTCATCTTGAGCATCATGGGGTGACACAGAAACTTTTAAAGTGGCAAAGTGGGATAGAGAGACATAACTTTATAACTGTAATGTAGGATGATTGCAGATTACATTTGGTGAGGAAAAATCAGAGTGGGAGACTACATTAGAAGGCTATCACCAAGTAAAAGGTGATGGTGGACTGAGTCAAAGAATTACAAATCCTCTCCTTGGAGAGGAGAGAATGAATTCTGAAACTATTTGGTAGGAGAGTTTAATTAATCATTGGGTCTGAGAGATGAAAAAGAGGGACAGAGACCCCAAATTTCCTGGTTAGGACAACTAGGTCTGCATGAGTTGGGACAATGAAGATTGACAAGTTGTTCATGGGGAGTAATGATAGAACAGTAAATGATAGGGGAGGATGGATAACAGATTCAGTTCAGTTTGGTTCAGTCGCTCAGTCGTGTCTGACTCTTTGTGACCCCATGGACCTTGGCATGCCAGGCCTCCCTGTCCATCACCAACTCCCGGAGTCTACCCAAACTCATGTCCATTGAGTCGGTGATGCCATCCAACCATCTCATCCTCTGTCGTCCCCTTCTCCTCCTGCCCTCACTCTTTCCCAGCATCAGGGTCTTTTCAAATGAGTCAGCTCTTTGTATCAGGTGGCCAAAGTATTGGAGTTTCAGCTTCAACATCAGTCCTTCCAATGAACACCCAGGACTGATCTCCTTCAGGATGGACTGGTTGGATCTCCTTGCAGTCCACGGGACTCTCAAGAGTCTTCTCCAACACCACAGTTCAAAAGCATCAATTCTTTGGCACTCAGCTTTCTTTATAGTCCAACTCTCACATCCATACATGACTAGTGGAAACACCATAGGTTTGACTAGGCGGACCTTTGTTGACAAAGTAAGTCTCTGCTTTTCAATATGCTGTCTAGGTTGGTCATAACTTTCCTTCCAAGGAGCAAGCATCTTTTAATTTCATGGCTGCAGTCACCATCTGCAGTGATTTTGGAGCCCCCCCAAAATAAAGTCAGCCACTGTTTCCACTGTTTCCCCATCTATTTGCCATGAAGTGATGGGACCGGATGCCATGATCTTAGTTTTCTGAATGTTGAGCTTTAAGCCAACTTTTTCACCCTCCTCTTTCACTTTCATCAAGAGGCTCTTTAGTTCTTAACTGGTGCCATATTCAGTTGAGGGACCTGTGAGGATCTCCAGAGAAATAGCTCATTGAGTATCTGAGTCAGAAGCTCAGGAAAGACATCTGAGTAGATGTCAAGCTGCAAGGCATCTACGTTTAGGTGGCGAATTTGGTAGAATTCATCTGATGGTAATTGATGGAGAGTCTAATTCAAGCTAACTTAAAACACAACAGTAAAAGCAGGGTTTTTAAAAATTCTGTTAACAATATCATTGGGGAGTCCTAGAATAAAGTCTTGCTTCAGGCATGGCTAGATCCAAGGGTCCCAGTGATGTGATCAAGTCTTTAGCTCATTCTATCTTTGCTCTACTTCCCTGTGTTCTAGGCAAGTTTCCCCACCACCCCCTCCCCCAAGATGGTAGCAGCTTGTTCTCAATCAATCACTTACTTATGATAGTTTATCAGTCCACTCATGCTCAGAGGACATCATTTCAGGACCTGTGCTGAGTTTTGAAAGTCCATGATATTGCATGCGTGCATGGGAAGTCACTTCAGTTGTGTCCGACTCTTTGTGACCCAATGGACTGTAGCCCACCAGGCTCCTTGGTCCATGGGATTCTCCAGGCAAGAATACTGGAGTGGGTTAGATATTTCCTTCTCCAGGGATCTTCCTGACCCAGGAACTGAACCTGTGTCTTGCGTCTCCTTGCACTGGCAAGCAGATTCTTTACCACTGTGCCATCTGGAAAGCCCAAACAAGGTTAGAGGATCCTCAAAGCTCTCCTGAAGCTAATGGTACTAGAATTCCAGGATTGCCAACAAAAACAGAAAAAATTGGGAGTATATTTTTTAATACCAGTCCTGAGTGTCCTGGGTTCTTTAGACCCCGCACGTGGGCCCCCTTACTTTGCTTTCTGGGACACTGGACGGATGAGATCGTCCACTGAGGGAATATAACATCAGTGGAAGGGACAGTCAAAGATAAACCTGGGGAACATCTACCTTTAAGGGGTCAGCAAAGAAATAAATAAAAGTAAGAAAATGAAAGAGGTCAGCAAGTTTGGAGGAGAACCAGGAGAAAGTGACCTCATTTATCCCCCTTCCAGAAGAACACCAGAATTGTCAGACATCCTATCTCTTGCTGTTCTGCTCTCTGGAGTCCTCTACACCAGACAACTAATTTCTTTAGAATGTTAAGTACTTCACAAGTTGCTGTAAACAGCCCCAAGGTGCACATCCAACACCTATCATGCAGATTAAACTATTAATATGGAGGAAGGAGCAGCAGAAGAGATAATCAAGCTTAATGTGATTTTTTTTTTTCCCCAAGAAAAGCATAAGTCAGTAAGGAGTGCTCTATCTAAATAGCCCCTTCAGGCACCTCTATCCAAAAGAATTAGCTCATTTTCTCTGGATCTTAGCACTAGGCGCTCCAGTGCCTCCTACAAGGACGTCTTTTGTTATCCCAATTATTTCTAATATGACTCTAGCTAACTCAAGAATTAAGAGTTTAGGTCAAGTAAGAGGAAGGTGAGTGCACTTATTCTGACGGTCATTTTCTTCATCATTTTAAAAGAGTGAGTATGATACTTTGCTCACTCGGGGTTACTGTAAAAATGAAATGACACGATGTCTGTCAAGTGCTTCAGATAGTCCTGGCATAGTGACAAACTTAATTGTATAGTAGCTATTATTAGAGAGCTGGATTTATGAAACCCTTGGAATGTATTTTTCATTCTTCTATTCCTAGCACTTAACATTTGCCTTTATAAAGCTTTGATTGAAGTGAGACCATACACAAATAAGTAAAATATATAGCATGTATAGAAGATCAAAGTATCCCACTCAGAAAAATGTCACTTTGACATACATATTATTTTGTGCTAGAGGCAAATAAGAATCAACAGCTGCAAAAAGGCTCCTTCCAGTAGTTTGCCTTATCTGACTAAAAGCAGAGACTTCTGAGAAATGAGGACCACCATAAATCCCCTCTCCCAGGAAAGGTTCATAGTCATGAGAAGACAGGAAGCCCGCAATGAGATCCATCTGCACAAAGAAAACCTCCTCCACTAGTTCCCCCCAGTACTTCTCTTCACACGTTGTGCTGCCCTTGGAAACCTAAACCTTTTTCTTTGCTTTATCACTTCTCTGCACATTTACTGTTCTTTGCTAAAATGCTGTTTAAGCCCAAGTTCTAGCCACTCCTTTGAGTTACTCATCAGTGGCTTTCTCCCACATGGATGCATGCTGCATGTGTTAATAAAATGTTTCTTTTTCTCTTGTTAATCTGCCTCTTGTCGGTTTCATCTGCAAGGTCTCAGCACTGGCCTCCTGGAGAACCTAGGCGTGTACAGAGAAAGGTTTTTTTTCCCTTCCCTATGTGTGTTGAATGAATAGTATGGAGAAAAATAAGAAGCATGGAGCAGGAGGGAGGTGATTTAAAATAAGTTTGGCAATGGGTGTTTTCAGTGAATAGTTTTTTCTGTTACTGATAGCTGAAGGCATGTTGATGGCTACAGAAGTTGCCTAATGTTTAGGCTTTGTTGTTGCCTTTAGAGAGCTTGCATTTGGTGATGAATACAGTTGAGTAAACAGTAGATACTACTGCACCTATGACGGTACAAGAATGCACAGGCTGTTGAAGAGGTACATAGGCACATCAGGCAGGCAGCAAGATCAGCCGGACCACAGGATGCCACAGGATAAAATTCCTTGTCTTCTCTAATGCTCTAACCAAAGCAGAGAAGAGACACAAAGCCCTCCCCTGAGTTCCCTGACATGGCTGTTTCAAGACAAGACTCTCTTGTCTTGGATCATGGGGAAATAAACACAGGGGAACAATAAGTTTAGAATCTGTGCTGTCCAATAAAATAACCACTAGCCAAATGTAGCTATTTAAATCTAAATAGATCAAAATTAAGTAAAATAAAAAATTCTCATCTTCAATCATACTAACCACATGTGCTAAATAACCACAAGTGGGCTACCCTATTGAACAGTGCAGATATAAAACATTTCTATCATCGCAGAAAGATTTATTGGACTATGCTGGCCTAGATAATATGACCCAGGCTACCCAAATTCCAATTGTGCTTATGAATCACTTGGGGATCTTGTTACAAGCAGATTCTGATTCATTAGGTCTGGAAGTGGTGACTCAGATTCTGTATTCCTAACAAGCTCCCTGGTGGTGTCAAGGCTGTTGGTTCATGAACCACTGTTCAATAACAAGAACTTAGAACTCAGGGCATGTTCTCCAGTGCTTGTAGAAAACAGATGGTGCCCAGGGAGCTTCTACATAACTCCTTCCACACCCATTCTGAGTCTTACTTCTTCAAGGAAGAAGGTATATAGCATATCAGTCCCATGTCCCTTACTGAAGGTTCATAGTTTATGGACAAGTCCTTGGGCTAGAGACTCAGAATGCCTATGTTAAATTCCTGACTTTAGAAGTTACTGTAATAGCTGTGTAAACTTGAACAAGTCACTTAACCTCTCTGTGCCTCAGTTTCTATCATCAAAACAGGAAAGAAACCAATATCTTACCTTTGAAATTTTGTGTTTTATAAATGCTAGCTATATGTGTCCTTGATCCCTTGGTTGTGCCTGACTCTTTGCAGCCCCATGGACTGTAGCCCACCAGGCTCCTCTGTCCATGGGATTTCCCAGGCAAGAATACTGGAGTGATTGCCACTTCCTACTCCAAGGGATCTTCCAACCCAAGGATAGAACCTGTGTCTCTTGCATCCCCTGCATCGGCAGGCAGATTCTTTACCACTGAGTCACCTGGGAAGCCCCGAAATGTTAGCTAATATATTTATTAACCAAATAGGTTTGATTGCAAAGTCTATTTTCTCATATATCTATTGTGTACTAGGGACTAGAAAATATGATATGATCAAGACAGTCCCTGACCTTGAAGGGCTCCTAGGTAGCACTGGAGATGTCTGGCGTTGGTATAGGTCTTTGAGTTTGAGATGTTATTTAGTTTGATTTAAAAAATATGTCTCATGATGTTAGATGGTACATTTCTATGAAAATATTTGCTTCTCCTTTACCTTGCTGCTCAATGTTTCTGCTGACATTTTAGGGCAACCCTGCTTACTACTTAACTAGTTATATAAGGCCTTTTCATATGCAACAGAAAGATATGTCGCTGAGTCTGCACAGAGTCATATCCAAGGAAAGACAGCCCAATAACTAACATTAGTAAAAGCAAATTTATGTTTTTACTGGCTTCCCTTGAAGAGTGTCCCAGAGGATGCAATTTACAGCTCAAAGCAGAGCTTCTTAAAATTTTTTTCCTCATTCCTCTCAACTCCCTTTCTCATTCTCACCTTTCTACCAAATCTTTCCTGAAACCAAGCTTGTGGACTTCCTTGGTGGCCCAAAGGCTAAGACTCCACACTCCCAACGCAGGGGGCCTGGGGTCGACTCCTGGTCAGCAAACTAGAGCCTACATACTGCAGCTAAGACCTGACACAGCCAATATATAAATAAACGAACATCTAAAAAATAAAATCAAGCTTGTGATTTTTCCTGACTCTTCTCCCAGTTTCCCGGCTAAGCAATAGGTCTAAGCCTTGCCTCTCTCATCTGCCCATCCCTCCACACATAAACTGTTTCCTGTGACTTCCTCTTCCTCCAGTCTTGATGTCCACAGGGCCACTTCCTTCCAGAAAGTTCATGCTCCTGGCCTGCTCCACATCTTGCCACATGCTGGGAGAGGGGTTGTAGCCCTAGCTCTCTTTGCTTTGGGGTGGGAATCTGTCCAGTTCTAAGATTACAAAGGAGAATTCACAAACTGATCCTGAATACAAACATTCTGTCTTAATAGAGAGAAGCTTGGAGGGTGTGGTAGACAGGATTCTAAGATGTCCCCTAGGATCCTTGCTCCTGGGGTACAAGCCCTGCATAATACCTGGGACTGTGAGCATGCTGAATTTCACTCCTGTGATCAGGTTATGTTACATGCATGTTGACTTTAACAAAGGGAGATGTTCCAGAGAAGCTTGACCTAATCAAGTGAGCATTTTTAAAGCAGAGGGTTTTCACAAATTTGGCATTGGCATAGCTATAGATTGACTTACTTCTTAGTCAGTGGAATAGAATGTAGAATCCAAAAGTAGATCCTAGTATATTTGATAATTTAATATTTGACTGAAGTTGTGATTTTACCAGATGTAAAAGAGTGAGTAATTTAATACATGATGGTGACACTACTAGCTATCCAAATGAGGAACAAAATCCTGCTCTTAAACCATTAAAAGAAACCTGGACCTATTACACAGATAAGTGTGATAGTAATCATTGTTTTAGAGCATAATCTAAGAGACTCTGAGTACAATATCAAGGAGGGGAGATCTTAACCAAGATTGGAAACCCAGAAGTTATTAAAAACATGTAAATATATTTGAGCCTTTAAAACCAAACCTCATGAAAATAAAACTAAAGATAAGTTTTTTAAAAATGGTCATATAATGATACTTCTTTACAATGAAAAATGAACTCTAAAAAGTGGACTAGAAAGATAAATAACCCAGAAGGAAAATGAGCAAAAGATATGAATAGGCGAATGACCAAGAAACATGTGAAAATGATAGATTTCACAGAAGTATGGAAATACATATTAAAATAATAATACAAGCACTTTTTTCCAGACTGGAAAACATTTTAAAGCCCTCATCTTTAATTGTTAGTTTGAATATGGGGAGAAGCATTCTCTCAAACATTGCTGACGGTAACAGGAAGTGCTTAAACTTTTTAGAAACATCATCAAATAACTATTAAAATTAAAATATGTATAATTTCTAATTTTTAAATTGTAATAAATAAAATGTATAATATGCATTTGTTTCTATTTATAATGTGCATTATTTAAAAAATAATAAACCACATAGCAAAGCAAACAAAACAGACCACAGCAGAGGGTCTTCTCTTGTTGGTCACTAACGAAGAGGTAAGAGATGTGCTCCTGGTGGAAGAAGCAGCAAGAAGTCATGAACCATCTATGGGGACCACGTGGCTAGGAATGTGGGTGACCTCTAGGAGCTCAGAGAAGCCCTTGACAAGGAAACTACGACCTCAGTCCCACAACCACAGGAACTGATTCTGACCAACAACGTCAGTGAGCTTAGAAGTGGATTATTTCCTCAGAGCACCCAGAAAAGGGACACGATGTGGCTGACACCTTGATCTCAGCCTCATGAGACCTTGAGAAGAGATCCCAGCCACGCTGTGCCTGAATCTCTGACCTAGAGAATTGTGAGCTAGTAAATGGGTGCTGTCTTAAAACTCTAAGTTTGCAGTAAATTGTGAGTGTACATGCTTAGTCGCTTCAGCCGTGTCTGACTCTTTGCGATGCTATGTACTAAAACTGACCAGGCTCTTCTGTCCATAGGGTTCTCCAGGCAAGAATACTGGAGTGGGTTGCCTTAGCCCCGCTCCTCCAGGGGATCTTCCCTACCCAGATATCTATCTAACACGCGTCTTTTATGTCTCCTGCATTGGCAGCCAGGTTCTTCATCACTATCACCACCTGGGAAGCTCAAGTAAATTGTTACCTGCAACTAATATAGAAAACTAACACAGAGGGAGCATGAGAACAGGTGTGATGGGAAAGCTCATAGATGAATCTTTTTATTTTTTTCCTCTTTATTGTCCGGGCCACTCGGCATATGGGATCTTAGTTCCCCAACCAGGATCAAACCCATGTCCCTTGCATAGAAAGGTAGATTCTTAGCCACTGGACCACCAGGGAAGTCCCTGTAGATGAATTTTCTTGCTGTTCTAGATGAAAAACATTACTGATCACACAGTGCCAAGGCTAAAGGCAGAGTGGAGCGTGGAAGGAAAGTGGTTCCAGAGGCCAGCCGAGGGGACCCGTGGCCTGGGACAGTGAGAAGTGGACCACGTGATAGGGATGGATGATAGGGTTGGGAGCTGGAGAGAACAGGGAGAGACTGCAGGTAAGGGGGTTGGTCTAAGGAAAACTGTGTGGACAGGAGTATGCCAGATGTGAGGAGTGAGGATGCTGCAGGGGACCCTGCTGGCTTCCCCTTCCTTTTCTGCAGTCATTTTGGATGACTCCCCACACTTTCATACCTCCAGAAACTGGCGTCTTCCCCTTCCTCTCTCTGTAATACCCTTTCCCTTTTCCTCACTTGTCTTTCAAGACTCAGCCCCAAACTCCTCCCCCGAAAGCCCCCTAACTCCCCAATCTCAGTAAGGTTCATCCCAGACCCAAGGTTTTATAGCTTAATAACAGAAGCTGGGAATCCAACAGCTTTACTTGTTCTACTCTTCCCCGTTCACTGAAGAAAAGGAAAGGAACTCTACTGGGTCAATAATCAACTTCAAAATTTAGTCCTTTGCCTAATTCTCACTTCCGGGGTGGGGGGCGCATTTCTTAATGCCAGGCACCCTATAACTGAGTCAGGCTGGCAACCCTAATTCAATAGAAGGAATTGGCTGTGAGTTTCTAAAGAAGCTGGTGCTGTGAGGCACTGCCTGAGGCCCCCAATGAGAAATGCAAAGCCCCAGGCTCTTCCCACAGGATCCTTGATCATGTTCTCATTTCCTCCTCCAGAAACGTGGGGCTAAAATAAGCCCAGAGGCTGAGGCAGGGGTGAGTCAGCTCTTAGCATGGAGCAATCACTGCATGGCAGCTCCTTGTAAGAAACATCCCCCTTGAGTCCAAGTTGTTTATGCCAAGAGCTGCAAGCCCAAAAAATGAGTTCTCCTAAGATAGGTTGGCTCCCTCGTGACTCAAATGGTAAAGAATATGCCTGCAATGCAGGAGACTCCAGTTCGATCCCTGGGTTGGGAAGATACCCTGGGAAAGGAAATGGCAACCCACTCTAGTATGCTTGCCTGGAGAATTCCATGGACAGAGGAGACTGGCAGGCTATACAGTTCATGGGGTCGCTGGAAGTTGGACACAACTGAGTGACTAACACTTTCACTCTTGACACAGGTTGGTAGCAGGCTTCCCTCCTACAGACGGCATGGAGCTTCATAGCCTGGAAACTTTCTGTGCCAGCCTTAAAGGAGGCGCACACATCCCTCTGGGCAGGCAAAGCCTGATGACAAAGGAGGATGTGCTGGAAACCAGGTGATGTGAGGTTTAGTCCCAGCTTCGCTGTTTACCAGGTATGTCAGATCAGATAACACCCTCCACCCTGGGTGTCCTTTCTCTCAGTTCCAAAATGAAACTGTAAACCCAGATGATTTTCAAGTTTCTCTCTGACTTTGGCATGTTTTTGGTTTATATGAGCAGCTCCCCAAATGCCAGGTCTCCAAGCTCACTCTCAGGCCCCAGCAGGCAGGTATGGGAAATTAAAGGTGCAGAAAGAAATTCTGATGTGGCCTTGGCGGTTGTTGCTCAGTTGAACCAGGCTCCAGCAGCACTTGCTGTTTGGGCGCCTCTCCTGTGCTAGCATCCCGGAAACGGCTGGGGATACAGAAGAGAGAGAAAGAGACAGTCCCTTTAAGAACTTGTTTCTAGCAGATGGGGATGTGGACCACCAGATGAACAGTGGTATGAACTCTTACTAAGCCCTGATTGAATGATACATGCAAGGAGCTTAGAATGAGGAAGAGACTACAACATTCCAAATGGGCTTCGGTAGGAATTCAGTTCTGTTACTAGACTTTTCCCATCTCAGTCAGAAGATACATGCACCCTAATGTTCATTGCAGCACTTTTTACAGTAGCCAAGACACGGAAGCAACCTAAATGTCCGTGGACAGGTGAATGGATAAAGATGATGTGGGTCATATGTACAATGGACTATTACTCAGCCATTAGAAAGAATGAAATAATGCCATTTGCAGCAACGTGGATGGACCTGGAAATTATCATACTGAGTGAAGTAAGTCAGAGAAAGACAAATATGGTATCACTCATATGTGGAATCTAATTTTTTTAAAACCTGATACAAATGAAAAGTATTTATAAAACAGAAACAGACATAAAGATATCAAAAACCAACTTATGGTTACCGAAGGGGAAATTTGGGGGGAGGGGATAAATCAGGAGCTTGGGGTGAACATACATACTCTACTATGTATAAGATCGCTAACCAACAAGGACCTACTATATAGTACAAAGAGCTCTAACTCAAATATTCTGTGATAACCAATATGAGAAAAGAATCTAAAAATGGACACATGTATATGTATAACTGATCACTTTGCTGCCCACCTGAAACACAATATTGTAAATCAACTCTGCTCCAGCCAAAGTTTTAAAAAAAAACTTCACTGAGAAAAAGATCAGTATGAAATGACCAGAGAAGTTAAAATTCATTTTCTTCCAGTGATTTAACATTTAAATGTCCTTGCAGTTTTCTCCAGACCTCAAGAATAATTCAGGGTTACTTATTATCCTATAGTCTCTCCATAATTGAAAAAAAACAAAATTCACACACAATGATGGAGGCCACTCAACTGAGAAACTACTTCCAATACCAAGGGTAAGAAATGAATAATTCCTAAGAGTGACAGTTCTATTCCTGTTATGCTCATCATCAGATATATTTACCGTAGTCAGCATTCCCCAAATGGCTTTCAACCATTTAAAAAATATTTGTTGATGGCATTGCATTTTGAACCACATTTAAGGCAAATATTAAAATTTAGTTACATATTTTAATATTCTCAGCTACCATGAGGCTTCATTCAGTTTTATGACTTTCTCCTTAATGAGGTATTTTGCCTTCAGGCTTTTGTTTTGAAGCTTTAAAAATAAAATAAGTGAAAATGAAGATATCACACATAAAGAAGATGAATAAAACATACATATGCAGAAGACTGAAGAAAATATATGTAATATATTATATAATATTAAAATTCTCATAAAACAACACTATGTAACCACCAATCAGGTTTGTGGTCAGACATGTTCTCCTCTGTTTCCATGTAAGATCATCTACCCTGCACATTTGTCATTTGTAACCACAGCCGTAATGTAGCACGTAAAGCACCTAGGGTGATGCCTAGTACCCAGCCGGTGCTCAGTAGGTACTCATCCTAATTGTGATACAGTGATTCATTCAACAAACATCTACTGAATTTGTATCCTGCTGTATCGAGCACTGGAGGAAAGAAGGTGGCTGGGACGTGATGTCCCATCATCCCAGGACTGAGGGGGAGACAGACATTAAACTGATGAAGCTGAAAATTGATTACAATCTACACACCAAAGGAGAGCCTGACCCACTGACTCCTGGATGCAAAGGAAGGAGTGATTCGCTGAAAAAGAAAAAAAAAAGGCCCTGTTCAATCAGCATGGTAGGAAGATAGCGGATTGTTCCATCACAGGGGACAGCTGAGCGGAGAATGGAGGCTTATGTCAGCAGGCTTGGCGCTGTGCCCTTTGGGGACAGTGGGATGAGCCGCATGGGAGAATAGAAGAAGGAACTGAACTTTCTCCTTGGGAGATGAGAGAACCAAGTCATGTATGCCCTTATGGGCATCAAACCAAGATTGCTCTCATAGTGAAAGGTTTGGGCTAATGTAAAAATATCTTTCATCACCACCTGTGACTAATAATAATAATAATATTTATAGAGCCTACTGAGCACCATGCATGTGTTATATCATTTAATCATCACAAAAATCCCATATACTGTTATAAAGATAGAAGTCAATTATTATGAAAACATACTTCTAACCTATTAGTGTTAAAAATCCTTGTTCCACACTTACTGAATATAAACTTTTAGGCAAGTGACTTAGCCTTTCCAGGCAAAGTGGTGAGATGAACTGCCACGTTAAGGGGTTGTAGAGGTACCCTGATTAGAATGAGGCCTATGTGATGCTAGTGTTTAAGAGGTGTTGCTTCTTATGGACCCATCATCTCATGGAGGCAGAAGAGGCTTGGGGAGGAAAGGCCATGATTTCAAAGGCACACAGCCAGTAAGCTGTGGATTCAAAACTCAGGAAGTCTAACCACAGAGCCCACACTCTTCATCATCAACCAAACCAGGTTTGGTTGCTCAAGCGTGGGTAGATTTTTTACCTTAACTCTGTTTCAAGGACTTTCTGAAGTCATGCACCCTGAAATGTCCAGCCAGAGGGGAGTGAAGAAATGATCCTCTCATTGATCTTCACCACCTTCAAGAAGCTGCCTAGTTAATGGATTCATCAAACATTATTCACCTGCTGAGCCCCTCCTAAGCATCAGACACGATGTTTTGCCATTTCTCATGAATTTATCTCAGATCCTCTCCACCACAAAATGTATGTGATTATTCCCATTTTATCAGTGAGAGAGTTGATGCTCAGAGGAGTGGCCAACTTTTCCAACACCACACAATTACCATCGACTTCCCAATGTGCACTCCACAACATCTGCAAGGGCAGGACTTGATAAGCAGAGCACATCTCGGGAATCAGATCCCTGTTTCCAGTGGGAGAACCCAGGCCTAAGCCAATCAGGGCAGAGCATTCTATTGGCTATGGGATTAGTTCAGAAATGAGCATCCATTTGAATCAAAAAAGTGCAAGGGAAAATTTTCTGTTCTGTAAATATCATCTTCACTCTTTAGAGCAGGGCTTGGCAGGAGACAATCTCATCCTGTGACATTGTCGTGTGTGGTTTTGGGGTCTGGGTACCGCAGCCACCTCACCGTCAGCCTGAGCATGAGTGTGCAGGGGGTGGGCCTGACCAGGAGAGTCAGACCGTTGGAGAAAGTCAGTCCTGAGCTTTCCGGTCCCTGGGCCAATGACTGTCCTTATTGTTCCTAGCAGTTTGAGTAGAGATTTCTGCACAGCCAGCAAGGCAGGGAGCTGGGCTCCAAGTCCAAGACCAAATCGTGGGCTCCCCAATCCCTGCTTTCCTACAGGGCCTGGCTTGCCAACGTGGCTCTCCTACTCAGGTTGTTTACCATCTGGCAGGAGGCTTTTGGCATTCTGCTATAGCGGCAGATTTGATCATCAGTCACAATGCCAAGGGGATGGTGGTTTGAGTCATTGTTTATCTGTTGGTCTAATTCTTTCATAATAAATATGCATTGCTTAGATAATAAAACAACAAAAGGGAAAATTCCATGTGAGGCAGAGATAAAAAAGCTCTGCTTAAAATAGAAGGCTTATATAAAGGTAAAACTGTGTGATGTGTGTTTGGCATGTTTTCTAAAAAGCTAAACAGAATCAGGCCGAAGACAGGAGCAAGGCATCAAGCCTTTTATCACAGGCTAGATGCCAGTTCCCTTTGAGATCTGATTATTCAATCAGAGGAGCTGGTTGTAGCTATTGTCAAACTTTCCCGATTTCCCCCCACCATAGAGGACCTTACATAGAAATACCTTAATCATGACAGCTTCTGAAGACATGGGCCCAGCTAAGAGACCTCCTGGAACTTAGAGGTCCTACAGATTCATGTAATTCTCAAGCCAGAGAAAGCCCGAGGAAATCTACTGTCCATTGGAAAGCTGGCTTAAAGCTGTGTTTTTATGTGGATTTGTTCACTTCCCTGCTTCACAGGGAGAACCTCAAGGACATAGACAGCTCTCTCTCCTTGACAAAGAGAGCCCCTAATGATTGGGGTAGTGAGGTTGTACTACAGAGACAGGAATGATAGAGGAACGATGGAATCACAGAGGGGACAGCCTTCTGAGGATGTAGAGGGCCCTGCCTGTTTGTGAGCACCAGTGGCACAGAGGGGCGGAGTCCTTCTGGGAAAAGGAAAACTATGAGTGAAGGTTTATCAATAAGCAGATGGAATTTATCTGTTGTGCTAGTACAGGTTGTTTTAAGGCCATCCTTAGCTTTATGCATTCTGATTTTGGTTCCTCACACAAACATATTAGAATGCCCCACATCCCATGATAAATGGAATTTACACATGGCAAATTATAAAGTTGTAAGTTGTAAAAATAAAGTTATGAAAATTTTTATGATGCATTTTGTAGACATACTACATGAGACACATATTAATTTAGATTTTATTGCTTTCATATTTCAGGGTCAAAGATTTCATATTTGAAATCTCAAAGATTTCCCTAGGTCCTTAGAAAGCTTGTAGGTCTTAGATGCTGCTATCATGGAGCCTAATGGCTAAAACAGCACTAGTGGGTGAGAAGGTCAGTTGTCCATCTGCTGAGCTGTGGGCAAGGAGCGGAGGCTTTGATTTCTGCTTTTCACAATGTCTGGCAAATAGCAGGGAACTCAGGGACAATGAACAGGCTGCTGCTTAGGTGGGACAGAAGACTGAACTCAGACAAGGGTTGGTCTTTCAGGAAATCAGGTGGGGGTTTATGCCAAAAGCTATAGGCAAGACTTGGGTCATTCTACACTGGAATCGCATGCATTTTCTTAATTTCATTTTTCTAAGTATTGGGCAGACATAGATAACTGAAGAAAACCTCTCTGAGTCAGGCATTGTGTGCTCCCTGTTACATATCATGGTTTCAATGAAATCACAAACAAACCTGTGCAGTAGCTAGTGCTTTTATTACATTTTACAAATGATGAAACTGAAGCTGGGTAGGTGAAAGAACATGGAGAAAGTCACACAGCCGAGCAGGAACTCAAAGTCTTTTGTGAGAGGTGAAGAACACGCCCTTCCCTCGAGAGCTTTCAAGGTAGTAGGTGAGTGCTGGGCAGAGAGGGGGTGAGGAAGAGATGTCGAGAGCTCTCCGGAGAGCATTTCTGAAAACCTGGTTTCTTGGGATCCTTGTCTCCTTGGCAGATTTCCTCTCTGTTCCCCTGCAGGTGTCCTGCTGAGCCTCTGGCTCTGTAGACCTGACTTCAGCTGCCTCTTCATTGCTAAGGACAGATCATCTTGCTGGGCTTTGCCGAGGGCCTTAATAAAACACATCCTGTGATTGTAGCACACAAAGGTGGGCAAAAAAATTACTCTGATTCAAAAAAACAGAAAACCACTCTTGAGCTAGAGCCCAGTGCCTGACCTTCCTACCCTCAAGGGCATAGGCTAAGATTCCTTTTCTCCCCGTTCACTAGATTAATTTCAGCCTCTAGAGAATCCCAACCCCCAGCCATATTTGCCTACTGTTGTTTTTAACCTCTAACAACATCATAGCAACAGAAATCGGAGGAAAGATCACAGTGTCTGAAGTCAGACAGACATGCGTTCACATCCCAACTCAGCCTCTTGCTAGAACTCGGATTTTGAGTGGTTAGCTTCAGTTCGGTTTCCTTTCCTATAAAAGGGTTGGGAGTGAATTAAATGATGCAATAGAAACTTACAAATGCATTGAATTACCTGGAAATTCATATTTTTTTAAGGAAGTACAGGGCAGAGAAGCAAGAGAGATGCCTTTATTTTCTTTCAGGGCAGAGGGTGGAGGACAAAGAACAGTTTTTTAAGCTGAGAGAATAGACAGTGCAAGGACTCAGGACAGATGAAGTCCAATAGAGCCAGACTTCCAGTAAACTATGGGGAGAGGATTGAGGGGAAGTAAGTTGAGGTTGGAAATCTCGGGCAAATCCAGATAGTTGAAAGCTGCATAAGGATTTAGCACATGATCATAAAAGAAATGAGGAGTCACCCAAAGCTTTTAAGCAAAGAAGTACCATGACTTTATTTATGTTTTTATAACTTCATTTACCTGGCTCGCGAAAAGATTGGCAGAGGGTCAAGGCTGGAGACAAGCTGCCCAGCTGGAAGGCTGGTGACCCAGTCTAGGTGATGGAGTGGCAGCCTTGATGGGGAGATGGAGGTGGGTATAGAGAAAAGTGGGCGATGGTTCCATGTGTTCCTCCTCTGGCTTTGGATAACCTTGCTGAGCCTCAGCTTGTTTTTCAATTGTTTATGGAGGGTAATAACAGCATCCTTGTCCCAGAGTTTTTATGGGATTAAAAGAGATCATGCATGCAGCGGATGGAGCATGGCATCTGCCACACACTGCGTGCTGGCAGAATGGAACCGAGTGTTATTGTTGCCCGTGGTGGCAGCGGCGGTGCTGGACGTGGTAGAGGATGCCCTCAGGGCACACTGCAGTAGCAAAGGAAACAGACCGCACGGGCAGCGAGTACTAGAACAAGCCCTTTTCAAAAATGAAATCCTGGTGAAAATGTACAAATGGTCCTGGTGAGGAAAGAAGGAGAGAGGGGAGGAGGGAAGTCATCTAAGGAGGTCAGTGTGCCTGCCTTTGTGAGCTGGATTAGGACACAATGAGGAGGTGTCCTAAAGGTGGCAAGTGGGATGGGCGGATGGGAAACCCTTTGAAGAGGGTTGGGAAAGAAAGCTTAAAAATCTCTAGGCAGATGGAAAGGCTATTTTTTAGTTTGGTACAAGAAGCCCACAGAAGATATACAACCTGTATCCTGAGTGTTCCTATCCTCCATCCTGCCTGCCAGGAAAATTAATCACTGAGTCAGGAGAGTGGAAACTGAAGTTGGTTGGAGGGAATAAAGAAATAAAAATCCAAGAGAGAAGAAAAGATAGTCTTGCTCTGTTAAATACATTCAAGTCGCATGGCTCAGACAAATGGCATGTGAAGATTCATTTCAAAATGGGAATGTTTTTATTGTTTTTGTGGGTTTTAAAAGAATGTGTGCTCATTATAAACTTCTCAGACTGTTGAGAGGAACTATTTTGAGCACTAACTTTGTGGCAGGAACTTGGCATAGAGCTTTATATGCATTTATGCCATTTAATTATCACCCACACTTACTGTGTAGGTAACATTGTTTAACCATTTTACAGCTGAAGAAACCGAGATTAATGAGGATAAGTGACTCGCCCGGAATCACACAACTATTTCTACAACTTGCTAGTTTGGAAAAGTTACTTCACCTCCCTGAACCTTGTTCTGTTTTGTCAGCCACAAATTGGGACTTGCCATCTACCTCTACAAGAATTAAATCATGTGCCACTGCAGCAGCTGACCTTCAGCACCCCTGAAGGAGTTCAGTGTGGAGAGCACTCTGTGCTCCAGGAAAACTGGCAGGACAGATCTTCAGATAGTTAGCTATTCTCAGGAACTGATTTTATGAGCCCAATTCTTATACCGCCTCATACCTAGAACAGCACTAAACTCCTTCATGGTGACAATTGTTTCTTGCGACTAGATAAGAATACCAAGAAGATGGCATGTGAAAACTTGGAAGATAAAACAGTGGTTACAAAGAAGGATCAAAGTGTTACCAAGAATAAGTCCTACTCACATTCTTTGTTGGTTTGTTTATACATGAAGGTTGGGAGGATGACTAGAGACACGGACATGTGGGTTTTAGTGTGGTATTTTCCGAAATCTCATTATGCCTTTGTGAACAAATGACCAAACATTGATGGCATTACTGCTGAGTGGAATCGTCACTGAATAACTGTGTCCCGAGATTGCTGACTAATTGATTAACGACAACCTGGAACAAAGATCTCTTCTGAGGAGTTCTGGCATTGGTCTTGTCCAGTTCAACGTTTTTATCAGTGTTTCAGGTGAGAGCATTGATAGTTCTCTAATCAAATCTGAGAATGTATCGAGGCTGAGAGGAAGAACAAATGGATTGTATAATAGAATCAGGATTCAGAAAACTATCAATATGCTGGCATGAAGGGAAGAAAATAGCAAGTTAAATTATGCTAGCAATCAATCTAAAACATAGCCTCCAAACTTTCAAACACTAGAATGAGGGTAAGTGAGTCCTGTTGTTTAGGTGCTAAGTCGTATCTGACTCTTTGCTACACCATGGCAGGCTCCTCTCCTCCACAGTCTCCTGACGTTTGCTCAGATTCATGTCCATTGAGTAGGTGGTACTATCTATCACATCCTCTGTCACCTCCTTCTTCTTTGGCCTTCAGTCTGTCCCAGAATGAGGGTCTTTTTCCAGTGAATCAGCTCTGCATCAGGTGGCCAAAGTATTGGAGCTTCAGCATCAGTCGTTACAATGAATATTTGAGGTGAATTTCTTTTAGGATTGACTGGTTTGATCTCTTTGCAGTTCAAGGGACTCTCAAGAGTATTCTCCAGCACCATAGTTTAAAAGCATCAATTATTTGGCGCTCAGCCTTCTTTATGGCCCAGTTCTCACATCCATATATGACTACTGGAAAAATCATAGCTTTGATTATATGGACCTTTGCTGGCAAAGTGTTGTCTCTGCTTTTTAATACACTGTCAAGTTTTGTCATAAAGTGGTAAAGGGTAAGTGAGAGAGTTGGCTTAATAACAGACTCTGAAAAAAAGACTAAAGTCTTGCCTTTATGGTAAACAACCTTAGACTGTTGGAACATATCAAATTGTCAAAATCATAAAATGACACTTTGGGTTGCAATTTTGGAATCTCTTTGGATAGAATAATGCCAGGCACCTAATATATGCTCAGAGGATACTGTTTAAAATAACACATGATTTAATGATTTTCCTGGAACACTTTGTTGAGTCATGTGTGCAGTCACTCAGTAAATTTTTTTTTTTTTTAGGACTAGAGCCAAGTTGCAGTTAACTGATGGGTACCCATCAGTGAACAAAATCTAGGTAGAAAACTGAAACATTTTTTGAACATCCAATATGTACCAGACACTGTTAAGGTTGTAAAGATGGATATAGTTCCTGCCTTCAAATCCTTGTTAAAGAAATGAAAGTATAAATCACAACCCAGAAATGTTACATGCCATTAAGCCTTTAGAAAGAGGAGGTCCTGAGAAGTGTATCATTAACTCTTAAGAGGTGTCTAGAAAAGAGTTGCAGTGGATGGGACATACGTGAGGTTTTTGGTATGTGACAAATAGATATTTGCTCATTCTTGGTACCCATCTGTGTGAATGTGTCCAGAATAAGACAAAGGAAATTGTGGATAAACCTGAAACTTGCAATATATAAGGTAATAGAGAAGGAACTTGGATTTTTCTAAAACCTGGAGAAATTCTAGGGATAGGGCCAGCTTAATGCACATGTAAATGTGAGATATTTTCATATAAAATAAAGAATGGTCTTGTCCTGTGTGGACTCAAATAATGTCTTTAGGATACAGCTGCAAGTTTCAGGACAACAGATTTGGGTTCACACAAGGAAAATTTGACAGTAGTTTATCAGTGGAAGGATGTATTTGCAAAGTAGGGGATTACTTCTCATTTGAGCCATTCATTAAGAAACTGCAGTGGACACTTCAACATATGATGAAGATTGACTCACATTGATTTGTGCTTTGGACTGAATGGCCTCTGAGGTCAGATTTAGCCCTGAAATTCTGTTTTATAAACTTCCATATATTGTATTTAACAATTTGTATCATGCATTGTTATTTTGCAATATGTGTGTAAATCATTGCACCTTAAGTCAATTTTGGACTTTCTGAAAGCCTGAAAAAACGTCTGGATGATGTATGGGAGGAAACATGAATTTGAAATTTGTTACAATACCAGTACACTGTGTTCCTTTTGGTCAAGCTATTCATCTTCTCTGCAACTCAATTTCCACTTCTATGAAGCAAATGGAATAAAATGTATCCTATTGTGTTGCTGCTAGGATAAGCTATAGTGTGTGGGTAAAGCATTGTGAACAAAATAACACACAAAATGGATGTACATATAATGGTAGTTATATTTATGCTATATATATATATGTGTATATATTATTCATAGTATATCTAATATTATTCCACGGAGGAATGCATAGATTGGTTCTGTCTCTCAGGATACCTGTTTAGTTCAGTTCAGTCACTCAGTTGTATCCGACTCTTTGTGACCCCGTGAACTGCAGCACGCCAGGCTTCCCGGAAGTCCATCACCAACTCCTGGAGCTTGCTCAAATTCATGTCCACTGAGTCAGTGATGCCATCCTACCATCTCATCCTCTGTCGTCCCTTCTCCTGCTGCCTTCAGTCGTTCCCAGCATCAGGGCCTTTTCCAGTGAGTCAGCTCTTCACATCAGGTGACCAAAATATTGGAGCTTCAGCTTCAGCATCAGTCCTTCCAATGAATATTCAGGACTGATTTCCTTTAGGATTGAGTAGTTTGATCTCCTTGCAGTCCAAGGGACTGTAAAGAGTCTTCTGTTCAAGTCTACCTGTTGGGTGAATACTAAATGCTGAGTGATATCTTGGGGCCCAGCAAGCCAGAACTTCAGTGGTCATTGATTCTTTCCCCAAGGAGAAAAGGATTTTGCTCTATTCATTTTAGCTCTCTGCTCCTTCTTTGCCTTATTCTTTCTCTGGCTCCTCAGTGTTCTTCACTGTAGGTTCGGAAGCTGCTTGCGTGTAGACTGGTAGATTCAGAGCACCCTCTAGAGACATGTACTGATGTGGCCTATAAAGAAGGCTGAGCACTGAAGAATTGATGTTTTCAAACTGTGGTGCTGGTGAAGACTCCTGAGAGTCCCTTGGACAGCAAGGAGATTAAACTAGTCAATCCTAAAGGAAATCAACCCTGAATATTCTTTGGAAGGACTAATGTTGAAGCGGAAGCTCCATTACTTTGGCTACCTGA
Source organism: Cervus elaphus (assembly GCF_910594005.1). Lineage (NCBI taxonomy): Eukaryota > Metazoa > Chordata > Mammalia > Artiodactyla > Cervidae > Cervus > Cervus elaphus. The sequence continues at coordinate 47,696,313 of NC_057836.1, read as the reverse complement.
TTAGAAGAGCTGACTCATTGGATAAGACCCTGATGCTGGGAAAGATGAAAGGCAGGAGAAGAAGAGGGTGGCAGAGGATGAGATGGTTGGATGGCATCATTGAGACAATGGGCATGGGTTTGAGCAAACTCAGGAGACAGTGAAGGACAGGGAAGCCTGGCATGTCTACGGGGTCACAAAGAGTCAGACACGACTTAGTGACTGAACAACAGCTAGAGACATCAGAGGGATTTGTTACACTTGAGAGAAGTAGACTTTTCTTATCATTCAGTTTCTGGTGCAGGTGAAATGTGCCAGGAGCAAATGAGATGCAGAAGCAGGGAGCAAGGGAAGGAGGTTCCACCTTTTTTTCACTCACCCCTCCCTGCTTATATATCCACTCACACCTCACCTTCTCTGGCTGCTTGTATACCCAACCCCCAGACAGATCTGAAGACAACGAGCCACACAGGATTTCTGTTCCTGAGCACAGGTGGTCAACTGGGAAAATTTTCAATGGGACTGTAACTGAATCTAGTGAATCCCAAATAGGTCAATGACTCAGGGCCAAGGAACTCAGTAAATATGGTGCCTGAATTATCTTCTTGGGCATCTAGGTAACATATCCTGTTCACTTGTCAGAAGAAGGAAGAGAAGAGCTTATTTAAGCACAGTGAACCACAGAATGAAATTTTATTTTTATTTTTCAAATATTTATTATTTGTTTTGACTGCACTGGGTCTTAGTTGTGGTATACAAGATCTAGTTCCCTTGCCAGGAATTGAACCTGGGCTCCCTGCATTGGAAGCAGAGTCTTACGCACTGAGACCACCGGGGTAGTCCCTGAAATTTTAATTATAAAATTTATCCTCAAATATTTAATCTCCAGTTCTTTCTCACACTCAGTTCTTTTAAAGTTGTACATCACTCCTGTCACTAAAGAAACCTGAAGAATAACACATGTCCTGAATATAGAGGGGAAGAATGTAAGGGGCAAGAGGAGAGGGGATGGGGGCAGGGGTACTATGATGAGTAATGTTGAGGAGAGTGTGATAAGACCCAATTCAGGACCCAATTTTCCCTGAATAATTAGCAAGAGTTATCAACTCACCAAAAATCAGAACACATATCTGTTTCTACTCTTTCTTCAAATATGGACCATTTTAAAAATCTTTATTGAATTTGTTACAGCATTGCTTCTGTTTTATGTGTTTGTGTTTTTTTTCTAACTCTGAGGCATGTGGGATCCTAGGTCCCCAACCAGGAATTAAATGTGTGAGGTGAAGTCTTGATCACTGGACCACTGGGGAGTTCCCTTATTTCTGTTTCTGAAAGAAAATGATGAAATGAATTTCTTAGAGTGAGAATGTTAAAACTGTTAAGTTTACCAAAGAAAACATAAAGGAGTTTATTTCTAATTTCAGTTAGGCAATTGCTCTAAGCAAGACACAAACCAACTTCTTTAAAAGAAGGTAATTGAGACTTCTGATCTGTTCAAGATATACCGTGAACAGAGTACATAGGTGATCCAGAGAATTAGAGAAGAAATTTAAAATTCATAGTGAAGTGAAAGTCGCTCAGTTGTGTCCGACTGTTTGTGACCCCATGGACTATACAGTCCATGGAATTCTCCAGGCCAGAATACTGGAGTGGGTAGCCTTTCCCTTCTCCAGGGGATCTTCACAACCCAGGGATCGAACCCAGGTCTCCCACATTGCAGGCGAACTCTTTACCAGCTGAGCCACAAGGGAAGCCCTTAAAATTCATATGTATCTTACAAAACATGTAAGAGTAAAGCTTTAAGATTTCTTGCAATCAATAAAAAAAGATAACCCAGTTTAAAAATGGACCAACAGCTCATTCTCAAAGGAAGGTATCCACGTGGCCAGGAAGCATAGGAAAAAAGGTGCTCAAGTAATTACTCTTCAGACAAATGCAAATTAAAATGACATTGATGTATCACTTCACACTTAGCAAAATGGATACGTTTTAAAATATTAATGCCAAGCGATGGTGGCCATGTGGAACAACCTGAATTCTTAACGCTTGCTGGTCACAGTATAGAATAGTATGACCCCTTTGGAAACCAACTTAGCAATTTCTACTACAGCTGAATATACCCACCGTATGACCCAGTAATTCCACTCTTGGGGGTATTATACCCAAGAAAGATGAGTGCACGTGAGATGAGTGCCTAGGAACACTAATGAAAGTATATAAATATGTACTTAGCAACTTTATTTACAAATAAAAGAAAGAAAATAATTTTAAAAATCTGGGGGCTTCTCTCATAGCTCAATCAGTAAAGAATCTGCCTGCAATACAGGAGGCCCAGGTTCAATTTCTGGGTCAGGAAGATCCTCTGGAGAAGGAAATGGCAACCCACTCCAGTATTCTTGCCTGGAGAATCCCATGGACAGACAGGCTACAGTCCATGGGATCTCAAGAGTTGGACACTACTTAGCGACTAAACCACCACCAACAACACAAATTTTAGGATAGTAGTTATTCGGATAAAGGGAAAGCAGGAGGGGATTCTAAGGGGCTTTTGGTGTATGGCAACACTACATTCGTTTGGCTTGGGTGGTGAACACATTACTCTTCATTTAATTATTACTGTAATTACACTGATACGTTATAATTTTATGTATAGTTAATTTAAAGTAGTTTTGCATTAAAAAAAAAAGATGCATTGCGGACTTCCCTGGCAGTCCAATGGTTAAGACTCTATGCCTCCACTACAGTGGGCATGGGTTAAGGTTGAATATCTAAGATCCCACATGCCGGGTGGTGTGACCAAAAAAGCTAAAAATAAAAAGGTAAATCGTTTTAAAAACTGCTGCCTAAATGTGGGAACTCACTTCCTTTTTAAGCCTCAGCCACTCCATCAATAAACTTATTGGGATGGAGTGTAATATTCAAGGTGTCTTTCTGTTCTTACACACTATTCCCTGGAACCACTGGGAAGCTAGGCAATATGAAGATGTAAAGTAGCCCCAATCAGGAAATTATAAAAGATCCATGATCATCAGTATAAGTGGTCATTAATTGGCAGAGTTGGATATCTAGACTTGCACCCTGATACAGAAACAAAGCCTTCTAACTTGCATGTATCATCTTGGGAGAGACTAGATGTCTGACTTCTAGTCAGTATTGTCTGACTCTGTGACCCCATGGACTGTAGCCTACCAGGCTTCTCTATCCATGGGATTCTCCAGGCAAGAGTACTGGAGTGGGTTGCCATGCCCTTCTTCAGAGGATCTTCACTATTCAGGGAGTGAACCTGTGTCTCCTGCATTGCAGGTGGATTCTTTTCTTTTTTTTTTTTTTTTTTCATTTATTTTTATTAGTTGGAGGCTAATTACTTTACAATATTGTAGTGGTTTTTGCCATACATTGACATGAATCAGCCATGGATTTACATGTGTTCCCCATCCTGAACCCCCTCCCACCTCCCTCCCCATCCCATCCCTCTGGGTCTTCCCAGTGCACCAGCCCTGAGCACTTGTCTCATGCATCCAACCTGGGCTGGTGATCTGTTTCACACTTGATCATATACATGTTTCGATGCTGTTCTCTCAGATCATCCCACCCTCGCCTTCTCCCATAGAGCCCAAAAGTCTGTTCTATACATCTGTGTCTCTTTTTCTGTCTTGCATATAGGGTTATCATTACCATCTTTCTAAATTCCATAAATATGCATTAGTATACTGTATTGGTGGATGGCATCACCGACTCGATGGGCTTGAGTTTGAGTAAACTCTGAGAGTTGGTGATGGACAGGGAGGCCTGGCGTGCTGCGATTCATGGGGTCGCAAAGAGTCGGACATGACTGAGCGACTGAACTGAACTGAACTAATACTGTATTGGTGTTTATCTTTCTGGCTTACTTCACTCTGTATAATGGACTCCAGTTTCATCCATCTCATTAGAACTGACTTAAGTGTATTCTTTTTAATGGCTGAGTAATATTCCATTGTGTATATGTACCGTAGCTTTCTAATCCATTCATCTGCTGATGGGCATCTAGGTTGCTTCCATGTCCTGGCTATTATAAACAGTGCTGCGATGAACATTGAAGTACACGTTCCTCTTTCAGTTCTAGTTTCCTCGGTGTGTATGCCCAGGAGTGGGATTGCTGGGTCATATGGCAGTTCTATTTGCAGTTTTTTAAGGAATCTCCACACTGTTCTCCATAGTGGCTGTACTAGTTTGCATTCCCACCAACAGTATAAGAGGGTTCCCTTTTCTCCACACCCTCTCCAGCATTTATTGCTTGTAGACTTTTGGATAGCAGCCATTCTAACTGGCGTGTAATGGTACCTCATTGAGGTTTTGATTTGCATTTCTCTGATAATGAGTGATGTAGAGCATCTTTTCATGTTTTGTTAGCCATCTGTATGTCTTCTTTGGAGAAATGTCTGTTTAGTTCTTTGGCCCATTTTTTGATTGGGTCATTATTTTTCTGGAATTGAGCTGCAAGAGTTGCTTATATATTTTTGAGATTAATCCTTTGCTGCTTCGTTTGCTATTATTTTCTCCCATTCTGAAGGCTGTCTTTTCACCTTGCTTATAGTTTCCTTTGTTGTGCAAAAGCTTTAAAGTTTTAAGTTTAATTAGGTTCCATTTGTTTATTTTTGCTTTTATTTCCAATATTCTGGGAGGTGGGTCATAGAGGATCTTGCTGTGATTTATGTAGGAGAGTGTTTTGCCTATGTTCTCCTCTAGGAGTTTTATAGTTTCTGGTCTTACATTTAGATCTTTAATCCATTTTGAGTTTATTTTTGTGTATGGTGTTAGAAAGTGTTTGAGTTTCATTCTTTTACAAGTGGTTGATCTAGGAGTTTTATAGTTTCTGGTCTTACATTTAGATCTTTAATCCATTTTGAGTTTATTTTTGTGTATGGTGTTAGAAAGTGTTTGAGTTTCATTCTTTTACAAGTGGTTGATCAGTTTTCCCAGCACCACTTGTTAAAGAGGTTTTTTCCGTTGTATATCCTAGCCTCCTTTGTCAAAGATAAGGTGTCCATAGGTACGTGAATTTATCTCTGGGCTTTCTATTCTTTTCCATTGATCTATATTTCTGTCTTTGTGCCAGTACCATACTGTCTTGATGACTGTGGCTTTGTAGTAGAGCCTGAAGTCAGGCAGGTTGATTCCTCCAGTTCCATTCTTCTTTCTCAAGATTGCTTTGGCTTAAGATTCTTTTCTGACTGAGCCACCAGGGAAGACTAGGAGAGACTACACTAGCAAATAATAATGGAAATTGGTTAATAATACATCTCACCAAAACTTTGAAAAACAAAAGAGTGAGATAAAACAGGGCTTTTGAGGAATCACTTACCAGAAGAGCTTTCTTCTCAAGTCGGTTTCCTTGAGGAAGATGGAAGACTTCTTTGCATGTGCATTGCATATAAATGCTCTTGTTAATGGAAACATCTAGCCCAGCTCCTCAGAAAACCCAGGCTGAGGAAGAACCTTTATGTGCAGATAATTTACTGGAGGGTGCACTCTCAGGGCACCAGTTGCATGTAAAATTGGAAGTAAGGCAAAAAAGGAGAGCAAGTAGTCGTATGTTCCCATACCCACCAAAGATTTACAGTAGCTACGGCTGATGTTAGATTACACATGAACACAAAGGAGCCTTGAAACTACTGCAGCTCAGAACCACCCATTGGATTGTGATGTGAGGGGAAATATATGTTCCTGATTTCCCCCTCTTTTCTCTTCTCTATTGATTAAAGTCTGTAGGAGAGGTAGATAGGCTGACTAATGCCCACTCCCACCCCCCTGCAAATATAGCCATATCCTAATCACTGGTTGTTGTCATTGTTTAGTCGCTAAGTCGTGTCCGACTCTTTGTGACCCCGTGGACTGTAGCCCACTCAGCTCCTCAGTCCATAAGATTTCCCGGGCAAGAATACTGGTGGATCGCCATTTCCTTCTCCAGGAGATATTCCTGAACCAGGGGTTGAACCCGCATCTCCTACATTGCCAGGCAGGTTCTTTACCACTCAGTCACCAGGGAATCACTGGACACATATGTACCATAGCTTGTCATCTATGTACATAGCTTGTACATAGTTTCATCCTAATATAACCAAAAAATGCCTCTTCAAAAAACTTGCTCTGAAGCTTGCACAGGAAAATGTTCATGAGGGATTTTTCAACTTTAAGTTCCTGTGGCAGTTCACTATCACTGAGTGGTGCTGCTGCTTAGAAAAAAAACTCTGGAAAATATTAAAACAGAATATATGATCTCCACTATCTTACCTGCTATATTCATAAAGGGCTCAAAAGTTATGGCAAAGTGATTTTTTTCTCTTTAAATATTTCTTGCCTTTTTATGGTTCCAAAATATATATTTATTTATACATAAATACAGATTGTGTTGGAGTAGGAAATGGCAACCCATTCCTGTATTCTTGCCAGGAAAATTCCATGGACAGAGGAGCCTGGCAGGCTATGGTCCGTGGGGTGGCAAAGAGTCGGACACAACTGAGAAACTCAGCATGCAGGTTATGTGGATTATAGACTTTTCTCATAATGCAATTGTAAGTGTGAAAGGGACACTGGTCACAACTGCAGTGGTACAATATGAAACTGCATTGGCACAACATACACAAACTGTCACAGCCACAATTGTGCGACACATGAGCGGCGGTGCAGTTGAACACCAGTGGTCAGAGTAAAATGGCCTTGTCGGTTTACAGGGCTTCCTTGAAAATAATGGGCTGGAAGGGCTTTGGGAGCGGTTCACTCAACTTCACGAAAAAGGCAGATCTTGGTGGCGATGGGCACTTCTCAGAAGCTCCAGGTGGCCTTCTTTGTTCCATTTTTCCTGGATGACCTTGAGGATCTATACTCAAGATACATAGACAAATGAAGGAAATAAGTCTGAACTCATGCATTTTATGATCAGCATATTTCTGTCTCCCTCCCTCCCATCCTGTTTTAGTTACGATCTTGCAGGTTCTCTTCAGGGTTCTCTCTCTAGTCTATGGGTATGGCATCCAGTGCTTCCTTGGTCATAGTTTTTACCACACTGAATTATAACCCCTTTCTAAGCACTTGTGTCCTTGACTATACCTGTGCCTCATTAAAGTGTCCAGATTGTAGTCAGAATTCAAAGTATATTTTCTGAATGTATAAGTGCATGAATTGTTTTTTTTAAATTGTTTTTCTTATCACATAGGCAGAATCATATGTTTTCTTTATTATAAACCTTCTATCTAAGGACCACTTTCCGTAGGAATCAATGCAGAAAAATCCAGAAATCTTATTGTACTATATAGTAAAAGACACAGGTCAGTGATACTGAAACCCACGGAAGCATTACAGTCACCTGTGGAGCTCAAAAGGCTCACTGATACCCTGTCTGCACTCTCTTCTAAATCTGAGTCCCTGGTTGTGGAGCTGAGGTTAATGATGTGCATTGGTCAATCTGATGGAACTCACTTTTCTCAGGTATTCAAGTGGCAGAGCAGGTGTTCAGAGCTGAATGGAGATTTCCTAATCCCCAGCCTATTGATATCTTTCCATGATACCACTTTGCCCCTGATTTTGTGAGAATCACCACTGCTTCAGTGTGAAATATGTGCTGCCACACTGCATGGAAATAACAATGATACTTGCAAAAGTACTATTCAAGCTATTTTTTCAAACTAATTATCCTTACTGATAACCAAGTATATGGGCGCTATCGATGTCTTTTTTAGGATATAAAGTTAACTTATTCTCTCATATACATGACCACACTTAAAAATTAGCGAACAATCTGGGTATTCATGCATGTCTTGTATGGTAGACTGTCTAAATTCACCAGGTTCAGCCATTTTCTCTAATCTAGCAAAAAAGACTTGTCTCTAAATGTTTTACAAGTGAGTTATTTTTCACATTGTGTTTGCATGTGTGTGGGTGTGTGCATGTGTTCACATGCATGTGTTAACTGAGTGGTCTTTCTTACCACGTGAATCAAAATGTATCTCAATTTAGAACTTACTACGTTTTCCCAATTCTAGAGAAAGAACTAAACTAGTGGGAAAACACCAGGTCTCTAGCCAAGAGCTGCAGTATTGGTGGGTGAATTCTTAGTGAGCTTCCAGCCAAACATCAATAGTCCATCGAGGGAGCACTTCTTGTTCTGTAGTTGACTGTGTCACCTGACCCATTGCCAATTTATGTATATTATATTGAAATGTTTGCAGTGTCAGTACTTCCCTGATTTTGCCCCACAAAACAGCAATTTTGAATGGTTAAGCCTACTATAAATAGCAATATGCAGATGGAGTCCCTTTTTTGGAGATCTTTTAGAAGTACAAACCAACTGCCTCAAACCCAGTTCACTCCTCAACAAGATGGTGAGGGGATGGGAATGAATTTGTGCTACTGATACTTTTACCCACAAGAGTTCTCCCGCATTTCTTTATAGATACACTAAATGAATCTAATGCATGTTTTTGTCCTTTCCCACAACATGCTGTGTGTGAATAGCGACTAGTTACAGCCTTGGGTCTCTAGTGGTACATCAAATATCCCGAGAGCTTTCCAAACATATAGGTAATTTGCATCTATTCCCAAGTTCCTGATTCAGTACTGTAGGATGACATTTTGACATTCTGATGCATAATCAGAATTAAGAAAACAATTCATAGGTACTGAAAAGAAGAAATGTCTTGCTTCAGTAATCTTATCAAGCGCATTTGGGAGTTTAACTGGGTCTGTGAACATTACAACCAGAGAAAGGAAAGACCAGTAAAAGCAAAATAAAACTCTCTCTCACCATCTTCACCAGCTATTCCCAAAGGACCTGGAGGGCCTGGGGGGTGGGGGGTGGGGGGCAGGGTTCAGGGTCCCAAAGGTTCACAGGTTCAGGATTTCCTTCAGTCTTGAGATCAGCTAGGGCTGATATGATGGACAGGGCCCAAATCCAGGAACCTAGAGCAGAAGAGTAACAGAAAAGGTTCTCACAGACTGGAAACTAGTGCTGCTGCTCTTGAAGGATCATATTCCCACCCCATCAAAGGGATGCAAACCCTCACAATCCCAAGAAGTATCCGTTACTACAGGCGTCCACGTCAATGCTGGGACTAGGGTCAGAGAAGGTTAGGAAGGTTCCCAGGGCATTATCCCAAATGCCCTCTAGATGGGGCATGGAAAAGGCAGAAGGGACCTGCTGATCTTTCTATTGTAATCCAACGTCACTTCTTCCAATTTATGCTTCAGCCGGCTTGGAAATAGCCTCTGGTGGCCACATTTGCTACTTGGTCTTCGTTGTGATGGTTTGGCATCTGAAGTCCACTCATTTAAGCACTGAGGTTTCTTCCATAGAGAAATTGCCTAGTTTCATTTCTTCTCAGTTTTTCCACCTATACATGAAGGGGTAATTACGCCTATCTAAGAGGGTAGCATAGGGTTTGGGGATAATATAATGAAGTATTTAGCACAATGAAGGCACAAGGCTGACATCCTATGTAAGATTATCCTGACCACTGCTCTTCTTCTCAATATATCTAGGAGGTAGAAATTTTCCTTGATTGACATCCTTTTATTCCTATTAACAAAATAAAACCTGAACATGGACTTAAATATAACAAAATAGGTCAACAATAAATATAAATTCTAGAGGAAATTGTCCCTAGTTGTCCTAATGACTGAAAGCTCTGTCTGTGCTGATAAATCAACTATTGTAGCAGAGTGGTCCTAACTGTTATTACATGTCTAATGTCTGTGTCATCTTAATAATCTTAACACTTGCTTTAAAAGACAGCTAAGCCACCAATCATATCCTTGGTAATAAAAACTGGCTGTAATTTCTTATCCCAGTGATGACTCACAAAATGTTAAGTAATTGTGAGTGTAAATCAAGACAATTGTTTATCAAAATAATCTGAGAATTTGTTTCTCAAAGTCAGACATGTTTTCACACATGCTAGCTCTGACACTTCCCAACTGTGCAACCTTGAAGAAAATAACTAAACTGTTTCTCAGCTTCAGCTATAGTGGTGCTATGAATTCTGACATAAGTCACAGAATTGCTTAGATGCAAAAGAGAATGATGTAATAAATATGCCTGCCATGATGCATGGTACATCAAATAGTCCCATGTAGTAACTCCTGGCCCCTGGCTCCTACTCTCTGCCTTCTAATGAAAACACTGTACATATTTGAGCATATTTATGACCAGAAATTATTGATGGTTTCTCATATGAAAGCCTTGGGGCATCTTTAAATAATTTTAAGATGGTCATGAGGAAAATCCAGAGTGTTCAGGCTTACATAGCCCTTATTTTATTTTTGTAATTTTCTAGACCTGGCAACCCACTCCAGTATTCTTGCCTGGAAAATCCCATGGATGGAGGAGCCTGGTGGGCTACAGTCCATGGGGTCGCAAAGAATCGGACACGACTGAGCGACTTCACTTCACTTCACTTGACTTCACACCTCTCTGTGAGGTTGAGAAAGTTTCAACATTACATTCCTCATTGGAGTGAGGAAAACATTGAAGTCCAGGAAAGGGAAGTATTTTGGCTTCTTTGAGACTGTTTTACAGGATGGAACTTGTTTTATAATTCTGTTCTGTTTATTCTTTGGTGATTGTGCTGTTATTTAGGTATGGCTGAATCCCACATGACTAGAGATGAGTGGGGAATACCTTGTATGTTCAGAGTCTAAACTGTACCCTACACCCCCGCCCCCAAATAAATGTACACAGACATATACCTGCTTGCAGCTCAAACACAGCAGTTCTCTCTCTCACACACAGTCATTCAACACAGGTTGCCTAGTACAACAAAGAGTAAATTTAATAGTTTTTTGTTAGGTGCTATAGCACTGTCCTCAGACATATTGTAATAGTACTTCTGCTGATTAGAAAATATAACCACCACTGGAAGGTGTTATTAAATAATCAGTTGACTTATTTCATGCAATGCTCCTATATGAAATCTTTGGGAATAATTTTTTCCTATCCGTATTGCAAATGTCCCCACAAAATGCATATTTCCCATTATGGACAATATGAATTATATAAGGGGACATTTTTTCTGTTTTGCTTTGTGCCCAGGAAACTCAGCTTCATATTTTCAACTAAAATTTTGAAACTGGGTAGGTGCACACATATGCACTTTAATTGACCATTTAGTATGGTTTTACTTTTTGTCTACTTCTAATTTTCTCCTGCTTATATTTTTATACTTTGTACTATAAATTTATGTAAGATAACTCACATAATATTTAATGCTAACATTATTTCGGAACAGACCAATGAGAGTTCATATTATGACTTGCTTTTGTGGATGATGAAGAAATGGACCCTTATAAATGTTAAGAAGCTTGACCAGGGATGCGATATGACCTGTACTGTTTCCTTTATAAGCCGAAACTCACTCTTAACCAAGGGAGCGTGTTAATCCCCACAGGAAGGCTAATGTGAAGTTGACTTTCTGATTGATGCATAGCTTGCTCTGATAAAAGTGAAAGAAAATCTCAGAGGAGCAAGGATGAGAGAGCTAGTGGGTAACAAGCTGGAGTTTCCAAGCTCTGAACGAGAGTCCCAAAATACAAAAGTGAAACAGTCCCAAAGTGGTTGGTATTGGCCAAGTACAGAATAGAAGCCCTCGAGACTTTGTTCCAGGAAAGGGTAAGCATCTGGATCCGCGAATGCCAGGCAGAAATAGAGCTAGTATTGCTTTCAGTGGAACACTATAGTGAGGACTCTGATAGCACAAGGGGAGCTAGAACAGAAATTGAAACTCTGATATATTGGAATCTAGACAGAACAACCCAGAGAGCAGTGCATCTCAAAATCAGTCTGTGAAATCACATCACCACGAGGGCATTCTGGAAGGATACAGGCTCCTCTAAGGAATTAGTTTCTCATAGACTGCTCTGTGTTCCTCCTAGAACCTATTGGATTGAGAGGTGAGCCAGGAATTCCAAGACCAGCGAGTCAAAATGTTAAATGCCCTTGTGGAGAAAGGTCAGTCTTCACAGTGAAGCTCAGTGCAAGCCTTCCTCCACCCTCCACAATTGTCATCTTTCCAGAAGAACTTAAAGGACTTACTTGTCACCCTGCTTCTTTAACTTTTATGCACAGTATATCTTGTGAAATGCTGGGCTGGATGAAGCCCAAGCTGGAATCAAGATTACTGGGAGAAATATCAATAACCTTAGATATGCAGATGACAGCACCCTTATGGCGGAAAGCAAAGCAGACCCAAAGAGCCTCTTGATGAAAGTGAAAGAGGAAAGTGAAAAAGCTGGCTTAAAACTCAATATTCAAAAAGCCAAGATCATGGCATCCAGTCCATCACTTCATGGCAAATAGATGGGGGAAGAGTGGAAACAGTGCAGACTTTACCTTGGGGGGCTCCAAAATCACTGCGGATGGTGACTGCAGCCATGAAATTAAAAGACACTTACCCCTTGGAAGAAAAGTTATGACCAACCTAGACAGCATATTAAAAAGCAGGGACATTACTTTGCCAACAAAGGTCCATCTAGTCAAAACTATGGCTTTTCCAGTAGTCATGTTTGGATATGAGAGTTGGACCGTAAAGAAAGCTGAGTGCCAAAGAATTGATGCTTTTAAACTGTGGTGTTGGAGAAGACTCTTGAGAGTCCCTTGGACTGCAAGGAGATCCAACCAGTCCATCCTAAAGGAGACCAGTCCTGGGTGTTCTTTGGAAGGACTGATGCTGAAGCTAAAATTCCAATACTTTGGTCACCTGATGCAAAGAATAGACTCCTTGGAAAAGGCCTGGATGCTGGGAAAGATTGAAAGAAGGAGGAAAAGGGTACAACAGAGAATGAGATGGTTGGATGGCACCACTGACTTGATAGATACGAGTTTGTGTTTGCTCTGGGAGTTGGTGATGGACAGGGAAGCCTGGCATGCTGCAGTTCACACCAGGTTGCAAGGAGTCAGACACGACTGAGTGACTGAACTGAACTGAACCTGCAGGATTCCTGAAAATTACTATTTCAACTTTGATGTAGAGCTTTAATATTCCAAGGTGAAGGTTTAGCTAATGATGAACCAAACTCAAGTTTTGGAAAAACATCTGATGGCCAAAGAAGAGTATGATAATATTTTTGATGCTATAATTATGTTATTGGAAAAGGGGGATAAGGTGTGGCTAGAAGCATTTGAAAGTGAGGAATAAAAGCAAGCAGAAGTCACTATTTCTCAGGTTTCCTTAATTCATTCCTGAAACTCTAAGCCTCATATGAGTCTGCAACTTGAAAGGGAATAAAGCCAGGCTTCACTTTCTAAAATCTTGGATTTATTCCTCTTCCCCTTCTGAGAAAAATGGTTGCATTTTTTAAAAAAGGTATTTCTACTCTCATTAAAACTGGAGCTTGAAAGATGTTATCAGAATCAGGAAATTAACTCAATCAACCCCATCCTTAAGACCAAGGATATTCTTGTTTACATCACCCCGACTAGAGTCCACTGGACCCCAAATCATCCCTCTCAGGAAGATGTAATGAGTACATTCTCCCCACTTTCCCTATTCACATCCCATCTTTTTTCAGAGTTTTTACGTGCCTGAAGAACTTATTCTCTGTGCATTCTTCCATATAAATAATTTTCTGTAACTCACCCCATTGGCTCTGTCGGGGGCTTCGTTGGTGGCTCAGCGGTAAAGATTCCACCTGCAGTGCAGGAGATGAGGGTTCAATCCCTGGGTCAGGAAGATTCCCTGGAGGAGGAAATGACAGCCCACTCCAGTATTCTTGCTGGGGAAAATCCCAAGGGCAGAGGAGCCTGGCGGGCTACAGGCCATAGTGTTGCAAAGAGTCAGACACAACTGAGCGACTAAGCATGAACACAAGGCTCTGTCAAGCCGATTTGTACTATCGAAGGGGCGGAGGCAAATCTGGAACTTTCCCTTGCCAATAATAGAGGGCTAACAAATTGTGATCATTCCTCTTCTTGAAACATGAGGATGAATTAAAATACTGTATTAGAAAGCGTGACAATAGCTGGTGTAGCGTAGTCACCTGTAACTCTCAATAGCTGAACACAGTGTTCACAAAAACTCTTCAAGGGCATTTCTGAAAAAAGAGTGAATCTCTTTTTAGTAGTAAGAGAACCAGGGTCCTTCCTTATTGTGGATGTGCATCTTCTTCAGCATGTGCTTCCAGGTTCTGCACGTTCAAAGTGGCAGAAGAGAAAAGAAGATGGATGGGAGTACATGGGAGAAATCTGTGGACAAGTTTTCAAAGTGACTCCCATTACGAGTGCCAATACTGGAAGCCAGTTGCATGGTCCCTACTAAATGCAAGGTGAAGAGGATTTCCATATGAAACCAAGATGAAGGAGAAGCAGTCTGGGTTAACAACTAGCCAGTCCCTGATATAGAGATATACATTTATCTCTATGTATAGGCATATTCTGTACGTATATCTATATTTGCCTTAATAGCATGTCAAAGCTAACATATGTTAAGAAAGACACAAGGCTGAGTTTAGAGGTAAGAGAAGTAAAAAAAGGAAATTAAGACACAGGAGCTACTTTTTCCCTACAGAATGTATTTTCCAGTATGTTCATATAGGAGCCTCCCCTTAATTGCTTTATGAGACAATGAAGACAGAAGTAATGTCCCAGGACTATCCAAGATGGGGAGTCTTATGAAAAACCCTCCAGTGACTAAGCTCCCCAATGATTAGACCAGGATAAGAAAGAAACAGAACTAAACCTTCAACTTTTTCCAACTAGAGTGTAAAGCGTGTAAAGAGAATATTGCCTTGGTGGATCTATCTTATTAAAGCCCTGGTTGGCCTGCCTGACTTCAGACTCTACTACAAAGCCACAGTCATCAAGACAGTATGGTACTGGCACAAAGACAGAAATATAGATCAATGGAACAGAATAGAAAGCCCAGAGATAAATCCACGGACCTATGGACACCTTATCTTTGACAAAAGAGGCAAGGATATACAATGGAAAAAAGACAACCTCTTTAACAAGTGGTGCGGGGAAAACTGGTCAACCACTTGTAAAAGAATGAAACTAGAACACTTTCTAACAGCATACACAAAAATGAACTCAAAATGGATTAAAGATCTAAATGTAAGACCAGAAACTATAAAACTCCTAGAGGAGAACATAGGCAAAACACTCTCCGACATAAATCACAGCAAGATCCTCTATGACCCACCTCCCAGAATATTGGAAATAAAAGCAAAACTAAACAAATGGGACCTAATGAAACTTAAAAGCTTTTGCACAACAAAGGAAACTATAAGTAAGGTGAAAAGACAGCCCTCAGATTGGGAGAAAATAATAACAAATGAAGAAACAGACAAAGGATTAATCTCAAAAATATACAAGCAACTCCTGCAGCTCAATTCCAGAAAAATAAATGACCCAATCAAAAAATGGGCCAAAGAACTAAACAGACATTTCTCCAAAGAAGACATACAGATGGCTAACAAACACATGAAAAGATGCTCAACATCACTCATTATTAGAGAAATGCAAATCAAAACCACAATGAGGTACCATTACACGCCAGTCAGGATGGCTGCTATCCAAAAGTCTACAAGCAATAAATGCTGGAGAGGGTGTGGAGAAAAGGGAACCCTCTTACACTGTTGGTGGGAATGCAAACTAGTACAGCCGCTATGGAAAACAGTGTGGAGATTTCTTAAAAAACTGGAAATAGAACTGCCATATGACCCAGCAATCCCACTTCTGGGCATACACACTGAGGAAACCAGATCTGAAAGAAACACGTGCACCCCAATGTTCATCACAGCACTGTTTATAATAGCCAGGACATGGAAGCAACCTAGATGCCCATCAGCAGATGAATGGATAAGGAAGCTGTGGTACATATACACCATGGAATATTACTCGGCCATTAAAAAGAATTCATTTGAATCAGTCCTAATGAGATGGATGAAACTGGAGCCCCTTATACAGAGTGAAGTAAGCCAGAAAGATAAAGAACATTACAGCATACTAACACATATATATGGAATTTAGAAAGGTGATAACGATAACCCTATATGCAAAACAGAAAAAGAGACACAGAAATACAGAACAGACTTTTGAACTCTGTGGGAGAATGTGAGGGTGGGATATTTCAAAAGAACAGCATGTATACTATCTATGGTGAAACAGATCCCCAGCCCAGGTGGGATGCATGAGACAAGTGCTCGGGCCTGGTGCACTGGGAAGACCCAGAGGAATCGGGTGGAGAGGGAGGTGGGAGGGGGGATCGGGATGGGGAATACGTGTAAATCTATGGCTGATTCATATCAATGTATGACCCAAAAAATAAATAAATAAATAAATAAAATTTAAAAAAAAAATAAATAAATAAATAAAAACAAAAACAAAAACAAAAACAAAAAGCCCTGGTTGGCTGTTCCTTTCCCCCAACAATCTTTAAAATTTCTAGCTAGTCCATTGCTTGCTCTAACTATTATCAAGATGTCAGACTATCTGTGGTGTTGGCTTTCCCTGATCATTGGATGCTTATAACACTATTTTGACAATGACCTGGGCATGGACTTTTCCACCTACTGCTCGAAATAAAGTCAGTCCCCTCTCCTACCAGTCCTCCTAGCCCTCCCCACTCCAGCAAAACTTCTGGTGCAGTGTTAGGAGTTAGACGGCAGCAGCCTCCGATAAAGAAGCCACAGACTACCTCTGTTCTTAATGAGATTCAGTGGACTTTTTAAATAAATATTTCTTAGTTTTTTTTGTACTTTGATCAACTCCCAAAGTTGCAATTTTTTTGTGTGGCAATTTTGCTCAGTTTTAGTTTTTCTTTTTAAAGAGAAGATTGTCGAGCTCTTTCCTCAGCTATTTCCAAGGTCTCATTCTCAATTAATTAAATTTTTATTAACTTAGGTTCACTTTGGCAAGCACAGAGTGGCTGGTTGGCACACACAAGGATGTCAGTAGATTGACTATTATAGAAAAGCAAGAAGTTCTCAGAAAATATAGATAGTAAGGGAGAGAAGCAGAAGAAAAATCTCCTGGGCTGTAAAGTAGGAGAAAAGTGTTTATTATTCTATATTTAGCTCCAATTTTATCCACTAAATCACTTCCTCCCCTGGGCTAGTATCACAGTCTATAAAATTATGGATTTAGACTAGAGGAAATGGGATAATAGTCCATCTCTCATTTTCCTGGAAGAGTCAGAGATGGGTTCATCTCTAACAAACAAAGTTCATCAGCCTAATAGTCCCAGGCTTGGCCATCACAAGAAGAGATGACTTCCAGATATGGGTGGATTTCACTTTGAATGTCAATTTGTGAGCTTTCCTGGCATATTTGAATGTTTGACTGATCTGGTTAAAAATTAACCTTGACTTCAGCTTCAGGAGACCAGAAAACCAAACACTGAGGAAAAAAAAACAATCTATTAAACCATCTACCATAAACTTTCAATAACAAGCAGATGATCAAGTTATAGGACAGGTGAGGAGATGGTCAACGAAAGAGCTTTAGTGCCTGGGGGAAGGGGAAGAGCCAGGACCATGAACATTGCAGGTAAGTTTTCTTATTAATATCTACTGTAATTAAATTAATCCATTGCACTGGTAGATACCACTTTCCAAAGCAATTTAGTCTCCCAGTGTGTGATTTATATTATTTTTTAAAAATTAGAACATCTCTGGAAGGCAGCTGCCTATAATGCTGGACAAGAATAGAGACACTTTTTCAAATTTGCCAGTTGGATATTGCAAAGGGAGTGGAAGGAATAGAAGCTAATGGGGGACAGGGCAAGACCTTTGCTTTCATTATGAAATCAATATCAAATCATTCAAATTAAATCAAGGTCATTATGACATAAATCAGGGACCTCCAACCCCCTGGGCCATGGACCAGGGGGTAGAAGGTTCAATGTGTCATAAAGGGGACAACATAACAAGTGCATTAATAGGAGCAAGTCTAATGCAAGCATATTGATCTTATCAGCTTTATAGTTCAAAGTGGTATGAAGGCTGCTGCACTAAGTTAAAGGTTTAGAGTAGTGGGAAGTAGTAGTTGGCTGATTCAGTCTTTGGTATTTGTCAATTCATTCACCAACAAACAACCACTCCTTATATATCTTCTGTGATCCAAGCCCATCCAACAGATAAACCAATAAGACAATACAGAGTAACACATGGGTAAATCAGGTGCTTATTCATCATAAGAAGTAGACTACTCTCACCAGTTGTCTAAAGATCACTGCTAAACAGATGGCAGGAGGCTCTGAGTCCATGAGAGGTTTGCATGAGATTGAAAAAGCAGCATTGATTTCATATAGCATGAATTAGAAGATTTTTTTTTTAATTTCGTTGTGTTCAACGTGAAAGTATGTCAGTTCAAAGTGCTTCCTGATATTGTCTGGATGAATCTCAGTGTTGGTGCATGTAGTACTTCATGGAACTAAAGATCAAAATAATATCAATTTCTTGGAATTGTAAAACCATCCAGCCAGTTGACAAAATTTGTAGCACAGTCTCTTTAAGAGAGGCCGATCCATCTCCCAGCCTATCTGAACCTTCGTTGATTTTTCTTCTGCTCCAGGTTTCAGGATTTTAGCTCAGCTTGTCCTCTTACTTGTGGCTGATGTCAAGTCTTCAGCAGACTCAGAGCTGTGTGAACCTCGTGGGCCCCGAGGACCTCCGGGACCCATCGGTCCTCCAGGGCCACGTGGTTTTGCAGGTAAAAAAGATTCAATGACTCTCTTGACCTCCATAGTGTCTCTTTGGTTTCAGTGTTCATAGATTCAGTGAACTCTTCCCGGTGATCTGGTGAGAATATTGATCATTGAGATACATCATTTTTTGGTAACAAATGATCATGGCCTCATTTTCTCAAGTCCTTAGAGTCCTAAGATTCATCTACTAAGACAGACTCCAACTCCCAAGAAATCTGTATGCTCACACTGCTGTGTGCAGTGCGAATTGAGACATAGGAACACAGCCCCATCTCTAGACTACGTAGAGCACTTATGTTGGCATCACGCGGGGCAGGTGTAAGCTGAGATTTGTCCAGTGGTAACACCGGCATATGGGGCAGCAGATACTTTGACATCCTGTTCCCTTGTCATCTGCTGAGAAGTACATTAAGTTAAGTTCCCATGGAGATCCCATCAGATTTGAAGACTTGTATTCAACTTCTAAAGCAATGGTTTTGAAATCTGGCTGAGCATCCGAATCACTCACAGACTTGTTAAACATGTAGGTTCCTAGTCTCCATCCTCAGAGAGTCCTCTAGAGGCCTGCAGTGTAGCCTGGCCCTGAGTGACTGGGCGACTCTGGTAGGATGGTGTTCCACAGCTATTCTGATAAACAAGCATATTTGGATACCCCTGTTCAGAATTCCTATTTAGTCCTGCCATAGTGTGATCCTTAAACTTATCTGGGCAACTTCCAATAACGATCCTTAATACTCAGCCTTATAGTAAAGAAAAGACATGGCAGAACATGTCTAAAGATCCATTCATATACTTATTCATTCAAGTACTCATTTACTGAACATATTTTGAGTGCTAATTTTGTAAATGATGCTGAGTATGACATTTAGGAAGAAAATTAAGTACAACTCTTGTTCCCGGTTTGGATGAGGCCGTCACTTAAGGGAAGGATTATAATTCTTTGTGGTAATTCTTTATAACTATGGGAACAGTTAATACCAGGTGTGGTACAAGGAGACAGAACTTTTCCAAATCTAGAGGAGACAGGCGAGCCTTCTGGAAGCAGTGATGCTTGAGCTAGGCTCTGACCAGTGAAAGGAAGTAGCTGGAAGGGCAAGAAGCATAGGAAGGAAGAAGTAATTCATTTACTATGTAAAATACAAAACCTTAAATGGTATTGTTCTATTTTCTGTTTATTTTGGAATCTAGGACCCATAGGCATGCCAGGACCAAGAGGGAGACCTGGGCTTCCTGGACTCATTGAGAAGTGCCCACCCCTACCTCAGTCTGCCTTTTCCGTCAAGCTGAGTGGGCCTTTCCCAGGACCCTCCCAGCCCATTGTCTTCCAGGAAGTTCTGTACAACCATCAGGGCCACTTCAACCCTGCCACTGGCGTGTTCACCTGCAGCGTCCCTGGCGTGTACCAATTTGGCTTTGACATTGAGTTGTTTCAGAGTGCTGTCAAAGTGGGTCTCATGCGGAATGGCACCCAGATCCGGGACAAGCAGGCAGAAGCTGGGGATAGCCACGAGCAGGCTTCTGGAAGTTCCATCTTGGAGCTGGAGAAAGGCGACAGGGTCTGGCTGGAGTCTAAGCTGGACAAAGAAGAATCTGAAAAAGGAACTACTCACACTGTGTTTTATGGGTTTTTGCTCAATGGAAATTAAGATGGCTAGGGGTAACTGCACGGTTCTCTCCCTCAAGTAACTCTGAATTTAAGAAAAGAAGCTTCCTGCATCTCAACTATTTCATCTAGAACGGCTAAATGATGAACAATCACTAAAACAGTAATGGCCAACTTGGACAAAATGAATGTATTACCAACTGCTGAAACCAATAAAGATGCATGGTTCATCAATTTATCAGTAATTTCTTGTGATTCCCAAATTTCAAGATCCTGGGTGGCAAAAAGTGGGTGAAAAAACAAAGTGAGGTAGGAGGCTGCCCAGCCAGGTTGCTGTTAAACACGCCAGGAAAACCCCCATTCAGCTCCTGTTTTGCTTGCTCGCACCCCGCCGCCCTGGTGGCTCAGCGGTAGGTAAAGGATCCGCCTGCCAATGCAGGAAAGATGGGTTCGATCCCTGGGTCAGGAAGATCCCCTGGAGAAGGAAATGGCAACCCACTCCAATATTCTTGCCTGGGAAATCCCATGGACAGAAGAGCCTGACGGGCTACAATGCTTGGGATCACAGAATTAGATCATGACTTAAGGTCTCAACAACACCCCACCTCACCCCCAGGGGACAAAAAACCTCACTCAAAGTCTCAAATCTCTTTTGGTAATTAAGGATGTAAATACAGAAGTAAATATCTCTGGCAGAGATAGCAAGTTTGCTTAAAATACCAAATGAAAATGATTTCCATCAAAGGATTACCCTAAAGATAATTGGATGAGTGATAGTACATAAGGCAGAGGGTCAAAGATGGAAGTGAAGGAAATTCTGTGGCTTCATAGTTTTCAGATTAATAATTAATTTACTTGAAGCTGCTACTTACTTACCCAGTATCCCTTCTACAAGTTTCTATTACAGCTAATTTTGTTCGCATTGCCTCAATGAACCCATTTAAAAAAAGAAAAAAGTAATTTGACCAGCCGCTATTGCATTCAGGGTGGCCACAAAAAACACTATCCTTCCTGGTGAGATGTAAGTGCATGGTACTTACAGGAGTCATATTTAAAAGGGAAGTGACTCAACTGGCTTATGTTCTTGGCGTTTGATCTCTGCTCTTTGCTTTCTCCTTTTCTTCTATAAGGAATGAAGATGCAGTTCTTGCAGCTGCAACAACCATCTTGCAGGCATTAAATCAAAGCCCCATAATCCATGGTTGAGCAGGAGGATAAAAGTAACAATGTTTTTTGTACACTGACATAAGTCAACTTTATACTACTGATGACTAGACTTTTAAAAGAATATTGGGGACTTTCCTGGTGGTCCAGTGGCTAAGACTCTGCACTCCCAATAAAGGGGGACTGTGTTCAAATCCTGTTCAGGAAACTAGATCCCACATGCTGCAACTAACGATTTCATATGCCACAACTAAGACCCAGTGCCAAATACATAAATTAATATTTTTAATTAATATTTTTAAAAATAAAAGAATATTGATGGGTTTCTTTTTATTATTGAAGTATAACTTAAATATAGTAAAACACAAATCTAAAGTAAACTGTTTAATTAATTTTATATGTATACAAACATGGGCCCATCATTCAGATTGATACATAGAACATTTCTGTCATCCCAGAAGTCTTCTTGGTGCCCTTCCCATCCACAATCACACCTGCATCATTGAATTTATTTTTCTGACTGTCAGCATCATTTATCAATTATCTTTGCCTATGCCCATGCTCAGGAGTGCAGGAGGAGAAGGGGACAACAGAGGATGAGATGGTTGGATGGCATCCCGGAGTTTGAGCAAGCTCTGGGAGTTGGTAATAGGGAGGCCTGGCGTGCTGCAGCCCATGGGGTTGCAAAGAGTTGGACATGACTAAGCAATTGAACTGAACTGATGCTCACTCTCAGTTGCTCAGACATGTTCAACTCTTTGTGACCCCGTTGACAGTAGACTTCCAAGCTCCTCTGTCTATGGGCTTATCCTGGCAAGAATACTGGAGTGGGTTGCCATTTCCTCCTCCAGGGGATCTTCTCAACCCAAGGATGGAACCCGCATCTCCTGCGTCTCCTGTATTGGCAGATGGATTCTTTATCACTGAACCACCTGGGAAGCTGCCATCTTTCCCTATACCTGTACTTTGTATGAATGATATAATCCAATATAAAATCTTTTGCGTCTAGTGTTTTTTCACTCATCATAATGTCTGTGAAATCCATCTACACTGTGGTAACAGTAGTGAAACATTTCATTGAATGGAAATGTAGTCTTCCATTACAAATATGCCACCTTTTATCTATTTACTCTTCTGCTGATGGATATTAGGGTGACTTTGTGATTGGGACTCAGTATAATGAACATAAGATCCATTTAACAGAAGAATCACAGATCCAAAATGGTATCACTTGTGCTAAAGCTCATGATACCAAACTTAGATTTAAAACCTAACCTAATTGTAGTTTTGATCTTTCTTCAAAATGTAATCTTAATCAACCAGTTTGGAATTTTCTTGTCAGCACCAATGAGGTAATATGTCACATAGGTTCTTTCCATCCTCCAAAGGAATGAGTCCATCCATATGATGAAGTCCTCACCATTTCCTTCCCCCCAAAAGACATTGTTGTTCACTGGTATTCTTTATGTTATGTACCATAGCTTGTTCATCCATTCATGAACAGTGACTCACTGGTTTGTTTCCAGTTTGGGGCTATAACAAATAAAACTATTTGAAACATTTATGCACAAGTTTTTTCACAAATATACATTTTCATTTCTCTAGGATAAATACCCAGGAGTGGATTGCTGGTTGTAGCTTTTAGCATATATATCCTGTACATGTTTTTTTAGACTTTTACACAAGTACTTCATTTCTTCAGAGCTATAATACATGGTATTGTGTTTTTCATTTCTATTTGCAATGAGTTCACTGGTAGTAAACAGAAATATGATCAATTTTTGTGTGTGTGCTGACCTTGTCTCCTTTAACCTTGTCTAACTCACTAATTAGTGCTAGGAGTTTCTTTTGTAGAGTCCTTGAAATTTTAACATAGACAGTTGGGGCAGGTTTATTTCTTTTGTTTCCTGATGGGCATGCCTTTTATCTCCTTTAACTGTTTATTACAATGGCTACAACGTCTAGTACTATGTTGAAAAAGAGTGAGGGCAAAGGTACTTAGCTTTTCCTGATCTTTGGGAAATGAAATTTCATGGATACACATCTGAGGAGTCAGCCTGTGATAAGTTGAAACTGTATACTCTAAATGTTACAAAAATCATACTAAAAAAAAAACCAACAATAAAACCAAAGGTATAGATAATAGCCCAATAGTGGAGATAAAGAAAATGTTTATATAAATATAATTTGTCTAAGGAATACTACCCAACCATAAAAGAGAATGAAATTTTGTCATTTGCAGCAACATGGAGAGACTTGGAGGGCATTACAGAGAAAGACTGTATGATATCACTTGTATGTGGAATCTAAAAAATACAACAAACTAGTGGATAAAAAAAGAAGCAAACTCACAGATACAGACAACAAACTAGTGGTTACCAGTGGAGAGAGGGAAGGGGGTTAAGAGAAAGGGAGGGGTTATTATGGGATTATACGAAATCATATGTGTGAAACTTGAAAATGTAAAGCACTATAGAATCTAGAGAATCTTTCATTCGATTAAAAATAAGTAAAAATTTAAAGAGCCACTATAACCAGTGTACATGCTCTTCAATAGGAAATAGTTAGATTAACTATAGGATATCCAGGGTGGTGGTGGTGGTTTAGTCGCTAAGTTGTGTCCGACTCTTGTGACCCCATAGCCTGTAGCCCACAGGCTCCTTTGTCCATGGGATTCTCCAGGCAAGAATACTGGAGTGGGTTGCCATTTCCTTCTCCAACAGGACATCCATATGTATATGCAATACTATATACAAACAATAGAAATTTGGAAAAAGCAAAAATAAATAGAAAAGTTATATGCATGTGTGTATGGAAAATACAAAAGGATTAACACCTAAATAAATAAATCAATAAAAATTTTAAAATTCTCAATTATTCCAGAAATTATTAAAAGAAAAAAGAGGGTACAAATAACACATAGAGCTTCTGTCTGAACATCAGCTGGCACAACTTCACCCTGGTTAAAAACCAACAGAGGTCATTAGCCTCAGAGAGTAAAAAATTAAATATTAAAGAATATTGATTTATTAGAACATCTTCCTCATACCTTTGACAGGCAAGCAAGTGAAAGAGGAACAGAGCAGCTGAAGACATAACCCTTACAACAACTTCCATCTTTGCATCAGGATGCCTGGGAGAGGAGGACAATCTCTCTCCATGGTGTGTGTAGGTAAGTGTAATCACTACTGACTGATAGAGAATTGGATTCCATATGTTGTTACAAAGAACTATCCAAAGGACTCTCTCCTGCCAACGCTTGTGATTCATTTTATGATCATAATAATTCTGAGATACAATTTTCCCACAACACAGGCAAATGATAGATTTCATTTCAGCATTTCTAATCAGATACAGCAAATACAAGTGGAAACTTCCATTTGTGAAAGTGGAAAATTCTCTTATATTTGGACCGAAGCTATGCTATCAATTTGTAAATAGCCCTAATTAATAGCAAATTAGCACAAGGGACTTATGATATAAAGAAAATAGAAGGAGAGAGAATGCGAAAATTTCATGTGTTTGACTGTGGAATGCGTGTTTCTGTTTCCCTTCTCTACAGTGATGAATACAATATCAAGCTCTTCCCCATTTCACAAGTTGTCATGAAAAGGAGATTAAGGACGTGAAAGACACGTGTGTGGACACCATAGACAATTTTTTATGTCCATCTTAGAACTGCTCTGATGGATGCTCTGGGTTGTCACATTAGTGACCATTGCCACTGTGAGGGTCACCTTACTTTGTTGGGAAATCAGCATAGTATGCTCACAGGAAAGTCAGAAGATGGGAGGGAAGTGTCACATACTCAGGAGCCACACCGTAGCGTCCGTATATGGTGCGAGACCCTCTTCATACCTCGTTTTCTTTAAGCCTCAAAACCACTTAACGAGGAAGGTGCTATTTACTGCACCGTTCTGAATATTAAGCAGAGAGCACAAGGTGACCTGGGACACATTTCACAAAACGGACGTACTGAGGCGGCTAGGACTTACATTCCCTCTCTCTCTCTGAATGACTTTGGAAAACACGTTAAAAAATGAGTGTAATTCTTCTCTTCATGACTTTTCTTCTTTTTCACTCGAAGCTTCAAAAAACCATAAATGAAGGTCAGCTTTGCTGCAGAAAATTGATGATGGTTTGCTTGCCTTTGGAAGGAAGTAGAGTTGCCTGGAGCTAGAAGTAGAAATGGGGGGTTGATTGCAAATGGGCACATGGGGTCTTTTGAGGATGATGGGGATCTTCTAAAATTGGATGGTTGTGGTGGCTACACAACTGTGGGAATTTGTTTAAAATCATTAAATTTTACACTTAAAATGAAAGAGATTCATGGTATACAAACTATATCTCAACAAAGAGCTGGTTTTTCTTTTTTTTTTTTTAATGTATTTTTACCTGTTGAAATGTTAACACTTGGACATGTCTACTCAACAAAAGTTACTTCATCAGTGTTTCATTGATAGATGAATTTCAGTTTTCTAGGATAATTTTTGTTTGTACATATGCTAACCCATAAACAGAGGCACCTATCTAGCTTTTCTTCTCATGTCTATGCTGTAATACCACTGCTTAATTAAGGCAGGTAAAGGGGTGTCATTCAAGGAAAGTCCTACATGTTTGTATATTTTCAGTTCCTGGTTGAGCATTTCTCTATAGCCAACAATGCATTAGATGATTTATTTGTCACTGATTCTCACCACAACCCTCATTATCTCTATGTCAAAATTTGGAAAGAGATATTCAGAGAAACTAAATTTCTCAAGCTCTGATTTTTATTTGCTATGATATACTATCTATTTACCAATTATTTTTGTCACTTAGGCCTGGAATATATTTTACATAACCCTATATACCATTATAAAATGAAATGTGATACTTTTTTACTGATTAAAAAAAAACACCCAACAACATCATTTCCAAAGACCATCTTGTGTTTCAATACTTCAGGATCAAGCAAAGGTCTTTGGATCCCCAAATAATTGAAAGTTATTCCACTGTTTGGCATGAATTTGTTCATCATCACTTGTTCACTTGACAGCTTCTCTTTCTGTGCATTTTAAAATACAACAATTAGTTCCCTTTGAGGAAATCATGGAAGATATCCCAAGATGAGTGAACTCTGAATTGTTTTTTTTTAATTTATTTATTTTTAATTGGAGGATAATTGCTTTACTGTATTTTGTTGGTTGCTGTCATACATCAACATGAATCAGCCATAGGTATACATATGTCCCCCTGTCTTGAACCCTAACTGTTTTTCAAGGATGAAAAGAAGTTTACCATGCAGATACAAGGAAAACATTTAGTAAGCAGTGTAGAATCAATAAATGAAGCCCCCAGTCGACTTGTTTTTGAGGAAACACCAGGCTTAAGGGCTGCAGGTGTCTAGCCGTCATAAGGATAATACCACAAGACTATTTACTTAAAGAGATGGGGGACGGAAAGACACAGGATGTTTGGGTGTCCTAGAGAAAACCTCTAGGTCATCAGAAGTTCACATTTCAGTAAGAATATTAACAGTAAATACAAGGAAACTACAGATTATCTTTGGCCCTGATTGCATTCCATTAAGGGGGGGCGGGGCGGATTTCCTTGGCAGTCCAGTGGTTAAAACTTCTTCTAGTGCAGGGGTTGTGGTTTCAATCCCTACTAGAGGAGCAAAGATCCCACATGCCTCTCAGCCAAAAAAAAACCAAGACATAAAACAGAAGCAATATAGTAACAAATTCAATAAAGACTTTAAAATAAAAAAAGAAGAAGGAAAGTGGGGGGAAGTCTCTCTTTATGACCGAGTTCACGGTTATTTTTTGAGGTTGGGAGACCTGGCTGCCCAGACAGTGTTGGGAACATAATCTTTCAAGAGAAGCAGCCCCATCTTTCAACTTATGTGAATATTTATCCGTTTGATCCCCTGCTCTAGATGTCTGGATTTTAGCTTTGTCTGTTCTATCAGTCACGGCTGATGCCACTTCTCCAGAAGTTACCGGGTCCTGTGATTCTCAAGGACTTCCAGGATTTCCAGGGCCCCCAGGCCCTCCAGGGTTTTATGGTCCTCCAGGTGAGAAAACATTTCTCTTCACATTGCATCGGTCACTTCTTTCTGACTGAAATATCTATAAGCTCGAGGAAATATCCAGATGCTTCTGATGGTCAGTAACAATGGAGACAATGGTTTTTGGAGGGAAATTACCAAGGCCTCCCACTTCCCAGCCCATCTACACACCTAGAGTCTTAAAGCAGATGATGAGGTTTTTACCCCAGAAAAACGTCTGGGGTGGGTTCTGAAGAAGCTGCCATGTGAACTTAAATGACAGTTCAGACATTATATTGGTGTACTCTTTAATATGGCATAGTTACCCTGCGCTGTGCTTACTTGCTCAGTCGTGTCCAACTCTTTGCAACCTCGTGGACTGTAGCCCACCAGGCTCCTCTGTCCATGGGGATTCTCCAGGCAAGAATATTGGAGTGGGTTGTCATGCCCTCCTCCAGGGGATCTTCCTGACCCAGGGATCGAACCCAGGTCTCCCACATGGCATGCAGATTCTTTACCATCTGAGCCACCAGGGAAGCCCAATAATACTGGAGTGGGTAGCCTATCCCTTCTCCAGGGGAACTTCCCAACGCAGGAGTCGAACTGGGGTCTTCTGAATTATAGGCGGATTCTTTACCAACTGTGCTACCAGGGAAGCCCATAATTATTCTGTGTTCACCCTTGATTCACACTGGAATACTGCTGAGTTTCCTGCAAACTCAAAGGCAAAATGGTATTGTAGAAAACAACTGAGAATAAGGCATTACGCACTTTCTCCTCAATTCTGAGAACTTACTTTGCCATCTCAATCTCACTGGAAATTATTCACCAGAGTGATCCAGCATCATTGATTCCTTAACCTGACTGCCTTTAAGTCATCTGTGGACATTGGTTAATAGTCAGGTTCCAGGTTTCATCCTCTTGAAATTCCAATTCAGATGGTCACGTATTATTAACTAAGACACTAGTACACAGGTTCCACAGCTGACTCTTGTGCACAGCCCAGCCAGGAAAATATTTCTCTAATATCCCTTTTATTCTCTGGAATGCTGCAGTTCCTAGAGT
Organism: Cervus elaphus; assembly: GCF_910594005.1. Classification (NCBI taxonomy): domain Eukaryota; kingdom Metazoa; phylum Chordata; class Mammalia; order Artiodactyla; family Cervidae; genus Cervus; species Cervus elaphus. The sequence goes on along the minus strand of NC_057836.1, from coordinate 47,667,797 downwards.
TCCCTGTGTCAGCATCTTCCCTGAGTACTCCTTACTTAGCGTTTGTGATAATAAAAACATCATACCTATGAAACGAATTGAAAGGGCAATTCAAGCAATTATTTATTCAATCACTGCTTCCAAAAATATACTATGCCTATCAACTGGACCTTGGCTATCATATGATCGTGTTTTAGGAACAAGTATAGGTAGGGCACTGGCTCATCATCTATTTAAGGAAACAAAACAGGTACTTAATGGGAGAGAGGACTATTCAGTGTCAGCAAATGCTACAATCAAAGTAAACACTGGATTCTGCCACTGTAATGACAGAGAGGAGAGGAAAAAGGAAGTGTAAGATGATCCTTGAAGGGAGAGTGTAAGTTAGTAGGAGGGGTGGTGTGGAAAGACATTTATGGACTGTGAAATGTATGAACTTCAAATCTCCTCTATCTCCCTTCTGTTACTTTGGTGTTTAGGGCCCCAAGGCCCCCCAGGATTGCGAGGACTACCTGGGATTCCTGGAGACATTGAGAGATGCTTGTCTCCCCCTAAATCCGCCTTTGCAGTGAAGCTGAGTGATCCCCTCCCAGCCCCCTCCCAGCCCATTGTCTTCAAGGAAGCCCTGCATAATGACCAGGACCACTTCAATCTTACCACGGGAGTGTTCACCTGCACCATCCCTGGCGTGTACCGCTTTGGCTTTGACGTTGAGCTATTCCAGCATGCTGTGAAGTTAGGGCTCATGAAGAATGGCACTCAAATCCTGGAGAAGGAGTCCGAGGCCAAGGACAATTATAGGCATCTTTCAGGAAATATCATCTTGCAGCTGACATTGGGAGACAGAGTCTGGCTGGAATCCAAGCTAGACACAGCAGAGACTGAGAAAGGACCGGTTCAGAGTTTGTTCTTTGGGTATTTGCTCTATGGAAACTATCCTGGCTAAAGGGTAATGGCACACTTCAATTCCTCAAGTGGTCCTAAACCTCACAGCAAACTTCCCTCCCCGCCTCCCAATACTTTTCAGTGATCATTGAATAAATCACATTAAGAATGCCCAATTTACCCGTGTGAATATAACCCTAAAAAGCAGTAATGATTAGTTATCCATTAACTGGTCAACAATTTCTTATTGAAAGCCCATGAAAGTTCATGTATTCTTCTATACCCTAGGAACTTTGGGGAGAGGGTAGGTCAGGAAACCAGAGCTGGTTGAGGCTGGGGAACCAGGAAAGTCATCAAGCCTTTTCTAGATTATGTCTGATAGTTTTCACCAGAGGGAAAAAAATAGTCTTGATCACAGCCCTGACACCAGTTCAATTTCACAATTTATAGTATAGCTAGGAAAGCAAATATCCCAAAGAGATGAAGAAAATTCACACTAAGCTATGAATACAATCTACCAAGTACATAGTTTGCATTTGATGCATACTGCATACTTTGAAGATGGTTTGAGCAGGGAGCAAGGGTACAGATTAAAGGAATTATTTTGTTGCTTAATAGTCCTCAGAGACTATGCAGCACCCATTCTATCCCTTGTTAAATTTATTTCTAACAGAGCTCGAACTTTGGGTTATCAATGAACCTAGTTAAGGGCTTGATCTTCACCCTCTTTGCAAACCATGGGTCACTTGTGACACCATCTGGAGAATGAAATATAGTCAGGCAAGCTTCCTGGATGACTCTTTCAAAGACAAATCCTCAAGTGACTTGTTCCTTTGGATTTTTATCCTTTGCCCTCTACTCTTCCCTCTTCACCCATCACCCCTCCCCCACTCCCACACCCAAGAAGATGCAATGCCAGTGGCAGAAGCAGCCGTTTTGCAAACCTGAGAACAAAAGACATGTATTGCTAAGCAGACTGAAGGAGTAGGAAACAGATCAGATAATGTCCTTGCACAGACACACCAGACTCACAGATGAGAATGACAATCCCTGATTTGAGTACGCCAATGCAGACTGGCTTCTGTTAGATGTAGCCAGATGCAGCCCTGATAAACCTGTTCTTTTCCTTCGCAGACTTGCTTCTCCCCTAGAGACTTCACCTACCATCCACTCTCCTTACTCTTCCCCCTTTCCTTTCCATCATCTCTTAAACATCTACACTGTGCTAAGAGATAATCCCTAACCTTAATGATCCCACTCTAGTTCACACACAGACACGAGAACAAGTCACATCTCTGTAACGTGTTACCAGAGATCAGAGATCCCTGATGCACACAGAGGCATTCTCAGGGTTACTGTATCAATGTGTCCAAAACTGAATTCATGACTGCTTCTTCCTCTAACACCTCCTGTATTTCCATTGTTTCCTTTCCCCGTGAACATCACCATCCACTGATTAGTGCCACCTACCTCCCCTCATGTCACCTCCCCAGTCCAATCTGTCACCAAGCTAAATCAATTTCCGTCGTTATATTCCTACAAGCAACACCATCATCTTCACCTGTCACTGTGCTAACTGATGGGCCAGTCCTCCACTGGGTGCTCTTTGATTGGATTTATCTCATCCCAGCAGGGAATGCTCATTGCACAAAAGACAAGGTTTTCATATTAGTCTCTGGTTAAAATCATCTCATGGCTTCTCATTTTTCTTAGGATAAAAAATTGCTAATAGAGTAAATCTTAAAAGTTCTTGTCACAAGAAAATAAATTCTTTACCTATGTATGATAACAGATGCTATGTAGACTTACTATGGTGATCATTTCACAATATACATGCAAATATTGAATCATTCTGTTGTGCATCTGGAAATAACTTCATTTTGTCAATGATACCTCAATCAAAAAAATAAAAAATAAATTATTGATATGATTTACCTTACACCTCTCCATATTTTTTTCCTCCTACAGTTTTCCTTAGTGACTGGTTTCCAGCTACGCAGAAGTTTTAGGTGCTCAAATAATGTATGGTCACTGGACCACACTGCCACAGGGCATTTGCACTGTTCAGCCCTCTGCCTAGGTCACTTATCTCCTTAATCACCAACATTTTTTGTGCTCAGTCAGAATTCAGAAATAGCTTCTTGAGAAAGGAACTAATAATAAACTAACTGGCCCCTTTTATGCATTCTTTCATTATGATTTTCTTACTTCTTTATAATAACAGCCATCACTTTATTTTTACATCTAAAAAATTCTCAGACTAATGTCTCTCTCCTCTGCTAAACTGTGTTTCATGATGTCAAAAACTAGCTGTTATTTTGGTCTCTATTGTAATCTCAAAACCCCACACATGTCTAGCACATTCTAGGTGCTCAGTAGTTTTTGAAATAATGAGAGCAGAGAAGCACTTACCACAGTTGTTAGCACATGGTAAGTTTAACTAGCTATAATCAGATTTGCTATTTCGTTCTTACTAAAAATTGACTTTGTACCAATCATAACTTGTAGTGTGATTTAGTCAACACTCACTCAAACCATTCATGCATTTATTCAGTAGACAGATATTTACAGAGTGATAGGGAGAGCAACAAGAAGAAACAAAATGATGTATATTAAGTACTTACTATGCTCCAAGCCCTTCACTCTCAATAAAATAGATTTACATGCCTGTGTCTTAATTTACCTGGTGCTCTATAATATCCAAGAATATTTTGAAAGAAGACATATTGTTTCACCAATATTTTTGAGTTATTTCTGAAAATTTGCAAAGAAGACGGAAACAGTGTATTCTCTTTTTTTCAAACGTTTTAGTTGTTTCTGGATATGAAGTCTCTACTAATGGTAAGGAACATCAGTGAGGCATTTTATCCATGCAAAACCCTTTTAATACAAATTTTCCCACTCAACTTCTCCCCATTTTTAGAAGGGATTTTTATAACTATGTAGGGATCAAAAAACACATAAAGCACAAAACTGACACTTGCCACTTCTGACTTCCAGTGTGTGTGTGTGTGCGCGCACACACACACACACACACGTCCACATACACACATGCACATGTGTAGCCAAGGCGTGAAGGTAGGTATAACTTTCCCATGAGTGGGAAAGAAACATTTCCTACTAATTTCTACTTACTAATGTCGACTTAAAAGATACACGATGTGAGAGTTGCAAGCTAAGTTCCATCTGGGGCAAAAATAAGGACTGCAGCCAGGAGACTGCACCTCAGATAGCTCTGAGAGACTGCTCCAGAGAGGCGGGGTCGGGGTGGGGGAGAAGGTCAGTATACATGCGATTCTGCTAAAGAGGGGATACGTGGAATCAAGCACATGTTCTTCCAGAAAATTTCTGCTAGTCTCGTGGAGCTTTTGCTAGTCACGCACAATAGTCATCACCATGAAGGATTTTAGTGCTTTCTAGAAATGAGGAGACACAAGACTTGGGCTCAAAAAATTAGCTCTGGAAAATCTCTATCTGAAGACCTGTTCTGCCAGTTTTCCCCTGAGCACAGAGTACCTCATTTCTCTTTTCTACCCTGAACTCCTTCCAGGGGCTGTGGAAGGTCAGCAGCTGCAGCACATGATTTAATCCTTGTAGAGGTAGATGGCAAGTGCCAATTTGTAGCTGACACTAACAATGGTGGGAGGGAGAGGAAGGAAAGATTAAAGCATCATAGCTTCTACTATCCAGAATGAATGACCTTTTGTTTAAACACTAACACGGTTCTAGGGCATGGAAATGTTGACCTGGCCATGCATCTCTGCTAAATGTTTACTTTCAGTGTAACAGAAAGTATACACATCATTTGTCTCACAAGAAAGACGGACATGATTTCAGTAGTGTGACCTGCCTTAGACTGTCTTTCTGTTCCCGGCAGCCAATGCTCTAAGTCCCTTTCATCCCATTTGGATGAACCGCAGGTGAACTGAGCTGTCAGAAAGAAGTTCAGAGGAGGTTTGTCCCTAAACATAATCCTAACCCCTCCTTTTAGATATGTTGCCAGAAAATAGTCCAATTTTACCCTCAACTTCCTAGCACTTACTTTTATACCATTTGTAGTTATTTATGTACGTTAGAGTTAGCACCTTAGACTTTTAGATTTTAATAACACAGATACAAACTAACTTATTGCAACAGTCATACAGAAACACATATGATACTAAAACATATACAATGTGTGTGAATATATTTGTGTGAATATATACATATGAATATACATGTATGAATATATACATGTGTGAATATATATGTATATAAAATATTACTTATATATAATTATACACAAAACTGTGTATATAATTATATATTTTTATTTATATATTTTTACTTGTTTAATATTTATAAGCTTCCCTCTTCAGAAATCAATCTTGAGGGGCCCTCTAATTAATTTCCAAGTATACAGACTGTTTTTAAAAAATCCTTAGATCTGCAAAGATACACTTCCGGCCAAAAAATAAGTGGGTATGTATATAACAAAATAAGAGGAGCTGAATCAGTGTAAAACTGTGAAGGAAGAGAAAGGGCCTGAAACATGGCAACAACTTTGAAGAACATGGGAGGTTAAGATTTCATTCCACTTAACTTGTTTGCATAGCTGTGATGTAAAGCTTTTCCATCTAACATCTTATATAAGGTCTGCTACTGTACGTATATCACTTAATTGACTGTCAGGATAACGATCAAAGTAAAAGGCCTGAAGTTTATGCCACGGGTACTATAATAACCTGATCAAATACTGAAACAACACTGAAAAGCATACGAAATAAGACAGTAGATGGCAAAGTGTATATGCTCAAAAATGTTCCCCTAGAAGGGGTAGAATTTGCAGTAGTGTGCCTTTCGGGCCTAGCACACTCCCCAACCCTTCACATCCCCTAAAACAGCAGAGAAGTCTGTAGCCTTACCACTCACCGAGGGTGCCAGAAAGAGGAGTTTAGAGCTGGAAAAATCACCTGGAAATTTAAACGAAGTAAGTGTTGGCAGCTGGAGAGTTTCTAAACCCAAGGTGTGAGTATGAACTCTAAGCTGAGACTTACATATGCAAGAGACAACAGAGGGCCTCCTGCAAAAGCAGGCAGAGAGAGACAAGAAAGAAAGCTGTCCTTGAAAGACACAGCAGCCCCGGACAAGACTGGTGATCTTCTGCCTTTTCAACGGAACGTATCTCACAGTGATGCAGTTTGGACAGAAGAACACTGAAGCCTTGTGGCCTCAAGGTGGTAGAGGGTAGAGCCAGCCATGTAGTTGGAAATTAGGTTATCCCCCCAAGCAAGATACCCACAGGGTGAGCCCAATCTCTCTCTAAATTCTACTTGTATGTTTGGCACCAAATTACACAGGCATCGGGGGAAACCCACAGAGGTCTGGTTAAAAAAATTAAATCAAGAGTTAGAGACCCAAGGAAGAGAGCAGGAATATTAGCAGGGTAAATATTTGCAGCTAGAGTTCAGACATGCTAACTGCCTAATAGAACAATATAGAAAATAATATAGAAATATAATATATGGAAATATATATTATTTATGTACTATAAATAAATAGAAGCAATATAGAAAATAACAATCCTCAGAACAGCTTAGTAAAACCCAGAGTCTCAACAATGTATTATCTATGATAACTAGTTTTCAAGCAGAAAAATTACAATAAACAGAAACACGAGAAACAGTTTCCCATCTTCAGCGGAGAAAAAAGAGCAGCTGATAGAAATTGACTTCAACCAGGCCCAGATGTTGAAATTAACAAAAACTTAAAAGCAACTATCATAAATATATATATTTTTTTAAATAAGGGAAGTGCGTTCAAAAATAAAGGAAATACATGTTTAGAGAGGGAATTGCAATAGCAAAATAAAAATTACATTCCAAAAGTAAACTTGACAGCTGAAAACGAAAATACTGAAATAAAAATTAACTAGATTAGGTCAAAAGCAGATTGAAGCTGGCAGGGGGAAGGATCAGTAAAATAAAGATCAAGGGAATTACCCAATCCAGAAAACAAAATGAGAAAATATTGAAGGAAAAGAAAAACTCTCAGTGACCCTTGGGACAAATGTTATGTGATTCAGCATAAGTTAATTCATCAAGCTACTAGAAGTTTGCTTTGAAATGTAAATGGTATAATGTTAATTCTTACAAAATGTTTATAATATATATTTCAACAAGTTTTGAGTTTGCTTCCATCATTCTTTCTAGGATGTTTGTTTATTTCATTAAATAGCTCATTTTAAATATAAATGAACGTATATGCTAAACAGAAACAGACTGACAAATGTAGAAAAACTCACGGTTACCAAAGAAGAGAGGGAAGGTACAAATTAGGGGTAAGGAATTAACAGATGCAAACTACTATGAATAAAGTAGATAAGCAACAAGGATATATTGTTTAGCACAGGGAATTATAGCCACTGTGTTGTAACAGCTTTTAACGGAGTATAATCTGTAAAAATACTGAATCACTATGCTCTACACCTGAAACGAGTATTGTAATTCAACTATATGTCAATTAAAAATTATTTTTTAAATAAAAGAAAGGATGAATAGTTAGTTGCTCTGACATTTGATCCTCTCCTTTCTCAAAGAAGTTTGTAAATGTAACCAATCAGATATTTTCTAAACCTTAGATCTAATGCTCTTGAGTGGTTTATTTTAAATAAATATGCAACTTACTAATGTATTGATAAAACATGGAAGCTAGTCATGTAACCCTTATGACCAGAAGGACCAGATGACTCTCAAAGTATAAAGCCCTGCCCGCATGTCTAGTTGCTCAGTCCTGTCCGACTCTTTGTGACCCCATGGACTATAGCCCGCCAGGCTCCTTTGTCCATGGAATTCCCCAGGCAAGAGCACCACGTGGGTTGCCATTTCCTTCTCCAGGGGATCTTCCTGACCCGGGGATCGAACCCATGTCTCCTGCAGCTCTGGCACTAGGTGGATTCTTTACCACTGAGCCACCAGGGAAGACATAAAACCCTAGAGATCCCCGAACGAAATGTCCCTCCTGAGCCATCTTGTCCTGCTCACACAGTTAGCAGCCAGCACTCTGGGACTTGATCATTTTCTGGGGTGAGAAAAGAGATCCCATAATCCCTGCCTGACAGATTTAGAATCTCCCAAATGTCTCTGTTGTATTTGTGATGGCTTCTCTGCCGTCTTCTTTGCCCATTTTCAGTAAAGTGTGTTTCCTGTAGAATTACTATTTCATGGGACGGTGCTGACCATCAGCACTGTCTGATATTTCAGCTGGAGTTTGACGTCTAGGAGGTTGGTCTGAAAAGAGACATTTCTGGAACTGGCAGCATCTAGAAGTTATTTAAAAGCACAACATGGGATGAAGTCACATGTGGGGTGAATGGATTGTTGTTGCTGTTTAGTTATTAAATTGTGTCCGATTCTTTGTGACCCCATGGACTATCCCCCACCAGGCTCCTCTGTCCATGGGATTCTCCAGGCAAGGAAACTGGAGTGGATTACCACTTTCTTCTCCAGGGAATCTTCCTGACCGAGGGATTGAACCCACGTCTCTTGTGTCTCCTGCAGTGGCAGGCAGATCCTTTACCACTGAGCACCCAGGAAAGCCCCGGGGGCTAAGGAGGTAAGAAGTAAAAAGAACACATCTAAAAAACAGGACATGCTAACATATAGGGGATTGAGAAAGAAACTTCTGGGGTTGGAGGAAAATCAGGCAAGTGTGGTGACACAGGCGTCAAGGGAGAAAAGTAGCAACAAGTTAGGGATCAAGTGTGTCAAGTAGAAGGTTGACTGATCATCTGGATCCAATTTCAGGATTATTCGTGACATTGGTAACAATACTTTTGGTGGGACAGTACAGAAAGCTTGAGTGAAGTATGTTGAAAAGAAAGAGAAATTAGAAACTAAAGTATAGACAACTGTTTTAGGGCCACAGAACTGGGTGATTGAGCTGACATTTCTTCTCTCATGGTTCTGGAGGCCGGCTATTTGAGATCAAGGTGTTGGTAGGGCTGGCTTTCTCTGAGGCCTCTCTCCCTGACTTGTAGACGGCCACCTTCTTACTGAGTCTTCACATGTTTTTTTCGCTCTGCCCCTTCCTGTGCCCAAATTTCCAGTTTATAATAGGATCAGGATTCCCCCTCATGACCTTAATCAGCTCCTTAAAAGTCCTGTAATATTCTGAGGTGCTAGGGGTTGGGACTTCAGCATGATAATTTCGTGCGTATATAACTCAGCTCATAGAAACTTTCTTGAGAAGATTTTGTGTAAAGAGGATAAACCAGGCAGTAGTTGGAGAAGACTTTTTTTAAAAAATTTTCTTTTTTTTTTCCATTTATTTTTATTAGTTGGGGGCTAATTACTTTACAATATTGTAGTGGTTTTTGCCATACATTGACATGAGTCAGCCATGGATTTATATGTATTCCCCATCCCGATCCCCCCTCCCTGGAGAAGACTTTGGTGTCAAGGGAGAATTTTCTCTTTGAAGATGTGGAAACTTGGTGCGGTTGCATACAGAAGGAATAATCTAGTAGAGAACAGAACTAGGTGAGAGAGGGGAGACTTAGTAAAACTATGTCCGCAAGTAGCTCAAGAAAACAGGACTAAGTTCGCAAATGGAATTCCTACACAGCGGTGCAGCCGTCAGTCTGAGGAACAAGACAGAAGGCAGAAAATTCAGCTGCGGGGCAGAACTGTGAGTCAGCATGATGGAAGGACTTTGAAAAGTTTGCTTCTAATTGTTTATTTTTCTAGGCAAAACAGAACACAGGGTCATCAGCTGAATGTTGGTGCTGGAGATCTTTAGAGAGAATGAGGGTGTGAATTGTAAATGGGAATGAAGGACACAGCATGGAGTTGCTAAGCAACGCAAAGGATCTAATTGTGACCAACGGTCCTGAATTGAGAGTGAAATCACTGTGGCTGCATACTAACGATTTCCTAATTGTGAACAAAGCCTGAATACTGAAAAGTGCAAAGCACAAATGAACAATATGATAAGTGACTATAAAATAACTGCCTGGGCAGAATTCTTTTAAAAGACCCCATGCTCCTTTTAGGACCTGTAGCTAAGTTTTCTTCATCTTAATACATACATATCAATCATTTAAAAATGTAGTTTAGGCGTGGAGTGAGCCCGGAAGCCTGGCCTGCCCCATACCCCTGCCGCCATGTGGCCCTTCCTCAGCCGCGCCCTCTTCCCTCCCCCTACTGAGGCCTGGCTCCAGAGGGCGTCCTCAGACCCCGAGGCCCAGGGCTGCGGGGCCTGGAGCCCGGCCGAGAAGACCCGTCTGGGTCCGGGGGCTGGCGGGGAGGAGGAGGAGACGGGGGAAGCTGAGGAAGACGATGAGGAAGATGCCGGCTTCCTGCTGTCTCTCTTGGAGAGGGAGGGCCTGGCTGAGTGCCCAGTGCCTGACCAGGAGCTAGAGGCCATCAAACTGAAGCTGTGGGCCATGGAGCAGGCCCAGGGGCCGGAGCCGCCCATGGTGCAGGAACTGGATGAAGGAGAGGAAGCTGCTGGGGCCCTGCTGGCCAGGCAGTTACTGAGTCCCGAGACAGACAGCCCCCTGGAGAAGGCAGCGGCTGACCACAGATCCGTCTATGTGGGCAATGTGGACTATGGGGGCACGGCCCAGGAGCTGGAGGCCTATTTCAACCACTGCGGGGAGATCCACCGGGTCACCGTCCTGTGCGACAAGTTCTCTGGACACCCCAAGGGCTATGCCTACATAGAGTTTGCCACCGAGAGCTCGGCCCAGGCCGCTGTGGAGCTGGACAAGAGCATCTTTCGAGGCCGGGTCATCAAGGTGCTGCCCAAAAGGACCAATTTACCAGGGATCAGTTCCACGGACCGCGGAGGCCTTCGAGGACACCCAGGCGCCAGAGTGGGATCCTTCCCCCACAGCAGCCTCCAAGGCGGGGCCCATTTCAGACCACGAGGGCAGAGCCGGGGACGCGGAGGTCGGCGTCCCCCAAATTTAAAAAAAAAAAAAAATGTAGTTTAGGACTCCCCTGGTGGTCCAGTGGTTAAGACTCCGCCTGCCAATGCAGGGGGCATGGGTTCCATCCTTGGTTCGGGAAGATCCTACATGCTGTAGGGCATCTAAGCCCATGTGCCACAACTACCGACCCCACACTCTAGAGCCCGAGAGCTGAAACTACTGAACCTTCACACCTAGAGCCCATGCTCCAGAACAAAGAGGAGACCCCACTCAGAGCAAGTAGAGAAAGCTCACATGAAGCAATGAAGACCCAACCCAGCCAAAAATAAATAAATAAACTAATTTAAAAAAATTTAAATGTAGTCTAGGTTTGCATGTTTTTGAAATGTTTATTTATTAATTTTAGTACGTGCTTTTTTGTTGTTTTTGTTTGTTTTTTATGGGATCTCAGTTTCCCCAACTGGGGATTAAACCCAGAATCCTAACCATTAGGCCACCAGGGAGCTCCCGGTTTGCATGCTTTTTAAATTTATAAACATGGGATATTATTGTAAGAATCCTTTAAACCAACAGTACTTTCACTTCACAGTACGTGTAACATATGTGGGCAATGCTCATTTAATTTCGTTGTATAGCACTCCATGACGTGTGCACCGGGAATCCTGTTTCTATGCTACTGTCAAGGTACATCTGAGTTGTTATTGTGCTACTGCGAACATGCTTACCTGCTGTTCAATATGCCGCCAGTTCTTTAAGGATACACTAGGTATATTCTGTACAAAACATTCCCCCATAACATCTTTCTTTATCTGACTAGGAATCCATCGATGAACACTATCAGCCAGTTTTGGGGAAAATGCATGCATGTTAAGTCTTACAATCCCTGAACAGGGTTTCTCTTTATCTTATTTAAAACCTTTCAGTAAAAATGTAATAATAGTTTCACAATTCTGGCACAGGCCTGTCAGAGGCAGAGAAGATATGGCCGTGGGAACCACCAAACAATGGGAGATGCGGTTGGATCAACCCCTTCTTGCTCTTTTCTGCCGGCTCACTAGGTGAGCTTGGCTCCCTCTTCTCCAGCCCAGGTTACCTATATTTGCTATTTTTGTTGCTAGTTAAATTGCATGGTTTCATTTTATATTCTAATTGATTCTGCTATAGAAAGCACAACTGATTTTTGAGTTAAATTATATTCAAAATGTTTGTTAATCTTCATTAATTTAATAACACATAAGTGGTTTTTTTTCTTCTGCTTGAATTCATACACTGGTAATATAATAAACTTTGATTCTTCCTTTCTAATTTTATATTTTTTCCTGCTGATGCCACGGGTGAAAATCTCTGGTGCAGTACTGAGTGGAAGTGATTGTGGGCATGTTACTTCGGGTCTTCTGCAAGCTCACATTCCAGGGTGAGACGCTCTGTGTATAACTTTTCTGTCGTCACTATCAGATTAAGAGAAGTCTCGGGTGGGAGGGGGAGGGAGTTGGGAGGAAGGTTCAAGAGGATGGGGACAAATGTATACCTATGGCTGCTTCATGTTGATGTTTGGCAGAAACCAACACTATTCTGTAAAGCAATTATCCTTCAATTAAAAATAAATAAATTTAAAATTAAAAAAAGAAAATTCTCTTTTATTCTTTATTTCCTAACTAATTTTTAAATTTTTAGTAAGTTCTGATTTTTAAAAAAATCAAGGGCTTTTATTGTCCTTTTAAATGGCTGTGTAATTCTCTCATTTAATTTGTAACTATGATAAAGGACTCTTCCAGGCAGTAATGTGGATTTAGGGACAAGAAGAAAGATGACCCTGGTAGCTATGAGAAGAGGGAGTTTTAAAAAATTTTTTATTGGAGTGTAGCTGCTTTACAATGTTGTGTTCGTTTCTGCTGTACGGCAAAGTGAATCAGTCATACGTGTACATGGTATGTCTCCTCTTTTATGGATATCCTTTCCATTTAGGCCACCACAGAGCCCTGAATAGAGTTCCCTATGCTATGCAGCAGATTCTCACTAGTTATCTACTTTATATATAGTAGTCTGTTATGTCAGTCCCAGGCTCCCAATTCATCCCACCCTCTCCTCCCCCACTTTATAACCACAAGTTCGTTTTCTACATCTGTGACTTTATGAGAAGAGTGATTTTTAAGTGTTTAGAATCTGTTTACCAAAATTCCACACTTCTGAGGGAGGTAAAGTTAGGGATAGTCAATGACTGAATTTTTGTCAACGGCATGCAAGCAAAACTTTTGTGACCCATCTCTTGGCGTTCCCCAGTTAAAAAAACATCTCCCACAGGACTCTCCAGGATCTTTCCACTTTGGTTCTCTTGACGTAAGAATAATGGACGCTCGTAAGCCACGTGTCAAAGATAGCAGAGCCATAAATGACGGAAGGAGTCTGAATTCCAGAGTCACTGCTCAGGAGAGATTTACCCTCCAGCCAGGATACCAATACTGGAATTTTAATAAGTGAGAAATAAACGTCTATTGAGTTAAGTCCTTTTCCCCGTTTCATCAATTAGTGTTACCTTGAATCATATAAATTTCCCCAAGTTTTCGTTGCTACAGAAGGACGGTAAATCTTATCGTAAGCAGGATGATGGCAGTGTGTTTTTCTTCACCCTTCTTTAATCATAAAAATGACTTGACCAGATTCATGGTGTGAGTGACAGAGAGGGAAGAATTAGAGAGATGAGGAGAGGCATGTGGTGAAACTTGTCACTTAGGTGGAGAAGTAAATTGGGGAATGGGAGGCACCGTGAGCCTATTTCTCTTGGATAAGAGGGTGTCCATCCAGTAATGGGGATCTGGGGACAGGGAGGCAGCTTGGCCCTGGAAGCTATCAGAAGAGTGATTTAAGTGAAATAATGTCATGATTTCTGAAGTAGATTTCTAAGGTCCAGTTCTACTGTGACCAAACCTACCAGTTCCCTCATATGAACAGAGAATCTATTCACCAAAACTCCAAAATGCTAAGGAAAGGAAAGCCCAACAGGTCACGATATAGTGCATATTTATTTGTTTGTTTGCTTTTGACAGCAGAATCATAAGGGATTTGCTTTTGCTACCGCAAGAGGCCAGAACTATGTCAGGAAACCAGAGAAATAAATTGTAACTCTGGCTCGCTCCGGCTTCTCGGCTTCCACTTCTGCTTCCAGCCACACCTTCTCGCCTACGCTTAGCGGCAGGGTCAACATGCCAGAGAGATTCCTGGGCTCTTTGGTGGAGACCTGATGCTTTTCTAAGACAGAACTTTTGTCCCTCATCAGCTGAACGGTCACCTTGCAGTGATGGAGATCCACATCGAAGAGGAAATGGTAATTTCCTGGCACCCTGCATGTGAAGACCCCAGTGTCCTCCTGTAGGTCTTTCTGGGCATTGTACAGGACCTCTGTGAAGGGGACAGGCTTCGAAGGTGAAGGCAGCTGGCCGCTGAGCTTCACAGTGAAGGCTGACTTTCTGTTGCATGGGCATTTTACACTTGGTCCTGGAATTCCCTCCATACCTGGTAAACCTGGTATCCCTTGAAGGAAAGGACAAGACACAGTAAGAAGGTCATAGAATCCAATAAAAAGATGTTACCTCAGTCAGTGTGTGAAACCACCACTTTTTTTTTTTTTTTAATAACGTCATGGTTAAGAGATTGATCTTTGCTGTATGATTAAATGGTTACAAGTCACATCTCTGAAACTGACCAGCTGTGTAATCTTGCTAAAGTTAATCAGACTTTCTGGGTTGTATTTCCTCATCTGAAAATATTATTGACGTCTCATGTGATTATTGTGAAGTTGTAATGAGACAATGCATGTGAGGTTCTTATAGTACCTGTGCGTGGTGCATACGTGTTAGTTCCTATATATTATTTCATCCTGATTTGGGTGGGACTAATTCTTGCTAACAGCTTCGCTTGTGGCTCAGTCAGTAAAGAATCTACCTGTAATGCAGGAGACCCAGGTTTGATCATTAGCAAGAATTTTCCTTCTCCAGAGGATCTTCCCAGCAGAAATTTTCCTTCTCCAGGGGATCTTCCCAACCTTGGGAAGGAAAATTCTTGCTAATGATTCTAATCTCACTGAAGATGATAAAAAGGATGGGTGTCTAAGTCTGGGGACCAGAAAGCCTTTGGATTACCAAATCAAACCCTTAAGGCCCATGATAATGGCCATATAAGAGATGACACAAAACTGTGATCTTTCCTGAAAGCCCCTCTTGGTCTGGTCTCATTGGCTACAAAGAAGTCCTGGTAACCAGGATAGAATCTGGGAAGAATCTTGCTTCATACTCAGGGGCTCCCTGGGCATCATCTTTTTCATAAGAATTAGGTTTGGGGCTCTCAGTGCTCAATGAAATCCAATGTTCTGATGATACAAGATGCCCTGCTACACTTATTAAACCCCCCCCCTTTTGGGGGGACTTATCAGATAGTCTGATTCATGATACTGACACTACTTAGCACATGTTCCCACCATGACTAACCCACATGGATCCCAGTACCCTGGTTCTAGAACTAGGCCAGTCTCTCTTGTCCCCTGTGATTTCAGCTCTGGTTCCCCTGCTCTGGGACCCAGTCCTACAGCTGACCATTTCCTCCACATTCTTTTAATCCTCAATGCCTTTTGCTCCTGAGCTTATGAGGATTATGACTTTCCTACCAAAAACATGAAATAAGAGGGGCAAATAAAAAGCAGAAGAATGTATTTCTTACCTGTGGGACCAGGCGGCCCTCTTGCACCTGGAGGTCCTGGGCTTCCTCTTGGCCCCGGAGGTGTGGCACATCCTCCTTTCTCCAGGACAGCATTTGCCATTAGGATGATGCTAACCAATATCCGGAGATCTTGATTAAAGAAACAAAGAGAAGTGGTTTTTTTTTCTGTTTTTTATTTTGTTTTATTTATATATGAAGGGTAGATAGGTAGAGTTGCAACCTGGCCCAGGAAAGGTATCATATCTAGAACTAAACACATGGACTCAAATAACAATCTTACCCTTACTGGTAAACTGAGCAAGTTATTCCCTGATATTTCCTTATCATTCATATACAGCAATAATTAGTCAGTTAAAACTGTTTCTGAATCCTGAAAGGTCAACATTTTTTCTTCATCTGTCTTTGAACTGATAGAACACAGAAAGCACTCGGTCAAAATTCTTAAATACAAAATGCTTTATTCTTATGAGAACCTACTACATCTATCTCTCTCTTTCTCTTTAGTCGCTAAGTCATTTTCAACTCTTGTGACCCCATGGACTGTAGCCTGCTAGGCTTCTCTGTCCATGGGATTCTCCAGGCAAGAATACTGAAGTGGGTTGCCATTTCCTTCTCCAGGGGATCTTCCCGAATCAAACCCAGGTCTCCTGCTTTGCAGGCAGATTCTTTAGCAACTGAGCTAAGAGGGAAGCCCCGACCTACTACATATTGAATGCTTGTTATGGAAAAGACATTGGGTTAGAAACATCATATCAGTGAGAAGTCATTACATGCCTGGTATTTTTGCCATAAGCATCTTTGCCCCAAGCATTTTCACCACAATCATTTTTGCCACATAATTAATTTGCCATGAGGCAATTTTGCCATAAAAGAAAAAATAACTGGTTGACAGTTCAGTTTCAACTGGCTGACAGTTGTTTGGTTTTATTTCTCCATGGATGCAGAACTCCAATTTTTATGTTACACAAATCTTAGCCCTCATAATGGTCCTGATAGTGACGAGTAGGCGTGGTGATCTCAAGACAGTGGATGATAACAGTTACATATAAAGACTTGATAGAAAATATGTGGATAAAACTTACTACAAGTGTGAAATAAGATAGTACAAAGTCAGATTGCATACCATCCCAGAAAATAACAACGTATCAGTTTGCAAATCCTTGGGTGATTTGAAGGCAAAGAGTTGAGCCAGTATTTCCCATGGAACCTTGGAATATCTGTCACTGGACATGTGCCACAATGTTAAGAGAGCAACAATCCTGTAGAGGATTTCACAACGCAATACAGAGCTCATTACAAACATGCATCCTAGTATTTGAAAACTGAAGGAGGAAGTTTTAGCAAAAAAGTGCAATGCTGAAAGAAGAGACAACTCCACAAGCAAAAGAAAAAAAAGACAAGTGTTTAAGTACAACCTACAAAGTAAAATCAGCTATTTTCATGATATTGTCATGAATCTGCACATTTTTAATGTACTCAAATAATTGTATTTCACAATTAAGTTTTCTAAATTTCATTATTCATTTCTTAAATGTTTTGTTATATCCTTTTAAATATCCCTCTTTTATCATTCATTATTTTTATTTTTTAGAGCAAAATTGCCTTATGGCCAGTTAGTTATGAGGCAAAAATATCTGCAGTGAAAATGCTTGCAACCACGATGTCTGTGGCAAAGAATCTGGTGGTCTAGAACTGTACCTAGAACTGTTCATTACACCCCTACAAGGAAAAGTTTATATTTAATTTTACAGATTAGTGGTTTGAGATTCAAAGAGGTGATTCTACTTATTTCCAACCAGATTGCTAGTTAGTTACAACCTAAGGATGCATGCTTGTGTGCCCAGGGGAATCCGACTCTTTGCAGCCCCATGGACTGTAGCTCGCCAGGCTCCTCTGTCCGTGGCATTTTCCAGGCAAGAATACGGAAGCCAGTTGCCATTTCCTCCTCCAGGGGATCTTCCTGATCTAGGGTTCGAACCCACGTCTCCTGCATTAGCAGGTGGATTCTTTACCACTGAGCCACCTGGGAAATCCCAGTTAGAGTCTGAGGCAAGATTCTTCTCAAGGCATTCTGAATTAAGAATCAGCGTTCTCAACCATGTGCTTTTAATTAGTTAATTAATTGTTAGCTGGTGGCCCTGCCCTCTCATTTCTCCAAACCCTCTGCTCTTGGCTTTCACCTTTCTCATCCAGCTGGGTCTTATAGCACAGCAAACCACAAGAAGCACCTTGATTTGGAATGTTTTCACTCTACGTTTTTGTCATGTTTCTGTCTTCCAGTGAAATAATTTCAGAAAACCCATTTTTGGCACTAGAATATTCACCTCTATTAACAAAATGATACACTCCATCCACCCTCTTACAAATACTTGACCCCCTCCCACAACCTCCGTTCATTTCCTACCAGTCATTCTCAGGACAGAGACTTTCCTTTGTGGGATGGGCGTCTCTCAGATTTCTTTCTGAAATGCCTAGCTGTGTGTCCGAGGCTTGGGCTCTAGTCACTGTTCACTCGGCCAAGGCCTTAGCTAAATGATACAAAGTTGCCTGTTCAAATATTTATCCCTGGTCCAAACTGAGACAACAAGATTAACATTTAATCACTAGGTGGATTTAGGCCACCCACTCTTTCTGAATTTGGATCTTGGGCCCAGTAGGATTGTCAACTAGAAGTCCTAAGTCATTTTCAGATTTCCCTTCCAGCAGGTCTAATATGGAAGCAGCCGTCAATACATATAAGGAGGGGATAAGGAGGCCATTTCTCCTGTTCTGACTTCTTTCTGAGGACTTATTCTTTATGTTTAACCACAGATCTGGAGTCATCACAGACCATTTTCTGAACAGAAGGCCAAATGCAGAGCAGGAAGTCTAGAATTGAGGGTAATTCCCAGTAAGAATAATGTACTAGGGCAACCAACATTGTGATACATAATTAAGTGGTCAAACAAATGTAAAGTATGCAGTGCTAATTAATATTAGATACTATTTTAACACGGGCTTCCCAGGTGGTGCTAGTGGTAAATAACTCACCTGCCAGTGCAGGAGATGTAAGACTCAGGTTTGATCCCTGGGTTGGGAAGATCCCTGGAGAAGGGCATGGCAACCCACTTCAGTATTCTTGCCTGGAGAATCCCATGGACAGAGGAGCCTGGAGGGCTACAGTCCACAGGAGTGAAAAGAGTTGGATACTACTGAAGTGACTTAGCATGCACGCCTTATTTTAACATGCATGGCACTTGCCTCCTTTGATCCCAATGACAATCTTATAAGGAAAATATCTGTAATTTATTATATTTTATACAAATCAAACTATTTATAGAACACTCCATATTCTTATTACCTTTTTTTAATTCTTTCTCCCTGGAATTCTTATACCCCTGAACTTTAATGAACTCTAAAATTTGGGTCAAAGGTCTCCTTTAGTATCTATATCAAATATATAAACGTATGGGAAGAAGACATTTTTATAAAGAGAATAAATTAGAAGTGAGTTCTGAGTTAGGGTAGGGAACAGCTCAGCACTGAATGCAGTGAAGTGGGTGAACTATAATTCAAAAGTGAATAATTGCTTATTATTTTCCTGTAAATCACTACTTGCCTAGGATGCAAGGCCAACTGGTATACCAATGGTTGTCAAAGTGAATAAACGCGTCTGACCTAGCAGTGGACTGTAAATGCCCAGTAAGCAACCCAGAACACGTAGGTGAGTGAATCCTCTGACTTCACTTTTAGAATATTTTTTGCAAGCAGAGGGTTGAACAGTTGTCATTACTTTGCTTTTGTGTAATAAATGATTGATTTTTTTTTTAAAAATCAATGAGGGATGGGATGAGGAGGGAGGTGGGAGGGGGGGTTCAGGATGGGGAACATATGTACACCCATGGAGGATTCAAGTCAATGTAGGGCAAAACCAGTACAATATTGTAAAGTAAAATAATAAATTAATTAAACATTTTTTTAAAATTCAAAAAAAAATCAGTGTTCTACTGAGGATATATCTAATTGATGATAACAGAGACTTCCTTCATCAAGGAAAGGTTAGAACTTGACCGTACATAGAACAAGATGGGGAAACACTTTTCTTCCCATGTGTGCCCTAAATTCTGTTTGGAGAGAGTACTTCTTGTCGGGGAGAGTCCTTGCTAGGAATATGTGTTTTGATGTGGTTGCAGCTGGAGCCAAAACCACGGGGAAGAGAATTAAATGATCATGCATGTACCAGACATAATTTTCAGACCATAAATATGATGTCAACAGTAGCTGTTTTGGAAGATGTTCTTTATCAAGTTGAGGAAGTTCCCCTTTATCCCTAGTTTGCTGAGAGGTTTTTTTTGTTATGAATATGTATTGAATTTTGTCAAATTATTTTTCTGTATCAATTGATATAATCATATGATTTATGATCTGCTCAATTTTAAGACTTAGTATATAATGTTAGTGATCAAGACACTGTGGTATTGGCAGAGGGATATAAACATACATCAGTGGAACATAAAAGAAAGTCTGCATAAATTACACACAATCAGCCTCCTTTTTACAAAGATGCAAAGCTAATTCAGCAGAGAAAAGATAGTTTTCAACAAGAGGGGATATATGTGTAGCTGATGCACTTTGCTGTGTAGTAAAAACTAACACAATACTATAAAGCAAAAGTACTCCAATAAAAAATTTAAAAATGATGTTGAAACAATTGGTGGTTGAAAAAATTAATATTAACCTAAACCTCATTTGTTGTTTGTTCAGTCACTAAGTCGTGTCTGACTCTGCAACCCCATGGACTGCATGCAGCACCCTAGGCTTCCCTGTTCTTCACCATCTCTTGGAGCTTGCTCAAACTCATGTCCGTTGGGTCAGTAATGCCATTCAACCATCTCATCCTCTGCCACCCTCTTCTCCTCCTGCCCTCAATCTTTCCCAGCATCAGGGTCTTTTTCAATGAGTAGGCTCTTCACATCAGGTGGCCAAAGTATTGGGGCTTCAGCATCAGTCCTTCCAATGAAAACCTCATGCCTCATACAAATATTGACTCTAAATGGATGATAGATCTCAGTGTAAAATGTAAAACTGTAGTACTTTTAGAAGAAAACATTAGAGAAAAATCTTCCTAATCTTGGGCTAGGTAGAATTCTTGAATATGACATCAAAAACTTAAATCACAAAAGACAAAATTTGATAAAGGGACTTTCTGGAAAAGAAAAATTTTGCTCTTAAACACTGCTAAGAGATGGAAAAGACAAGCCACAAACTGGAGAAAGTATTTGCAATCTCTGACAAAGCACTTATAAAGGGAGTACACAAGAAATGCTCTAAACCTAAGCGTAAGAAAACAAACAATTCTTTTAGAAAATGGAAGGCTTGAACATTTCACCAAAGAGGATATACAAATGGAAAATTTTAAAAAGTATACTGAAGAATGTTCCAACATCATTAGTCATCAGGGAAACACAAATTAAAGTCAACATGGGACATGACTACATACTTACTAGGAAAATAAAAACTTTAAAAATACTAATAGCACAAAGATATAGAGCAGAAATTATCCTCCAATTAAAGTAAATTAATTAATTTTAAAGACAGATACAGAGTACCTGGAGCGCCCCCACATTGTTAGAAGGAATGTAAAATGGTGCAGCAGCTGTGGAAAACAGTTTGGGGGTTTTATTAAACATACTAACTGTATGATTCAGCAATTCCAATGTTGGGTGTCCATCCTAAGAGAAATTAAAACATATTGTGGCTGAGAGAATCACTCCCTCAAGATTTCATGCCCAGCCTTACTGTGAGTGTGATTTCACTTCTGTGGTTGTGTTCTGTCATACGTGCAACTTGTTACCTGAAAACTAGGTTTGCCTTTGGGTGAATGTGGAGCTGATAGACACAGCCAAGCAAAGAGTGAGAGAAGAAAGGGTTTATCATTACTTGCAGCAAATAAGTAGAACACCAGGGATCTTTCCTAAATCAGTGTCTCTCCAGCAGCAAAAATGAGTAAGTTTTAAGCTACAGTACATGCATATTCATGAAGGTGCTTGTGCAGAGAATTCAGCATATGATTAGGGCATAGTTGACACAGTCCCAGCTGTAGTTGATTGAAGTCAGAAGGGTCAGCATCATCATTCCATCCTGCATGCTCTGCCTTAGTTCCTGCAGAACTCAGATATATTCTTATGTATACTCCTTGAGGAGGAATTATCAATGCAATGCGTGTGTGCGTGCTAAGTCGCTTCAGTCTTCTCTGACTCTTTGTGACCCTGTTAACTATAGCCTACCAGGGTCCTCTGTCCATGGGATCCTCCAGGCGAGAACACTGGAGTGGGTTGTCATGCCCTCCTCCAGGGAATCTTCCCAAATCAGGGATCGTCTGCACTCTTACGTCTCCTGCAGCAGGTTCTTCACCACTAGCACTACCTGGGAAGCCCTATCAATGCAATAGGGTTGTTGATTTGCCTTTTCTCTGTTCCTGAATTCCTTTGTTCCCTTAAGATCATTGATGACTGAGACCGGTTCAAAGGCAAGCACTGCAGCAAGGCTTAGATCACAAAATGGCTTCTCTTAAGTCAAGAAAGCCTGCCTGGTTCTCTTTCTCCAGAGACCCCTTACCTATCAGCTTACAGACTGATCTTAAAATAAGGAGATAATCTTCGATTGTCTGGGGCAGCCCTAATGTAATCACCTGAGCCCTTATAAGCAGAAAAGGAAGGCAAAAGAGAAAGGCAGACAAATGTGAACGGCTGAGGGTGAAGGGCAGCCTTCAGGAGCTAAGGATGGTCCTGAACTTGGAGCCAGAAGGGAAACAGGGACCTCAGACCTACATCCTCATGGAATAGATTCTCCCAACAGCCTGAATAAGCTTGGAAGCAGAGTTTTCCTTCTGATGCCTTCAGAAAGGAAGGCATCCCTATGGGCACATTGATCTTGGCCTCCTGGGACTCTCAGCAGAGAACTCTTCTTACCTATATTATGCCCATGATGCCGAAGCTTGGCCTCTGTGCGTCCGTGCTGAATTGAATCTCAAAAACAGAGTTTGAGATAAAGGAGAAAAGGGTAGCTTGGGACTTCCCTAATGGTCCAGTGGCTATGACTCTGCACTCCCAATGCAGGGGGCCCGAGTTCTATCCCTGGTCAGCGAACTAGACCCTGCATGCTGCAATGAAGATGGAAGATCCCACATGCTGCAACTGAGACTGTGTGTGTGTGTGTGTGTGTGTGTGTGTGTGCGCGTGCGCGCGCCTAGTCACTCAGTCGTGTCCGACTCTTTGTGACCTCATGGACTGTAGCCCACCAGACTCCTCTCTCCATGTGGATTCTCCAGGCAAGAATACTAGAGGGAGTTGCCATGCCCTCCTCCAGGGGATCTTCCCAACCCCAGAATCGAACCCAGGTCTCCTGCATTGCAGGCAGATTCTTTACCATCTGAGCCACCAGGGAAGCCCAAGTATACTGGAGTGGATAGCCCATTCCTTCTCCAGGGGATCTTCCTGACCCAAGAATTCAATATTTCAGTGCTACGTTGCTGACAAGGCTCAGATGTGTGCATGGTCTGAGGTGGTTGTTTTCCTAATCTTGATTAGTTTCTCAGGTCCCTTTAATCTTGCCTTGGGTGGTTTCTTGGCTGCTCCTCCCTTGATTAGTAACAGTTGGAATCCACCCTTTGGAATTCAGGGAAGGTCTTGGAGGCTGGAATCTTGCCTAAAAGAAACAGGGGACCAAAAAAAAAAAAAAAAAAGGCCTCTATGCCCAGGAACCCACATGGTGCTCCCCCACTCCCACAGTTTCACCCAGACTTCTGACTCATAGGAACTATGAGATAATAAATGGATGCTGTTTTAGCTCCTAAGTTTGTGGCCTTTCATGTCAGCCATCAAGAGGCACATAGGACATGTAGCTTTCATGCCTTTCCCACTGGCATCCTTTAATTCCTTAGCTGCCTTTGTGAATGCCAAGGAAAAAAATCCAAGCTCATAAACCCAGTCCTATTCTCTAGGTAGAAGGAAAAATAAGGGAGAAGCTGGGGTCATATTCTGGGGCTGTGATGTGGCTCAAAGAGGAATAGATCCAGGGTGGAGTCCATTTACTTCAATAATCAGATTCTGGTCGCCGGCAACTCAACTGCTAGAGGGGTGTAGAGGGAAGGACTCCAGTGTGAATGTCAATCGCCCTAAATTTTCTCTGGTTAAAAATTAACCAGCCTATTAGCCTTAAGAGAGATAAGAAATCAAATATTTATTGAAATCAGTTCATTTAATCAGCCTACTTAAATCTATCTAAATGAAGCTCCGGAGATAAGAACATAAAAACCAAGAGGCTCTATGGTTGTTCAAATTTCTTTCCACAAGTCAGGATGCCTGGGGAAGGAGGAGGAATTTTCTTCATGGGAATTACAGATAAGAGTTCCTTATAATCTTGTAGCCACGCGTTCCGGGAAACAAACTCACTCAGAAGGACAATGCACACAGTGGAGTGCAGTTGATCACACCGGTGGGCCCAAGGCAGAGTCTCCTCTTAGCCAAGGACCCCGATCAGTTTTTGTGACAACCTCATGCACCCTAGGTGTACATGCCCAAACCCACCTCCCCCAAATTCCCTGAAACTAGTCTGAACAAAGGAAAAAGAAAAATACAATCAAAGTTAACCCACGATTCATAAGCCTTAAGCCTAGATTGTTAACAGTGGACAGTTATCAACAGGCTTGTGGTCACACCCCAATAAGCATAATAGAATGTATGAATTCAGTTACACAGAAAATAGGGTATTCTTTTAGGTGATGGAGAGCCCTGGGGCTCTTCCTCCCGGGGGCTTGGTTTTCCAGCTGGTATGTCGTTTTCATAGATACTGGGCACATAGCTCAGAGTCCACAGTCCAGCCCAAGATGGAATCCTGCTTTCAAGACAGAGCCTGTTCTGTTTCCTCCTTCAATAAAAGCAGCAATATTAAAACTGCTTACTTTGTTTCAAGCCTGATTTTGAGTTTTTAATACGCTTTTAATTATTTCATTCCCATAATAAGTAGAATAACTTACCCTAGCACAAAAGAAAGAAACATACTTTTCTCTAGAGGTGATTATTCAGAAGCTTAAGAAAAAAATGCAACTATTTCATCCCATTATATATAACTTCATCATTTGAGAAATCTCAGTTTATTGATGTATAAGCAATAGTGAAATTAAAAGACACTTGCTCCTTGGAAGGAAAGCTATGAGAAACCTAGAGAGCATATTAAAAATGCAGAGACAACAGTTTGCCAACAAAGGTCCATATAATCAAAGTTATGGTTTTTCCAGTAATTATGTATGGATGTGAGAGTTGGACCATAAAGAAGGCTGAGCACCGAAGAATTGATGCTTTTGAATCGTGCTGCTGGAGAACTTTTGAGAGTCTTTTTTGAACTGTGGTGTTGGAGAAGACTCTTGAGAGTCCCTTGGGCTGCAAGGAGATCAAATCAGTCAATCCTAAAGGAAATCAATCCTGAATATTTATTGGAAGCACTGATGCTGAAGCTGAAGCTCCAGTACTTTGGCTACCTGATGCAAAGAGTTGACTTATTGGAAAAGACCCTGATGTTTGGAAAGATTGAAGGCAGGAGGAGAAGGGGATGACAGAGGATGAGATGGTTGGATGGCATCACTGACTCAATGGACTTGAATTTGAGCAAACTCTAGGAGATAGTGAAGGACAGGGAAGCCTGGCGTGCTGCAGTTCATGGGGTCAAAAAGAGTCAGACAGACTTAGCAACTGAACAATAACAACAAAACTAATAGCTAACACTTACTGTGAATTTATTATGTACCAGGATTTGCATGTTTATTTTACCTAATACACAATGAGCCCATAATATTCGTTACTATTATTATCTTCAATTTATAGAAAATGAAACGGAAGCAAAGCAATTGTTTGGAAACTTGTCCAGAATCCACCTTTGAAACAGGAACTTTGACCCTAGGGTCCACAGGTTTTAACCACTCTGCTCTATTGACCTGTTCTGTATACCCAATAACTGCCATGTACTTTGTTCTGTTTAATCCACTCATTGTGAAAACAGAGGCACATTAAGTGAAATGTCTGTTTGAATCTACAATATGTAAATCTATAAATTCTTATGAATTTCAGTCAAAAATTCAATACAAACAACTCCAATTAGGGAGACAGTATAACATCTGACTCAAGCTATCTCTGTCCTAGGTTCTCTTTCCTATTCTAACTCCCAGCCATGTACATCCCACCACATTCCTTCCCTGGGCCCATGAACTGTCCTTGTGCTCTAACGGGCCACACCAATTTCCTAATCCTAACCCATGAAAACTCTCCCATCTCCAGGACTGTGCAACCTGACAGGATCCACAATTCCAGCTTTGGGGGCAGTTATGGAATTCAAGAGTGCAGAAGCTGCCTTGTCTCTGAAGAACTATCACTTCGACACTTCTGCCTAAAATTCGCTAAACCATGGGTCCCCAATCTCCAGGATGTGATAATGCCTGACGATCTGAGGTGGACCTGATGTAATAATAATAGAAATAAAGCACACAGTGAGTGTAATGCACTTGAAGCAACCCGAAACCATTCCTCTCCCCGTCCCCCGGTCCACGAAAAACTGTCTTCCATGAAAACGGTTCCTGGTGCCAAAAAGGTTGGGGGCCACTGCTCTAAATCTAGCAGCACCAGACTGAATTTTGTAGCAGTTCTGCTCATGGACCACACAGATAGGCAATACCACATGGACTCCATTATCGTAGAAACCAACAAACTTCACAATATAGTCTCTTGTCTTCTCCCTCCACTTTAATTATGAGGAACTAACCACGGTACCCTGACTCCATTCAGGAACATTTTGCTTCACAGCAGTAAATCTTTTGTGAACACTGACATATAACTCTTTGATAATATCAGAAAATGGAATTCCACAATATATTAAAAAGTATCTCTTGCCATAGGAAGTAGTTACTTATTTGTAGATGTCCCCAGGCTTGACTAGATGTTAATTACAACTAAGATAATGCTGCATTTAATATTCAACTTGTTAGGATTTGTTTCTTAAGGAAGTCCTTTCCCTCTTCGCCTATGGGAGCCAAGTTCTGTTTTATGTACCTAGAGGTCCCTGGGGCCCTAGCTCCCTCAAATAAATCATACATGATTATACTTACAAACTCATTAAAGCAGGAATATTTGAGGTCAGAACTGTGTTAAGAGTTGACTTGCCTTCCCTGTCTAGATGGGTAAAAATTTGCTGAAACCCAGTCAGTTCTTAGAGCCAACAATAGTTAATTTATCTAATGCCCTAACTCCCTGTGACTCCTTTTGGTAAAAAGAATGAAGTTCTTTTTCTCCCAGTATGTATCTCAAATACATATGACAACTGAAAAGGCAGGAGGTAGAGTGGGGTAAGAGCCATTGGCAGTGAAACTGACTCACACCACCTCGTTTCACCCTGTTGATCTCGGAGTCGAGGACCCCGTGGGATACCAGGACCAAGAGGGCTGGAAGGGTTCCCTGGGGATATTGTTTTGGGTTAGGCAGAATTTTCTTCAACAGGACACTAAAGTTTGCATTCATTAAACTACTGTTTTGGCCATCTCTCACATGCCCAGAAAGGTGCCAGTCTTTATGCACATGTTTGTGTGGTAGAAAGAGAGAAGTGCTCAATTGCAATGATTCTAAAACATCTAAGTGTTCACAAACATCCCCTCTGTCACTTAATTCTGGCATCTTTTCCCCCCCTCTGGGGGCAGAGTCTTTCCTTTTACAACTGAAGATGACACTGCTGTTGTAAATGTCTCTGTGTAGGGTGAACAAATGCTTAAATTACAATAAAAATAAAATATGCTGATGACTCTTTCTCTGAGCCAACTTTGATAAGGGAATGAATGGAGAGGAGAGTAGGGCTCAGAAGTATTTTCTGTTGAGTCTTTCTCTGTGTTCACACTAAACAAGTCAAGCCCTGGTAGCATATGGGAATCCACCAAGTCAACATACAATGTTTACTGTTTTGTGGGTGGGAAGAACTTCTCTACTTTCCAGATGAATATTTTGCCTCTCTACAACACAGGTATGTCCTTCAGGATCCAAACTAATAGGTTTATCTTCTAACTTCGCCATTAATAAGTAATGTGACTGTGGGCACCTTGCCACATCCTTAACCGTAAGAAGATGGCTTATAGGGCTTCCTGGTGGTCCAGTGGAAAGAATCTGCCTTCCAATGCAGGGGACATGGGTTTGATCCCTGGTCCAGGAAAAAAGTGTGCGCCACAACTCTTGAGCCCACGAGCCTCAGCTACTAAACACTGTGCTCCCTAGAGCCCACGCTCTGCCATAAGAGAAGCCACTGCAATTGAGTTGGGTGATAGGTGGGCTCCAGTTAGATATTTGCAACTGGCCTCCTGTTTGCATTTCATGGGGAACGAAGTGGGCTGGATACCGACAACTGTTGGCATTTCCTGAGACAGGATATGAGGTAGGCTCTAGCTGGGTAGAGCCTACTTGAGGAATTTACAGTCTCCTGTTTGCCCTCCAAAGTGGAAGTAACAACAGAAACAGGGTAAATAGACAGTGTTTGTCTCTTGTGAACAGTTTATGGTAATAGTCATGGCAAGGACAAAGAGGGGCAAAATCCCACTTGAGTAAAGGATTAAGTAATCTCCACTCCCCCATCTTTGGGGACAAGGGAGACATTACACATGTGCAGAAAGGCTCCTTGTGGGTCAAAAATCAGGGGATAATGCCAGGTCATATGAGTCTTGCTCGTCCCAGAATCCTTCATTTCGAGATCCATCTTGGCGGAGGGGTGCATGTGCATCCAGGTTAGGGTCCCAGGGTAGGTCAGGTGTGGAAAAAGAAACCAGATATTTGACCTGATGGAAGACAAAGACCCAGAAGAACTGCCTCATATAAATGACTTAGCCACGTCTTTCCTGGGCTCCTCCTTACTAGGGGGGACACCCACACTCTTTCTTTCTCCCCGGGTGTGCATCTCTGCCTTGCTTCTGTCTCATCTAAACAAACCACTTCTCTCTCTGCTCTCTCACTTGTTGCTCTGCTTTGCCTCTAATAATTTTGTACTCGTGTTCATGGTTTTTGCTTCTGTGATAAATGCATTTTTCACTAGAGGCAAAAATCCAGGGGAAAATAGCTTCTAGCCTCTAGTTCTCACTGGTCTAGTGGCTAGGATTCCTGGTTTTCATCCAGGCTACCCAGATTCAATTCCTGGGCAGGGAATTAAGATTTTGCTTCACACCACTGCTTATTGTTGCCTCGCCAAGATCACAATGAGAAGCCAAAAATAAATAGATAAATTTTAAAAGATGGATTATAGGAGATCCAGGTAGTGAATTTAGGAAAGAATGTTCCATCATTTGGCTGTCCTAGTGCATGGTCCGGGGGGCTCTTTCTCTTTCCACTTTGGGTTATTTGGCTCGGGGTGGGCTCAGCAGAATTGAGTTTGCTAATTGAAGAAACATGGGTTCTCTAATCGATAGCTGCACTGCTGGAATGGAAATTCTCCTAGCTAAGCCCTAGTCAGGTTAGTTCACCAGCCTGGTGAACTGCTTCCTCTTTCTTTCTGAAATTCCCTGTGATTTTGTACAGTTATGGGAATGAGTCCTTCTATTGGAACTTCCCTTGGTGTTTCCAGGGTGGCCAAAGCTATTGACATACTTCTCAAGAGAACAGGAAGAGGAGAAGGGGAACAGCACACCCTGCTGACCCGTCCGTCTGAGGTAGTCCACCAATAAAATTACTTCACATTTATGTTACATGACGTGTGTGTGTGTGTGTGTGTGTGTGTGTGTGTGTGTGTTCCTGACCCTAGCAAAATATGTTATCAATCAACCAGGGCTGGTATCATGGGTCTCAATTCTGCTTCCACTTCAAAATCAGTTTGAAAAACCAGGTTCCCTCTTCCTCTTCGTCAGACATTTTTAGTTGTCCCAATTCAGAGCAGGCTGCCCAACTGCCTCACATATTCCTCAGGTGGGATGAATGGTCCTAACTCCCAAGAAAATGGTTGCTGAAAAAGGCTTCAAAGCGTCTTTCCCCCTTAGTGGGTGGACAGCGCCACCCAGTGTTCCAAGGGGGAACTGTTAAGTAATGATCCTTGAACGCCTTATAGCTCCGTTTCGCCATCAATTCCCAGGTGTGCCAACAATCTCTCTATTATTCGGCTATGGTTAGGAAGGCTTCCACAGCTTTCCATGCTTTTAACTGGTGTATGGAAAGTTTGTTTATAGCGAGGGTAGAGTTGCATGAAGTGAAGCTGGAAAGGCAAGCAGAGGTGATGACATGCATGCTAAGTTAAGACCCACACAGACCTGCTCATTTTTCCCCGCAGCATCTCAAGCATTTTGGGTTTCTGTGATTCTGTCTCTTCCGCTTCATTTTCCCAGCATGCTTTCCCCATCCACTCTGCCTTGAGATGCCCACTCTTCCCGGGAGGTTCAGCTGGAACATCTATCACCTTCTTTATGAAACTCTGTCTGATCACCACCCCTTGCCTTACCCTGGTAAAAATCAGTCATGTATTTCTTTCTGCTCCTTCATGCCCTCTTCCCTATACCACTTAAATGTGTGTTTCAATGTGTATATAATTGTTTTGTATGTAAACTCTAGGTTTTGTATGTAAACACCCCTAGGTCCTGAAATGAGACAGACCATCTTTCTATTCTGTATGTCCCCAAGGTTTAGCAGGGGTTTTTGCATATCATAAGGTGCATGATTAAATTAAAATAAAGAACAAATGGGAAAATATACACATTGGTTCTGAGGAATCAGATTAAACGCTCTGAGAGGGAAGAAATACTGAAAACATGAGGCTGGAAGAGCTAAGAGCTAATGGGAAGTGATCATGAATTCCAAGAAAGTAACTCATTTCACTGCCAGAGAAAGAGCTATTTGTGCAATGCTAAAATTCATATAGTAATAATCATTATCCTTATTATTTCAGAAGGACAAGAGAGCTACATAAAGGCTTATGCAGAAATTAAGGGGCTACAATTCAGAAGATCACTAAAACCATTAGAGAAGATTCTAACTTTGCATTTCACTGAAATGTCAGGTTTCTTGCCTGGAAATGTCTCCATTTATGGGCTCATCATCCTCCCAAGCTAGACATCATCAAGATATCTCTAATCTGCCACTATCCCTAATTCCTAACACCCAACTAATCATCAAGGTCAAATGCTGTGACCCCAGAAATGTCTCATAGCTTGACTCCTGTCAGGTTCCTAGTTAGTCCCTCATCATTCCTCACTGAGATCATCCTGACAGTCCCCTCACCGGCTGAGCCCTAACTTCCCCCTTTCTAATCCATCATCCATCCTCAGGTCATTCTACCTGAGCAATCTTTCTAAAACCCAGATACTCTGACTTCCCAGGTGAATATTCTCAGTCTGAAAGCGAAAGCCCGAACTCCTTGGTGTGGCACAACTTTCACACGCTGCCTTTGTGTGCAACCAATCTTAGACCCCACTGCTTTCTGCAGGGCCGGACCTCTGCCTCAGTTCAAGGGCTCCCAGAACCAGTCATGCTCTTTTCAACCTTTAAACACGTTCACTTCATGCCTTTGAATGTGCTATTTCCCCTGCCAGGAACATCCTCAAATCCCTTTTCAAAGAAGGTTAAGCTAGCATTTTTCTTGGAGACCCAGCTCTGAGAAGAGACTTTCCCCACTTCATGAAGCAGAGGTGAACTCTTCTCAACTGTGTCCCCACTGTGCATTGTTGATGCCCTTATTCCTGCATTTTTTAAACTTCTATTATAGAAATTATTAAGTTCTGTTGGAAGACTCTTGGTCTGCCCCCCACTGGTTGAAAGTAACTGAAGAGGGGTGTAAAGCTTTGGTAGCTTTACAGTCTTTATTTCCAGCACAAGGATGGAAAATGGCAAGTGCTGAAAGCACGTTTGGGAAATGAATGAATAAATAACTGAACATGAATGAATGGGCAAGCATGAAGAAACTCTAAATGTCCCTGCTACACACCCAGTCAACCCACACAGAAGATCTTGAGGGTGGGATTCATGCATAAAATTGTTTAAAGCTTTCCAGAAGTTTCTGGTATGCAGACAAAGTGAAGAAACACTATTGTAAAGTAATCCAGAGTATGTGCTCCTTTCCCATGAGTCATCAATTTCCTTTTTAAATTGAAGTGTAGTTGATTTAGGGCTTCCCAGTTGGCACTAGTGGTAAAGAACTCGCCTGCCAGTACAGGAGATGTAAGAGATGCTGGTTCTACCCCTGAGGCGGGAAGATCCTCTGGAGGAGGGCATTGCAACCCACTCCAGTATTCTTGCCTGGAGAATCCCATGGACAGAGGAGCCTGGCGGGCTACAGTCCATGGGTCACAAACAGTCGGACACGACTGAAGCGACTTAGCACGCACGCACCCATATAGTTGATTTACAATGTTGTGTTAGTTTCAGGAGTCCATCAAAGTGATTTAGTTATATATACTTTTTTCTTCAGATTCTTTTCCATTATAGGCCATTACAATATGTTGAATATAGTTCCTTGTGCTATACAGAAGGTCCTTGGTTTTGTTTTTTTTTTTTACCTATTTTGTATATAAACAGTGTGTCACTTTCCTTTTAAATCCCTCTCAGCCTTGGTTCTTGATGAAGGGATCCCTGCCTGCCTCCACTGTTAAACACAGGGAAGCAGCGACAGGATCATCTCTGTCCCTTTACTGAACTTGGTGAAGAAGGAAGCCTGCTGGCACAAGGGTGACATCCAGTGGTGGAAATGAATTTATTCTCCCATTGTCCCATTCCCTGAAAAATTACAAGTCCGTGGGAGAACCCAGTCTACACAGCTCCTTGCATTGGTTCAGTGGTGGTTTTTTTGTCCCAGGTAACTGATGCCACTCCAGGAAGATGCCTGGCCTGAACTACAGTCTTGGAAACTCAGCAGGGAGGTTCTGGTCTTTGCTGAACTTGGCCTTTGCCTTCTCCGGGCTCTGCCTGCCTGCTGACTGCCCTCTGCGGCTCCGTTCCCAGCCCTGGTGTCATTCACAGGCGTGGGTCCAGAGCCCCTGGCCTCACAACACCCACTTGTCACCCACTGCTGCCGCTGAGAAAGGGTCAGTGCACTCTGTCACCTGCCTGGG
The DNA here is from genome assembly GCF_910594005.1 of Cervus elaphus. Classification (NCBI taxonomy): domain Eukaryota; kingdom Metazoa; phylum Chordata; class Mammalia; order Artiodactyla; family Cervidae; genus Cervus; species Cervus elaphus. The sequence continues at coordinate 47,635,227 of NC_057836.1, read as the reverse complement.
TCTCCCAGGCTGCAGGCAAGACCCACGGGACGGCGTGCCTCTGATTCTCACTGGCTCATAGGCTCCCCCAGGTTCTGTGCCTCCTGCTATACCTGATGCTGCTGCTGCTCCCCCAAATACGGAGGAAGCTGATGCTCATGGCATTGTTTCGGTTTGCTGGGGTAACAAACGAAGTACAAAGTACCACAGACTGTGGCTTAAAAAACGAAGATTCATTTTTTTCTCAGGTTCCTGGAGGCTGGAAGTCCCAGATCAAGGTGTTATCAGCATGGTTTCTTCTGAGGCCTCTCTCCTTGGCTGGTGGGTGGCTGCTTTCTCCCCATATCTTCACCTGGTTGTCCCTCTGTCCGTGTACTAATCTCCTTTTATAAAGACACTGATCATATTGCAGAAGTGGGGGTAGGGTAGTGATTACTGATTCAGTCTCCCTACCCGATATTGGTCTGTTCATATTTTCAGGTCTTCAGTATTTAGTCTTGGTATGCTGTGTGTTTTCAGAAATGTATCCATTTTTATCTAGGCTATCCAATTTGTTAGCATACAAATCTTCATAGTATTCTCTTATAATCCTTTTTATTTCTGTGGCATGGGTCATAAAACTCATTTCTGGTTTTATTATTTGAATCTTTTCTCTTTTTTTTCCTCTTAATCTAGCTAAGGATTTGTCAGTTTTGTTAATCTTTTCAAAAGGCCAATTCTTAGTTTGATTTTTTAAATTGTTTTCCTGTTCTCTATTTCATTGATCTCTGCTCTAATCTTTTCTATTTTCTTTTTCCTGCTAGATGTGGGTTTAGTTTGTTTGTTCTTTGTTTTCTTGTTCCTTGAAGTATAAACTTAGGGCTTGGGTTTTTCTCTTTTTTTGGCTGCACTGCAGGGCTTGTGGGATCTTAGCTCCCTGACCAGGGATTGAACCCATGCCCTCAGCAGTGAAAGTACAGAGTCCTAACCATTGGACTACCAGGGAATTCCCTAAGGCCAGGCGGTTAAGTTGAGATAGTTCTTTTCTTGGCTGGCCCCTGGTCTGGTTGCCAGGCTCTGACTTGTGCAGAAGCTGCTTCTGGTTGCTGTTTTACAGGGCCTGGTCGTGAGGAGGCTGGTGTGGGATCCGAAGGGGCCCTGGGGCTCGTCCTGGCTGCCTGGTAGGTGGAGTCAGGGTCCCAAAGTCTCTGGGGCTGCTGCCCATCCACTGGCAGGTAAGGTCAGGTCCCACAGTTAGTGCAGGATTACTGGCAGGCAGAGCTGGTTCCTGGAGTCTGGCTGCAGGGCCCGGGGATCCCAAAGCTGGGTTCCGGTTATTTCGGGGAGTCGGGGAAGTGCAGTGGGTGCGGGTGGAGGGGTGGACAGTCTGGAATGAGGTCTGGGGAAGGCCCAGGGACTCAGCATAAAAGAGCTTGCCTGCAGTGCAGAGACATGGTGGACTCAGGTTCCATCTCTGGACTAGGAAGATCCCCTGGAGGAAGGCATGGCAACCCACTCCAGTATTCTTGCCTGGAAAATTCCATGGACAGAGGAGCCAGGCAGGCTGCAGCCCATGGGGTTGCAAGGAGTCAGGCGGGCTGCAGTTCATGGGGTCACAAAGAGCTGGACACGACTGAGCACTCCAGACATCGTCTGGGGTGTCCAGAAGTTTGCACTGCCCTCCTAGTGGCAGGGCCAGGGCCCAGCTGGTTCCAGAGTAGTGTTCGGCCTGTAATGCAGGATTATAGCTTTCTGCTTATAGAGTCTGCTCCCTGGGGGTTCAGAAGTTAATTCGGGCTTCTTAGTGGGAGGGGGCAGTGCAGGTGCAGGGGTGGGTGGAGCTGGGTCTCTGCCCTCAGGTGGGCTGGCCTTGCCCGGAGGCACGTCCAAAGGCAGCCGTGGCTCTTTAGTGGTTAGGCGGCCCGCGGGCTGATGGGGAGGGCTGTGTCCCCGCCCAGCTAGTTCTTTGGCTTGTGGGTTGGCTGATGCCAGGTCTCGGGGCTAGCCAGGCAAATACCAGCCGGCGCAGGGCCCCGTGGCTGAATGCTCCCCAGTACGTGTCTCCGTCCCCATGGTGACCTGCAGCCACCCCTCGCTTCTCCAGGAGAGGCTCCAAGACCAGCAGGTAGGTCCGGCCCAGGCTTCTATCAAATCACTGCTTTTGCGCTTGAACCCAGTGCGTGCCAGGCTTAGTATGCCCTTTCCGAGTGAAGACTATTTCCCCTAGTTTTGTGGGGCTCGTCTTCCCGGTGCAGGGCCCCCCACCTCTCTGCCCTCGGCGGGGGAGCCTGACGTGGGGCTCGGAGCCCTCACGTCAGCGGGAGAACCTTTGTGATATCATTCTTCTGTTTGTGGGTCTCCCCAACCAGGGAGGATGGGATTTGATTATATCTCGAGTCCAGCCCTCCTTTTTGTCTCCTTGTGTTTCCTTCTTTGTCTTTAGTTGTAGAAGGTCTTTTCTGGTAGGTTCCAGTCTTTCTCATAGATGGTTGTCCCGAGGTGTGATTTTTGGTGTGCTGTGAGAGGAGGTGCGCTCAGGGTCGTCCTGCCGCCATCTTGACTCTTCCCCTAGTCCTTTTTTTAATGTAGGCATTTACCACTCACTCTAAGCTTGCCTCTTAGCCCTGCTTTTGCATAGTTTTAAATTATCTTGATTATGATTAAAGGAATACTCTAAAGTTATCTGTAAGATCCAGCGCCTACAGTTTTCATCACTGAAAGCCAGTGTCTCTCATAACTTTGGCTGTCTACAACGTTTTCTCTTCACAAGAATCACCCGAGGCTCTCCTAACATGTAGACATAGGACCTCGCCCCAGGTTTTCTGAATTAAAATCTCTCTAGTACTTCACGACAACAATCAGCATTATTAACAACCTCCCCAGGAGAGTTGAACTCATGCTGTGAGTGCGTGCTCAGTCCTGTCAGACTCTTTGGGACCTCATTGACTGTAGCCCACCAGGTTTCTCTGTCCCTGGATTTCCCAGGCAAGAATGCTGGAGTGGGTTGCCATTTCCTACTCCAGGGGATCTTCCAGACCCAGGGTTTGAACCTGTGTGGGTCTCTTATATCTCCTACCTTGGTAGGCAGATTCTTTAGCAGTGCACCACCTGAGAAGGCTCATGCTAAAAATTGAGCAACTATTTTCCACTCTGTGCTGTCTCCTTCTAATAGTTAGCATAGTGCTTGCATGGAGTAGAGACCCAGAAACTTTGTAGACATGAGTGAACAAAAGTATAAGCCCCAGGGCATTTATCTGGAAAGGAACCCCAGACCTTTCTTGTCTTCCTGATTCCAAATCCAGTGCAATTTCCCTAATCCCTATTGGATAACATCCTCAGGATCCCTTCTGAAGTCAGGAAGACATTAAACCATTGTCAGAAATGGCCCTCTGCTGGGTTTTTTGTTTTGTTTGTGTTTTACTTTTGGTTTAATTTTTATTTTATATTAATATAGTTGATTTATAATGTTGTTTTAGTTTCAGGTATACAACAAAGTGATTCAGTTATACATATATATATCTCTCCATTCTTTTCCAGGTTTTTTCCCCATACAGGTTATTATAGGATGTTGAGTAGAGTTTCCTGTGCTATACCCCAGGCCTTGTTGACTATATATATATATAGTAGTGTGTATGTTAATTCCTAACACATTGCTTCCCACACCTTTCTCCTTTGATAACCATAAGTTATTTTTGAAGTCTGTGAGTCTTTCTGTTTTATAAGAGTTCCTTTGTATCATTTTTAAAGATTCCGCATATAAGTGGATATAAGTGATACTGTATATTTGTCTTTCTTCACTTAATATGATAATCTCTAGGTCCACCTAAGTCCTGCAAAAGGCATTATTTCCTTTTTTATGGCTGTGTAGTATTCCATTGTGTATACGTACATCTTCTTTATCCATTCCTCTGTCAATGACATTTGGCTGGCATCCATGTTTTGGCTAGTGTCAATAGTGCTACAGTGGGCCCTCTGCTGTTGATTCTGAAGGCTGTCTTTCAAGCTGTCACAACTCAGACCTCATGTCTGTGGGACTTACTGTCCAGCCTGCCCATGAAGCAGGTAACTTGTCTGAAGCTTAGAGCAGTGGTTAAACTCAGATTCCCCCCAACTGTCACCAGGGATAATTTATTCCCAATAGAATCTTTCATAAAAGATCCTCCCCCTCAAAAAGCCTTAGTCTTGAGGGGGAAAAAGAAACTTTGAGATTATTTTCTGATAAAAGCCCACTATAACCTTGATGTTTGTTGTACTATCCTATAAGGACTGATAATGTTAGCATCATCCAACTGATGGTGAATTTGATTCCATCTTGAATTCTACTACTGTGGACTCTGGGGAAAACTGCTAACCTCTCTTAATGGAAGAGGACAAAGAAAGGCCATCTCTGGACTTGTGAGGCCACACACAGCTCAGGGAGCATGGAATTTATTGAGTTTGCTGTCAGCTCAAGCCATTTTTTCAAAATGACTTTCTCTGGGGAGAGATATTATGCTAATATTGTTACGAGCTCAGAGGTTAGGTTATAAAATGATATTTGCCTGTTTTGTCAGCTTTATGTTTTGTTTTAACAGTTGTTTAAAATGTGGAAAAATCAAGGGAAAAAAAGCCCCACACCAAGTAAAAAGACCAAAGAAAGAATGGAGGGGAAGTGCAGAGTAAACATAGAAAAAGAGAGCAAATAGATAGATAAAAGAACTTACTATTCCAAAAAGGGGAAGAAAATTTAGGTCCTGCCTTCCTCTCTTTCATTTGAAGGGAGTGTGGCATAAGTTTTTCACTTTCTTGACCTCCTCACCCACTCAAACTGTCCGTGACCCTGTTCTTTTTTTCCTCTTCAATTCCTCTTAGGTATTGAAGGATAATCTTAGAAAGTTTTCAATTGCTTGAGCATGGCACAGAGGCTGTGCATAGACTGCTCTGAGTCAGATGCTGTTTAACAGAGGATACAGCTGCAGAAAGGAATCAATTTTTGCATCTTGTACATCTTAACAGCCCACACTGGCTGCCCTCCTTCCTCTCCCTTCATCTCCTGGAAACCCTTCAGCTGAATCCTGCACGCTCATTCTCTTAGGAAGGCAGCTGCATGTAATCCCTTGCTATTTAGGGGACAGAGATTCTGCCTTGCATGGGTAGAGCAAGACTTCTGGGCTACAATCTGCCTTATTATCTTTCCTACTCTGACAAGAGAGAGACCATGAAAAATTGAAAGGGAGGGTTCCCATGGGGCCCTAGGTTTCCAGTCCCCACCACGTCTTCCCCCCACACACACCAGAAGCAAAAGTATAGGATATCCTCCTACCATTAAGAAATTTATTAAATTATAAGGTATACTGCTTTTCTGCTCAATGTTTTGCACTTGTGAAAAAAGGGAGAGGGAAGAACAAAAGCGGAGCTTAGTGGTAAAGAATCCACCTGCCAGTGCAGAAGACACTTAGATCCCTGGGAAAGATCCCCTGGAGAAGGAATTGGCAACCCACCCCAGTATTCTTGCCTGGAAAATCACATGGACAGAGGAGCCTGGCGGGTTACAGTCCTTGGGTTGCAAACAGTCAGACATGACTGAGCTGCTAAGTCACTTCAGTCGTGTCCGACTCTGTGCAACCCCATAGACGGCAGCCCACCAGGCTCCCCCGTCACTGGGATTCTCCAGGCAAGAACACTTGAGTTGGTTGCCATTTGCTTCTCCAATGCATGAAAGTGAAAAGTGAAAGCGAAGCCACTTAGTCGTGTTCGACTGGCAGCGACCCCAGGGACTGCAGCCTACCAGGCTCCTCCATCCATGGGATTTTCCAGGCAAGAGTACTGGAGTGGGCTGCCATTGCCTTCTCCAATGACTGAGCATGCATACACAAAGAACGAAAGAATTAATTTGACAGACAATTCTGGTAACAATTGTTATGTTTACATCTCTAGCAAAGTCAACTATAAACATCCAGGGAAAGTGACTGTGCTGCCTCTTCCTACGCCCACCTCTCTCTCTATCCTGTGCTCACCTTGATATTCTTCTGCAAGAGGCTGCCTGCCAAATAAAGGCTAAGCCATAGTTTTGAAGTTTAAATGTTGCTTCTGCTTTGTATTAAAAATACTAGTTATTCAAGCTGAGTATAACTTGATGTAGTCCCACTTGTTTATTGTTGCTTTTGTGCCTCTTGGTTTTGGTGTCAAATCCAAAGTGTCATCGCCACACCAGTATCAAGAAGCTTATCGCTTGTGTTTCTTCCAGAAGTTTTATCCCTTATGTTTCTTCCAGAAGTTTTACACTTTCCAGTTTTACACCCTATAATCCATTTTGAGTTGATTTTTTTGTGTAGTATAAGACAAGGTTCTAGTTTCATTCTTTTGTATGTAACTTTCCAGTTTCCCCAATACCATTTATTGAAGAGACTATCTTCCCCATTGTGTGTTTTTGGTGCATCTGGCATAAATTAATTGACCACATATGTATGCATGGGTATGTTTCTGAGCTTTCTATTCTGTTCCATTCATCAGTGTGCCTGTTTTGACACCATACTGTTTTGATTATTACAGCTTTGTCATGTAGTTTGAAATCAGAACATGTAAAGTCCCCAGCTTTGTTCATTTCTCTCAAGATTCCTTTGGCTATTCAGGGTCTTTTGTGATTTCATACAAATTTTAGGTTTGTATTTTCTATTTTTGTGAAAAGAATGCCATTGGAATTTTGATACAGATTGCATTGAATCTGTAGATCATTTTGGATAGTAGGGACATTTGAGTAATATTCCTGGCCTTTTTCTCCATAGGAGGCAAAATGACCTATTACAGTTTTCAGACCCTCCCTATCTCTTCTCGTATGGGATCCGCTTACCTGGATGTCTTTTCTCACCTGCTCTCTGCCTTGTTATAAAGGGCCTGCCTGCCCCTGAATGGGGAGCTCTGTGAGTGTGAGAAGTTGGGTCAGTATCAGGATGAATGAGCATGTCTTACTCAGGATTAAAATTAGCAAGACCACTTTACAAAAAATCTGATCCATTTCACTCCAGTCTTGTCTGTCATAAGGGTAACATTTTGATATCCATCTGCCTGACTTTTTTGACCATCTCTCAGGTGGAGAAAATAGGCTGTTACTTACTCCCTAAAATCTCAGAATAATCAATGCTAATGAGGCATTACCACAAGGAACAATTGAACTGTTTTTCTCCATTATAGTTTATTATAATGTATTGATATAATTCCCTGTGCTATACAGTAGGACCTTGTTGTTTACCTATTTTGTTGTTGTTGTTGTTTACCTATTTTATATAGAGTAATTTGTATCTGCTAATCCTAAACTCCAAATTTATTCCTCCTCCATACATTTCCCCTTTGGTAACCATAAGTTTTCTATATCTGTGAGTCTGTTTCTGATTTGTAAATAAGCTCATGTGTATAATAGTTTAGATTCCATGCATAAGTGATATCAAATGATGTTTGTCTTCCTCTGTCTGACTTCACGTAGCATGATAACTCTAGTTCTATCCATGTTGCTTCAAATGGCATTATTTCATTTTTATGGCTGAGTAACATTCCATTGTGTATGTGTGTGTATGTGTATATATATATATATATACACACACATACCATATCTTCTTTATACATTAATTTATTGACAGACATTTAGGTGGCTTTCATGCCTTGGCTATTGTAAATAGTTCTGCTGTGAACACTGGGGTACATGTATCTTTTCAAAGTAGAATTTTCTCTGGATAAAAGGTCAGTTTCCATTCCAGTCCCTAAGAAAGGCAATGCCAAAGAATGCTCAAACTACCATACAATTGCACTCATCTCACACGCCAGTAATGTTCAAAATTCTGCAAGCTATGCTTCAACAATACGTGAACCGTGAACTTCCAGATGTTCAAACTGGATTTAGAAAAGGCAGAGGAACCAGAGATCAAATTGCCAACATCCACTGGATCATCGGAAAAGCAAGAGAGTTCGAAAAAAACATCTATTTCTGCTTTATTGACTATGCCAAAGCCTTTGACTGTGTGGATCACAATAAACTGGAAAATTCTGAAAGAGGTGGGAATACCAGACCACCTGACTTGTCTCTTGAGAAATCTGTATGCAGGTTAGGAAGTAACAGGTAGAACTGGACATGGAACAACAGACTGGTTCCAAATTGGGAAAGGAGTATGTCAAGACTGTATATTGTCACCCTGCTTATTTAACTTATATGCAGAGTACATCATGAGAAACACTGGACTGGAAAAAGCACAAGCTGGAATCAGGATTGCCAGGAGAAATATCAATAACCTCAGATATGCAGATGACACCACCCTTATGGCAGAAAGTGAAGAAGAACTAAAGATCCTGTTGATGAAAGTGAAAGAGGAGAGTGAAAAAGTTGGCTTAAAGCTCAACATTCAGAAAACAAAGATCATGGCATCCGGTCCCATCACTTCATGGCACACAGATAGAGAAACAGTGGAAACAGTGGCAGATTTTATTTTGGGGGACTCCAAAATCACTGCAGATGGTGATTGCAGCCATGAAATTAAAAGATGCTTACTCCTTGGGAGAAAAGTTATGACCAACCTAAATAGCATATTAAAAAGTAGAGATGTTACTTTGCCAGTCAAGGTCCGTCTAGTCAAGGCTATGGTTTTTCCAGTAATCATGTATGAATGTGAGAGTTGAACTGTGAAGAAAGCTGAGTGCTGAAGAATTGATGCTTTTGAACTGTGGTGTTGGAGAAGACTTTTGAGAGTCCCTTGGACTGCAAGGAGATCCAACCAGTGCATCCTAAAGGAAATCAGTCCTGAATATTCACTGGAAGGACTGAGGCTAAAGCTGAAACTCCAGTACTTTGGCCACCTGATGTGAAGAGCTGACTCATTTTCCCACCTGATGCTGGGAAAGATTGAGGGCAGGAGGAGAAGTGGACGACAGAGGATGAGATGGCTGGATGGCATCACCGACTCAATGGACATAAGTTTGAGTAAACTCCGGGAGTTGGTGATGGACAGGGAGGCCTGGTGTGCTGCAGTCCATGGGATTGCAAAGAGTCAGACACGACTGAGCATCTGAACTGAGCTGATGGCAAGGAGTGGGATTGTTGGATCATATGGTAACTCTTTTTAGCTTTTTAAGGAACTGTCGTACTGTTTTCCATAGTGGTTGTACTGATTTACTTTCCCACCAACAGTGTAGTGGGATTTTCTTTTCTCACACCCTCTCCAGCATTTATATTTTGTAGACTTCTTGATGATGGCCATTCTGACTGGTGTGGGGGTGATACTTCGTTGTAGGTTTGATTTGCATTTCTCTAATTAGCAGTGTTGAGCAGCTTTTAATGTGTTATTGACATATGTCTTCTTTGGAGAAATGACTATTTACGTCTTCTACTCATATTTTGACTGGGTTGTTTGTTTTTCTGTTATTGAGTTGAATGAGCTGCTTGTATATTTTGGAAATTAAGCCGTTGTTGGTTGTATCATTTGCAAATATGTCCTCCTAGTCCATACATTTTGTTTTGTTTTGTTTATGGTTTCCTTTGCAGTGCAAAAGCTTATAAGTTTTATTAGGTCCTAATTATTTATTTTTGCTTTTATTTCTATTGCCTTATGAGGCTGACCTAGGAAAACATTGCTATGATTTATGTCAGAGAATATTTTGACCATGTTCTCTTCTAGAAATTTTATGGTAAGTGTCTTATATTTAAGCCTTTAAGCCATTTTGAGTTTATGAGGGAGTGTTCTAACTTCACTGATTTACACGTGGCTATCCAGCTTTCCCAATACCACTTGCTGAAGGGACTGTCTTCTCCATTGTGTATTTTTGCTTCTCTTGCTTAAGATTGATTATAGGCATGTGGGTTTATTTCTGTGAGCCAAGAATATTGATGATAGGCAAAATCAAGATTAAAAGAAACAAGATGCTCCATGTGAATCACTTGGGAATTTGCCTATAGTGCACCTTCCCCAAAACATTTTGCTTCCATCTATGGGAAAGTGGTTATAATATGCTAATTTGGATGGAATAAAACAACTTACTATCATCTGCCCAGAAACTGCCACAATTCAAATGGTCCATGCTTCAGATGGGAACGATGCCCTCCAGGGTTGCGTACTACCCAATCTGTCCTATAGTCATTGAGTCAGTGCTGGTGTCCAACACCATATTAGGGGGAAGGTGGACACCCATACACCAAATTCCTTCTTCCCTCATTCAGTAGAAACATCCCTCATGTAAATCAGTCCCTCAAAGGCCAACTCTCAAATTGGCCATGTGCGACTCATTTTGGACTCTTGGAACCATACTTGTCATAAATGAAGATATCCAAGTTCTTCATGGACCAGCCTCTAGCATTACCTGATTTTAGGTCTCTGGTGCCAGACCTTTCTCAGAACTACCAAGCACCTGGGCCTGAAGCTTGCTATTGCTAAATGCCGGTCACCCAACCCCAAAACCTCACAACAATTCACTGATGCTCATGTGGCCTAGCGTCCTTGTACAATTGCCACCCCAATACTCACCATCTCTGCAACAGCCTAACATAGTGGGTGCTTAAAAAGCTATTTAATGAATGAATAAATTAACACATTCCCCTTCTGTGTACACAGCTTCCTCCTTGTGTCAAATTTGCCTAAAATGTATTTTTTTTAAAAAATTGAAAACATTTTACTTCTTATGAAAAAGATGAAAGCTGCATAATTTAGAAGTCTAATTGCCAACAAAAGATTCATCTTAGACTGTGTATAAAATTCCACAAGTCAGATAATGGATAACTATTTCAACAGCTTTGTTGTTGTTATGAGGAGGAGAGTACTATAAGCTAGGATTAATAATAGACACCAAATCAGTCACTGGTTGATTCTGCCAATTTCCTCAGTTGGTGTTGCAAGGCATAGTATAACATATCATTACTTTAAAAAAATAATTGGGATATAATTGCTTTGCAGTATTGTATTTCTGCTGTACAATGAAGTGACTCAGCTATATGTATACATATATCCCCTGCTTCTTGGACCTCCCTCCCACCCACCTTCCAAATGTATTCATTCTTATTTTAACCTTTGTGACTTTTTCTATACCCACATTCTGCCCGTACTAGTATATTTTTTCTGTTCTTTAAATTGAATCACCCTTTTTTTTTCTTCAATGTTTGAGGAGTTGAAATCCTACTTTAAAGGGTACTTTAAATTCTAAATAGGGGCTTCCCTGATAGCTCAGTTGGTAAAGAATCCTCCTGCAATGCAGGAGATCCCAGTTCAATTCCTGGGCTGGGAAGATCCCCTGGAGAAGGGATAGGCTACCCACTCCAGTATTCTTGGGCTTCCCTTGTGGCTCAGCTGGTAAAGAATCTGCCTGCAATGTGGGAGACCTACGTTCAATCCCTGGGTTGGGAAGATCCCCCGGAGAAGGGAAAGATTACCCACTTCAGTATCCTAGCCTGGAGAATTTCAAGGACTGTATAGTCCATGGGGTCACAAAAAGTCGGACACAACGGAGTGACTTTCACTTTCATATTCTCAATGATAAACAGCATCTCAGTATCTTTGTATCGCAGTAAACTGTTCCAACCTACACAACCAAAGACCACGTCAGGCACTAACACTGTGAAGGTATCACACTTCAGAGAACACTCACCTAGGTTCTGGAGTCCACCATGTCTTGAATCGGGACCCAAGAAGCTCCCTGGTGCCAAGTGAGTAATGCATCTGATCCCTACCTGCAGGCCTCATCAAAGGTGGTTCAGATTATGACACGTGTCAGTAACAGGACAGGGAGAGCCAGTGTTTAGAAGAACCAGGAGAGGTAAGCCACAGGCTCCCAGGCTGTCAACCCTTGTCAAAAGGAGACAGAGCCAGGCCTGATAGTCCAAAGAAATGAATCAGAATAATTATTCAGAGTCATTTGTCTGAAGGAGAAGCAGAAAGAGACTTTCTTCTTTTGCAGGAAGTGCTTGGGTGACTGTGGAGCCTGCTGGGCAGACAAGCTCCTGCCGGAGAGCTGGCTGGAAACCCAGACAGTTCCATCCTCCGCATTCCCCGATGAAGTCCCCTCCGCGCTGGTTGTCAGGGCTGTCAATGGCTCATTGAGAAAGCTGCTGCTCGGCATCTGCCAGAAGACACCACCTTCCTACGTCTGCTTGTAGATGTAGGGAGCAGGTGTCGCTAGGTGGTGTCAGGGACCAGCCAGGTCAGGCAGCCGAGGGTGACTTGTTGAACAAAGTCCTGGAGGATGCTCTGAGCCCAGGAGCAGGGTGGGAGGAGCTGCCAACCTCTTGGTCTAAATGCTGGGGTGCATTGGGAATACCTTAGTTCACGAAGGTTAAAAAAAAGGGAGGGGGGAGAAAATGATCAACGTTTGGACATCCATAATGTGCGAGGCACCATGCTGACTGCTCTAAAGATAGGCGCCGTATGTCTTTTACCAAATTTTAGAGTAAGTCTTATTTCTAAATAACTAATACCAGCATTCATCCTGCAGCTTGCTGGAAGGACAGGGTATCTCCTAGGCATTTCTGAGACTTCCCAGGTTGCTTTATGTCCCAAAAATCCATTTGTTGCTTGTCACCACTCCCTCTAGGCTGCTTTATGAACTTAAGTCTGTTTGCATTGGCTGCCTCAAAAATCATGTCTCCATGCTGTCAGCAGCCTTGTGGGGCCCACTTTGCAGATTGCCACATACTGCTCATCACCACACCGCAGGCAGGACCCTATCTGAAGTCCCAACACACAGCTAATTCATGCTGGATGCTCCTGACCAGAGTTTAAGAATAAAACAAGGACACTGCACAGCACCCGGGCATCCATAGTCCCAGCTTCTAGGACACATCAGCCCTCCCCTTCTCACGAAGCTCCTCTGGTCACTGTGGCCCAGAGCTGTCGACCTCAGGCTCATTCAGCTCTCCAGACAAAAGTTCTCTTTCTAAGTCCTGACATTGCTATTCCAGCCCCCTCTCTTTCCCCTCTTTCTCAGAGCCTCACAAGAGGAAAATTAAAAAGAAATAAGTAGAAACAATTCACTTGAGCTATACCACCCATGATGAAGATAGCACTGTAATTATAAAACGGAAGAATTGACCATTCAATTCAAGTATATACACTTGAAACTTAGCATTTGCCTTTAGTTCTGAGTGACTAAGTTATAAATGAAGATAGGTAGGGTTTTGGTTTTTTTTTGGCCACGTGGCGTGTGGGACCTTAGTGCCCCGCCACCATCCCCCCGCACCACGACTTGAACCTGTGCTTTCTGCAGTGGGAGCACAGACTCTTAACCACCGGACAACCAGGGGAGTCCCCGTAGGTATTTTTTTAGAAGACCTGCAGAACACCGCCAGAGTGCCGGGTGCTGCTGTCCAAATACTTAGCTCATGATCCTTATAACAATCATATGAGGTAACATCTACTTTGATAGATGAGAGCCCCGAGGCACAGAAAGCCTGGGTAAGTTGCCTGATGTCACACAGCCAGCAAGTAGCAGAGCAGGATTTAACCCAAGTCATTTGGCTGAGTGGCAGTGCTCTTAACTACTGGACTAGGTTTCCCTGCAATGGTCCCCCTCTGCTCAGAGGGAGACCTGAGAGACCCAGAGTCAATACCAGGCTTACATGGTGGGCCTTAGGAGAGAAATGCTGTCAGTTGTGTCCCCTCTTTCTGCCATCAAAGTTTCAGAAATACTGTTGACTAGATGCTGGAGCCCCTCCCCCAGTCGCATGATCTAAGTTTCTCTTTATAACAACCCTGCTGGTTATATGTTCTCTCCATTTCACCTCTGGGAAAAGAGGAGGTGAGTAAGTCGTAGAGCTTGGATTTGACCCTACACCTGTCTGGATTTTAAAAAACATGCTCATTGCACGATACAGGGCACTGTATCTACTTAGTGCTACCAAAGATAATTTTTTAATTTGCTTCATTTAAACCTTCTAACTACAGTTATAAGGCTTGAAGAGTTTAGAAAGAGAAAAGCTAGATTTCAAAGAAAAGCTGCCTGTAACGATCAGTTGCATAAGTAATGTGCTTGGGGCCATCGTGGAAGGAAAGAACAATTTGCCACGGTTCTAACTGGAATGTAAACCTATGGGCTGGACGCATTCCTGCATAGCTTCCTTGACACGCTTCATACCTCCTGGTTCTCTTGCCCATCAATCTTCCATTTGCTTACACTCAGGGAGGATCTCACTCAAATACATTCTTCTCCAAATACAATGTTGATGATAGTAATAATGGTAATGTCAGCATATTCCTATGCATCCAATGGGTGTCTATGTAGGTACTCATTAGAGGTGCTCATCTATCAGAATGGCCAGATTGGAATTCTAGTGCAGTCGTATGCATGCTCAGTTGTGCCTGACACTTTGCGACCTTTGAGACCCCATGGACTATAGCCTGCCAGGCAGCTCTGTCCATGGGAGTTCCCAGGCAAGAATACTAGAGTGGGTTCCCATGCCCTCCTCCAGGGGATCTTCCCTACCCAGGGATCAAACTCATGTCTCCTGCGTCTCCTGCATTGCAGGTGGATCCTTTACTGCAGAGCCTTGGGGGAAGCCCTTGAATACTGGACCCACCATCTACTAGCTGTGTGACCATCAGCAGGTTATTTAGCCTCTCTATGCCTCGGTTCTTTGTGGTAAAGATAAAATGAAATTGTCTGTGTGGAGTATGTAGAGCACTGCCTGGCACAAAGGTAGGAGCTCAATAAATGTTAGTTGTTATTTTTATCATTTGCCAACTGTAATGATAGATACCCCTGATACAAGATAAATGATAAATGTAGTATGACTGGAGCTCAAATTAAATCATTATAAATGAGGTGGGAGTGCACCCTTACCTTGACTGCCTCACTGTGAAGCAAACATTATATGGGAGTAAATGCTTACCCAGCACAATTGTTCTATTCTTAACTAGTTGCCTCAAAATCAGAGGGATGCTGCAGAAGCAGCTTGGAAGATAACCTTGTGTATGTTTTGAATGTTGGCTGTTGTCTGAAAACTAAACATCTGTGATACCAAGTGAGGGCAACTTCTGACAGTATGCCAGACCTAATGGTGCAGGAATTCTTAGCACTGCAAACACTCACTAAGTTAAAACCAGAACAAGTTTAATACAGAGCCTGTGAAATATGTACTGTCTTGGAAATTTTCCTGGCGGTCCAGTGGTTAAGATTACTTGCTTCCACTGCAGGGGGCACGGACGCAATCCCCGGTCAGTGAACTAGGTTCCCGCATGCCGGAAGATGCGGCCAAATAAATAAAGTCAGTTAAACATTTTTTTTAAATACACCTTTTCCCAAATATTGTATATCAACGCATATATATGGAATCTAGAAAAATGGTACTGATGAACCTGTTTGCAGGGCAGGAATAGAGAGGCAGATGTAGAGAATAGGCGTGAGGACACAATGAGGGAAGAGGTTGAGATGAATTGAGAGAGTAGCATTGAAATATATACATTACCATTTTTAAAATAGATAGCTAATGGGAAGTTACTGTATAACACAGGGAGATCAACCCAGTGCTCTGTGAGAGGAGGGATGAGATGGGGGGTGGAAGGGAGTTCCAGGAGGGAGGGGACATATATATACCTATGGCTGATTAATGTTGATGTATGACAGAAATCAACACAATATTGTAGATCAATTATTTTCCAATTAAAAATAAATAAATTGAAGTAAAAAAATACACTTTTCTGTTGTAGCAGCCATGTACTTGACCTTATGTTGAGCCCAAAAGGAAGAAAAAGAAATATGTAGCTGCTAGAAACAAGAAGTTGAGGAAAATGTTAGGTAAGGCATGATGCTGCACAGGGTTAGTCGTCTTATAAATAGGTCATGTGAGCTATGGACTGGGATATTTATAGCCATATGAGGGCAAAGAGTCTTGGCTTTTGTAGTGAGGTAAGAGAGAGAAGGAGAGAGCTTTAACAAAGTTAGGAGCCTTGAAGTGCTGTTCCATCTGTTAAGAGGAGATGAAACTTTGTTTTCCTGCTCAGGTAAGCTTTAATATAAATGGGTGAGAAAACAAAGTCACCATAAGAAATAGAAATATTGAGCCTGAAGCATCCTGGTAGGTAAGTTGAATAACATTATTACTATATTTCAGAAAACCCCAAATAGGAAATAAAGGCTTAATTTGTTGTGGAATTAGTGTGATCACAAGGATCTTAGCAGCTGCAAATTCAAAAGCACTCTGTAAAGATACCTATGAGACACATGGACCTCCCACTGGGGGAAAAAATCATATGAACATGAGTTTCCATATAAAATTATAAATGAAATAACAATTATCATGATAAAAATTCAACAAGTAATAAAGAGAATTAGTACTCACAGATGGAGAAGAGAAAACAACCTGAAGAAATATTAAATGATATGTAAAATAAAGAGAAAAAAATATTAAATAGAAGCAATAACAAACAAGAAATGTGAGGAAAAACCACATATTAAAAAATTATCAAATATTGAAGAATAAAGAAATACAGTCATTAAAATTGAAAACTGTATGGTGGATTTAAATACAAGATTAGATATAGATGAAAAAAGAATCAATAAACTGGAAGATAAACCCAAGGAAATAAATTATATTAGGGATAAAATTTATGAGATAGTTTTAAATGAGGACATAAGATGCAAGGAGACATGTAATAGAAATTCCAGAAAGAGAGAATATAAATACCTCAGAAGGAAGGAATACAATAGGGAAGAGGCAATATTTGAAGAGATAATAGTGGCAAAGTTTTCTAAAATGAACAAAGATTGCTTGAAAAGGCACTCTGAGTCTTGAGAATAATAAAATCTAATGCATATGTCAACACATCATGGTGAAACTTAACATCAAAGACAAAAAAGAAAACCTTGAAAGCAACAAGAAAGGAAAAAAGACTACCCTGTAAAAGAATTATGATTAGATTAACAGTAGAGTTCTTATGAACAATAATGACCAGAGAATTGTAGAATAGTATCTTTGAAGTTCTTAAATAACTACTGTCCTGGAATTAATGCCAACTCTTTCCTATTCAAGAGCAGTGGTGAAACCCTGCATTGATGAGCATCCTGGATCAATTAGTTCCAAACCTTGTCCTTGTAGAGTAATGAAAAGGCCTTTGGAAATCAAAGTGTATGCCAGTATTTATGGACCTAGAATTTCCTAAAAATAAAGCATCTTTTCCTTTCTAGAAAAAGGAAGGACACTCATGGCAGATAAGTTTGTGCTGATTTTAGGTTCTTAATTTACTCCAACCTCTGAGAGTAGATCCTTTCTCAGAGATGGGCTGGGCTGGTGGTATGGGTATGTATGCTGTGTATTTAGTCGCTCAGTCATGTCCAACTCTTTGCGACCCCGTGGACAGTAGCCTGTGAGGCTCCTCTGTTCTTGGGAATCCTCCAGGCAAGAATAATGGAGTGGGTTGCCATGCCCTCCTCCAGGGGACCTTCACAACCTGGGGATTGAACCCAGGTCACCCACATTGCAGGTGGATTCTTTGCTGTCTGAGCCAGCAGGAAGTCTGTATATGGGTAGGTGATTGAACTTGCCTACTGGCCTGGGAGGTTCTAATGGAAGACACACATAGTTGTCTGGACTGATCAGGACACTGAAATTGTCACAGATCTCAAAGAACTTACAAGACACTGAATGCAATAAGTTCATATTCATTATAAAGAATGGGTGTGCTCTTAAGTAGAGGAATGGGATGTGATGGCCACCCAGAGAGGAGGTGTCTGTCTCCTCATTATCTGTAGTTCAGACTTAGCTTGACATCCTAAGCCTTTCACCATCATGTCCTTTCAGATAATCTTCCACTACTCCCCAGACTAACCCTCCTCTCAAAATGATTGGGCTGCTCACCAACCCTTGAAAACGAGTTATATTTTATGAACTATTTATTAAATAAATATTGTTTATTGATTGATTAGTTGAGTGGTTGAATAGACAAAAGCAATTTATATATCCTTAAGTCTTGGCCTCTCAGCTGTGCTAAACCACTCGATAGATTGTAACACCAGATTGTACATAGAAAAAGAAATCTTCCATATGATGCAAGCCACGTGCCCTACCCTCCAAACTGCAACAGCTTTCATCAATGCAGGATCATATAGGAAAACAGTTTAGACACAAGCTTTGGAGCCATGTTTCCTAGGATCTAATTTTGATTCTAGCACTAAGCTCTGTGACCTTAGGTAAGATGTTTAATTTCTTTATACCTCAACATGGAACTATAGGAATAAAAGAAGACATAGCTCATAGAGTACTTTTAAGAATTTAATGAAGAAATGTGCATAAAATTGAAATATTCTGGATACATGGCAATGCTCAATATAAGTTAGCATAAATTGCTGTTATTTTTATTAACACTTAAATCACACAGAACAAGGAAGAAACATTTGCTATTCAACTTCCATGTTATTGCAATTAGAGAAGGACATTTAAATGAAGATTTGGAGAGGACCATAAAATCTTCCAATTTTCTAAAATTCTACACTGACTCACAAAATGTTGAGGAGCTACCAAGACTTAGACATCAGGTCTCTTGATTCTTAACCTACCACTTATTCAATTAGCTCTATCGCTTGTACAACCCCAGTTTCCTGGCTCATGACCAGCAGCTTCATCACTTTACTACTATTATTACAACCACTATTACTGATACTTCCCTGGTGGCTCAGACAGTAAAGCGTCTGCCTACAATGCAAGAGACCCGGGTTCAATCCCCGGGTCGGGAAGATCTCCTGGAGAAGGAAATGGCAACCCACTCCAGTATTCTTGCCTGGAAAATCCCATGGACGGAGAAGCCTGGTAGGCTACAGTCCATGGGGTCGCAAAGAGTCGGACACGACTGAGCGACTTCACTTTATATTTCAACTACTGCTATTATAGCTGCTATTACCACAACCATAACTAATAGTGCTGCTGTGAAATTCTCACTGTCTTACTACCAGAAACCATGTATGTACCAGTCTTACACTAGACATGTTTAAAATAAAAACATTATCTTGAATCATTGCAGCATTTCTGCAAGGACTGTATTTATCTCTCCATTTTTACAGATGAGGAAAATGTCTAAAAAAAATTGCTCACCACTCAGAGGCGGTGAGCAGAAGTATCAGGATTCAAACCTAGATCCCTCTGTGTCCCCAAACCATGCCTTTTCCACTTTAACAATCTACTTCTCAACCTAAACTGTATTTGAACACAATGGAACAGATTTTTTACCAGAGTTTTACAGCTGTTTCTCTCAGCCTGCAAAACAGATTGCGCCTGGTTGCTGAGCCTGACGATCGGTGCCAATTTGTCAAAATGCCAGTGGCATATTAATGATTTAGAGAAAGCACAGGCCGACAGCTTTCTCTACACCCAGCAGATGCCTGTGTTTTAAGAACTGTAACAGCACCAAAGTGTGGCACACCCACTGACTTGCAATGTTTCCTGCAAACGACAAGTCTGTGTACATCCTCTGGGGACCAAAGGTAAGGGTGAACTCTGTCAAGCTCACCTGCGGGAAGAAAGAGAAAAAATAAACCAAGAGAAAACCACCATGGGGCCATGAATCTGGCAGTGGATGGCCTGAAGATTAAGTCCCATCCTCCTCCTGGTATTTGGAAAGCCTGACCTTCTGCTTTCTCGCTTAGGCTCCTCCTTTCCAGCTCTTGCCATGATTATCTTGACAAAGCGCATCCTAGGTGAATGCCTTAGTGAGGTCTGTTTGACAGAAACTCAGAGCAGTATAGGGGAAAGAAAGCTCTGTGGTGTGGAGGCCGCAGATAAATGGGGCTGATTGGTTAGGCAGGGTGAAGAATGGGAGAGTGATGGTAGCCATTTCCCAAGGTGCTTAACTTATGGACTCATAAGTCTTTCAGGACTTGGCAATCGTGCTTCAAAACAACGGAGAAAAGTGGGAAAGTGATTGCACACCAAATACAACTTAGCTTTCTGAGATTAGAAAGGAGGATTTTACCCTCATGACTCATGAGGTATCTGTGTGCACCATTTATCATCTGGACGGGGAAATTCATAGGCCTTGGAGACCTCTGCAGAGCTTCCAAGGTAGGATGTGCTTTGAATTCTGTTACTACAACTCATTGAAATTCTCAGTTTTCCAAGGGTTGCTAACCATTATCAGGAACTGGTTTTCTAAGGCAGGTCGACGCTGAGCATGCTCGGGAGTGAGAAGGAATTCTGGGAGGCTCTTGGGCGAGAACACAATGAAGGTGGAAGAGTAGTGAACTTCCAGCTAGAGGGAGTTGCCTAAGTCAGGTTGTCAGCAGCCTGTGTAGTGGTGGTCATGATGGAGATGATGGTGGTGGTGGAGATGATGGCAGTACAATAATGGCGGTGACCACTTGCAGAACATTTATTCTTTTTTTTTTTTCCATTTATTTTTTGTCAGTTGGAGGCTAATTACTTTACAGTATTGTAGTGGTTTTTGCCATACATTGACATGAATCAGCCATGGATTTACATGTGTTCCCCATCCCGATCCCCCCTTCCGCCTCCCTCTCCATCCCATCCCTCTGGGTCTTCCCAGTGCACCAGCCCTGAGCACTTGTCTCATGCATCCAACCTGAGCATTTATTCTATGCTGAACTTATGCTGAGAACCTCCATATATGAAAGGTGTCATGTATCTTCTCCTACCTCCTGTCTTTCCTCTGGCCTCCATCCTACATCCTGTGTTTTTAGTCCCCTCCCCTCTTTACTCACATGACCTTGGGATTGAAAGGTCTAGGTCATGGGGGACCTCAGACGATAAAGACAGAATGCATGATCAGCTTTCCTTAGTTGGAAGGTTGGAAGTATGATTGCAGATGAGAAAAGAGTTCCCAGGCTAGTGTGAAAGGACAGTATGAGAGATGATACAAAGCTTTGGTCTCTAAGAAAAAAGTCTCATAGCTGGACACCCTCAGAGATGGCTGTATTAGTTCTCTAGGGGCTGCCCTAACAAAACACCACAGACTGGGTGGCTTCAACAACAGGAAATTATTTTCTCATGATTCTGGAGTTTAAAAGTTCAAGATGGTAACAGTGTTGGTTTCTTCTGAGTCACCTCTCCTTGAGTTATGGATAGTTAAGTTGTCTTCCCTCCATTGTCTTCACATGACTTTCCTTCTAAGTGAGTCTGTGTCCTAATCTCCTCTTCATATAAGGACCCCGGTAACACTGGATCAGATTTCACCCTAATGACTCACTGCATGTGTACTAAGGCGCTTCAGTCATGTCTGACTCTCTGCGACCCCATGGACTGTAGCCTGGCAGGTTCTTCTGTCCATGGGATTCTCCAGGCAAAAATACTGGAGTGGGTTGCCATGCCCTCCTCCAGGGGATATTCCTGGTCCAAGGATTCAACCCTTGTCTCTTGTGTCTCTTACACTGGCAGAACCGCTGCCTGAACCACTGGGGGAACTCATTTGAACTCAGTTATCCCTTTAAAGAACTTATCTTCAAACACAGTCACACTCTAAGGTTCAGAGCGTGGGGTTAAGAGGGTTAAGACTTCAACATGGGAACTTTACAGGCATACAGTTCAGTCCATGATGATGGTCTAAGGGATCAGGAGCAGAAGGGGAAACTCAAAGGATTTGCCAGATCCTCTTTCCCAAATAAGACCCCAAATTGATAAATGCTTGTGCCACAGTGTTTGTTAAATATTTTGGACATTATTCCTGCTCTGTGCCCCTGTATTATACTGCCTCCCATGGACCAGTGTCCCCACCAATGCCTGCACTAGGGAATACATTGCATCATTAAGGGTAGACCGCAGTAACAGCCTCCACATCCGATGGACTCATCTACAAAATATCACTCATGCTTCATGTCTAACGTGTCAGCAAGGGTCTCTGCTCATCATAGTTGCTCAGGGGTCCAGTTCATGAAGCCTCCATCCTAATGTTTGTTTATACAGTTACCAAGGTAGAATGAGACTGTGGCATATGAAACACACTTAATGCTTCTGCAGGAGGTGACAACGTGTCTTGTTTGCTTACATTTCAGTGGGCAATGGGCATCATAAAGTCACGCCTATCCTCAAAGGGTCCAACCCTGCCACATATATCTGGAAGAAAGAAGAATTGTTTGACCAGGTGTCCTGGTGATACCACACATGCCCAGCACTTACAATACAAAGGAAACTGAGAAACCCAAATGTTCTGAGATTATACTTCTGACACAAGGCATTTATAAGAAAATCAAGTTTCAATAAAATTAGGTAATTGTATTTAAAGAAAAAAACCTGAGCTTCCCAGCTGAGATCTGTACATGCTACAATGAATTATTTTGTCAAATAATTGCAAAAAATACTTTGAGATGAATAGTTTTATTCCTGTTTTATAGATGAGGAAACAGCTCAGGAAAATTAGGTAACTCACATAAGAACACTAATAAATGCTACAACTAATATTTGAACTCTTAGACAGCTTGATTCAAGAAACTTCCAACTTTAAAACACAAGCTGTCATTTTTCCATTCATTCAACAGTTACCTATCAAGAGTCACCTGTATGTCAGGCACTCTTATGGACTTGGGAATAGAGCAGTGAACAAGACAAGTCTCTTCAGCATGGAACATACATTTTAGAGGAAGAAGAGGAGATCCAGAATAAAAGCCAAGTAAACAACTATGCAAGCAAGTAAATGTCAGGTAGCAACAATATTTGGGAGTTTTATGATAGAGTGGCTACTTTGAGAGGTAACATCTGAGCTCAAGGCTGAATGATAGGAAGGAGTTACCCATGTGAATGCTTGAAGGAAGTCATTTGGGGAGAAAAGTTTGTTGCAAGGCCTCAGTGTCAGGACAAACTTGGAACACTTAAGAAATGAAAGAGTCTCTCATACTGTTCTTCAGTATTCTTGCCTGGAGAATCCCATGGACAGAGGAGCCTCATGGGCTATAGTCCATGGTGTTGCAAACAGTTGGACATGACTGAATGACTAAGCACACACACAGAAAACTTCATTTTCATGCACCATCTCAGAATGCGACCTTATTGTATCGGGTCTCTGCTGATGTAATTAGTTAAGGTAAAATGAATTCATACTGGATTGGGGTGAGCCCTACATCATGACTGGTATCCTTATAAGAGGCGGGACACAGAGATACAGGGAAGAAACCCATGTGGTAATAGAGGCAGAGACTGGAGTCATGCAACTCTAATCCAAGGAGCACCAAGGATTGTCAGCAACTCTAGGAGCTGGAAAGAGGCAGGAACCATCCTCCTTCAGAGACCCCACAAGGAACCAACTCGGCTGACACCTTGATTTAGGATGTCTGGCCTCCAGAACTGTGAGAAAATTAGCTTCTGTTGTTTTAAGCCTCCCAAATTGTGGTAATTTGTTACAGCAGCCCTAGAAAACAAGTTCATGAGTGAAAAAATGAACTCCACCACTTGATAAAAGTGTGTTAAAGTCACATAGAAGAAGAGAAGACTAACAATGGGAGGCAGTGTCAGGCCCAGGCTTTCCAGGTGGCACAGTAGTAAGGGATCTGCCTGCTAGTGCAGGAGACACAGGATATGTGGGTCCAACCCCTGAGTTGAGAAGATGCCCTGGAGAAGAAAATCACAACCCACTCCAGTATTCTTGCCTGGAGAATCCCACAGACAGAGGAGCCTGGTGGACTGCGGGCCATGGAGTTGCAAAGATTCAGACACGACTGAGTGACCGAGCACACACACACACATTGTCAGGCCCATCTTTGCAAAATACAATTTGCTATTACTGTTCATATCCCCAAACAGTGACAGCCTCAGTAGCAGTCAACTTGGCTTTCTCTCCCTCTAGTAATTCCTATGTTCTGTTTCTATGGGTGACCCATGATGTGTGGTATGTGTGTTTATTCCTTGCTGTAAGCCTCAATATCTTCTTTGGAAAGTGTTGGGGTATGGACACACCAACAACGTTTTCCCCTGGGGTAGGTCTACAGCTTTACACTTTAACCTGTAAGTCTGTTTTTTCTGCCAGACTGAATTTGAAACTTTTCTTAGCAGTATGTAGAGATTGAACTAAAGCTTTGACCATTTCTGAGCTCCCGTCCTGGCTGAGATCCAGGAACCATAATTAATCACCCAGGTGTTGGTGGATGCTCTTGTCACTTCCCCCTATAAGGCACAAGACCACTCCAGTTCAAAGCTAGGAGGAGGCAGCAGGAACTGGGCATATGTGACCAGGATCCATGGATCTAGAAAGAATGGAGTGTGTCCCAACCATACTCGTAGAAGAGGGAGACTTATATGAGACACCTGTACCTCAGGAAGTCCAGCTGTTTACCAGAATCTGAGATTTACAGTTTGAGTAAGCTCCAGGAGTTGGTGACGGACAGGGATGCCTGGTGTGCTGCAGTCCGTGGGATCACAAAGAGTCAGACACGACTGAGCGGCTTACAGTCATGTAAGACTTACAGATTGAACCTTAAAGACCATCAAACTACTGACATCTCATTGTCAAGTGAGACAGTGGATATGGGCTTGTTTTAAAAAATATAACAAGTGTAAGACAGCGGAGATTACCATGGATGGTTAGACAGAGATGGTCTCTAGTCCAGTTCTTAACAAATCTTCCCACCACATTGACCACAAAATAGTCCTTAAATAAAACTTAGCAAATACCAAACAATAAGTATTTTGCAGTGCTATAAATTTAGAAATCAGTAACAAAAATACAATCTGCTGAAACCGTGCTCGGAACTGAAAATATACATCTTCATGATTCATGGTTTGAAGAATAAATTGTAACAGTAATAATTAGAAAATATTAAGAATCATATGGAGAATCATTGGAGAAGGAAATGGCAAACCACTCCAGTTTTCTTGCCTGGAGAATCCTATGGACAGAGGTGCCTGGCAGCCTACAGTGCATGGGGTCAAAAAGAGTCAGAACACCACACTTAGCGACTAAACAACAACAAAGAAGAATCATGTAACAATGAAACCTAGTGCATTCAGAAGACTTTGTGAAATTGCTAAAGCAATGCCTTGTGGGAAATTTATAACTTTAAATTCATATATTGAGAAATAAGGAATACTGAAAATAATTTAGGAAGCTGTCACAATCAAGAAGATGAAAGAAAAAGAGCAGAATAATCTCCAAAGGGAAAAGAATGGATGAGTAGGAGTCAAAATTAATGAAAGAGAAAACAAAAGAATCAATGTTCCCTTTAAAAGACTAATAACTGTATAAAAGATCAATCAAAAAAAAGAGCAAAAATTGACCTTATTAGGAATGAAAAAAGTGGACACAGCTATATATTAAACTATTAAGTAACAAATATGATTTATTAGATAATTATGTTTGTTGTTGGTGGAAATTGATCTCCTTTTATTTAGGAACATCCCAGAAACCTATCTAAGTAGTAGGCAGAATCCAGCACTGTTAGCAATTTGGTAGACTGCTTTTCATGAGTGAGTTGTATTTTCTACTTTGGAAGTCTCAGCATAATTTTTCTTGGTGATTTTAGAAACTTTTATTTTGATTTGGTGATTGTTGGTGTATTGGAATAAAATTGTTATTGACAGGAAAGAAAAAAAGATCAATGTGTTGTACTGAAAATTCTTATTATTCTATTTATGCTGGAATTTGGGGGAAGGGTATATACCTAGGAAAATTTCTGGGTCAAAGAGGATATTGTGTATTGTCAATGTATTTCCGAAATAATTATAATTACACTTCTACCAGCAGTGGGTGATACTGCTCACTTATCCACAGGCTTGCTAACAGTACCAACAGGTTGTTTTTTGGGGCTTTTTGTTGCAACCATGTGAGATGGTGTATCATAGTGATTTTAATGTACACTTCCTTGGTTATCAGTAATTTAATGATATTCCTATATATTCTCTTCTGTGAATTGCCCTTTCAAATTTTGTATTTTTACTGTCGTATTGTTTGCATTTTTCTGTTAGATTTGTAGAAACTTGTTGTCAATTCCAGGCAATAATATTATGTCATCTAAATGCAGAGCAAATTTCTCCTGTAGTGGAAGAAAATATATTTGCAAGTCATTTTGGAACATACATTTTAATTTTTAGAGACTATATGCCTAAAAGTGGAAAGTCTGGATCATAATACAGAAATGCATTAAATTTTGTAAGAAACTGACAAACCATTCTCCAATATAGTTGAATCATTTTACGCTCCCACCAGCAATGTATAAAAGTTCATGTTGCTCTGCATCCTCACCAGCATTTGATTTTGTCTGTCCTTTAAATTTTTGTCATTATAATGGGTGTAAAATATTCTTTCTTGTGATTTGTTTTCAATGTTCTGAACACTAGTAACATTTGCGTACTGCCCATTCATAACTGTTTTTCAAGTGTCTTTAAGTCTTTGTCCATTTGGGGGAATGTTTGCCTTTGCATTATTGATTTCAAGGACTTCTTTATATTCTTTTATTTTAGGTATGAATTTTTTTTTCTTTTTTCTTTTCTTTTTTGGCTGAATGACATGCATTATCATAGTTC
This sequence comes from Cervus elaphus, assembly GCF_910594005.1. Classification (NCBI taxonomy): domain Eukaryota; kingdom Metazoa; phylum Chordata; class Mammalia; order Artiodactyla; family Cervidae; genus Cervus; species Cervus elaphus. Next base: position 47,608,880 of record NC_057836.1, on the reverse strand, counting down.
CCTGAACAGGAATCAAACCCACATCCCTGCAGCGAAAGTGTGGACTGCCAGGGAAGTCCCCTCTTTTTAACTTTTTCCATAAATAATATTCAGTTATTCTTACACTATTTGTTAAAAAAAAAAACAAAAACCCTCTATCTTCATCTGAATTGACTTGGTGCCTTGGCAAAAAAACTCAATTGACCATATATGTGTGAGTATACCTTTGAACTGTTAGGTTCCATCCATCTGTTTGTCTCCCCTTCTGTCAGTAAGAGAGTCTGGTTTTCCTCAGTTTTCAACATTGCTTTGGCTCTTTAACATCCTTTGTGTTTCTTGGAGGAAATGTAAATAGGTGCAGCCACTATGGAGAAGAGTATGGAGATTCTTCAAAAAATTAAAAATAGAGTTACCATACGATCCAGTGATCCCACTCCTGGGCACGTATCCAGAGAAAACTCTAATTGAAAAATGTGCACGCACGCCAGTGTCACAGCAGCACTGTTCAAAACAGCCAAGGTGTGGACGCAACCTGAATGTCTGTCAACAGATGGATGGATGAAGAAGATGTGGTAAAGTACTCAGTCATAAAAAAGAATGAAATAATGCCATTTTCAGCAACATGGTTGGACCTAGATAATATCATTCTGAGTGAAGTAAGGCAAAGAAAGACAAAGATATGCTATCACTTGTATTTGGAATAAAAAAAATGATATAAATGAACTTTAAAAATTCCTTTTGTTTCCATATAAATTTTAGAATAAGCTTGTCAATGAAGAATATATATAATATATATTTTTTGGCTGTGCTGGGTTTTCGTTGCTGTGTGGGCTTTTCTGTAGTTGCTGTGAGCGGGGGCTACTCTGTTGCAGCGCGTGGGCTTCTCAATGTGGTGGCTTCTTTTGTTGCAGAACAGGGACTCTAGACGCATGGGCTTAGTGGTCGCAGCATACAGGCTCAGTAGCTGTGACTGATGGACTCTCGAGCTCAGTAGGTGTGGCACACGGGCTTAGTTGCTCTGAGGGATGTGAAATCTTCCTGGACCAGGGATTGAACCCATGTCCCCTGCATTAGCAGGTGGATTCTTATCCACTGTATCACCTGGGAAAGTTCATCAGTGAAGTTTTGATTGATATTTTATTTAGCTTGTATAAATAAATCAGTTTGGGGAGAGTGGACATTCTTACATATTGATTGAAAAGCTATTGATTTGGATGAACCCTTTCTTGTCCACTGCTAATCTACCCTAGGTCTAGGCTAGGGTGTTATTTTCTGCTTGTTCTGTGTCTGAACCCCCTAGACTCTTCACTTTGTCATCCAATTAAATTTAGCTGGGTACTAATATTCTCTCTTGCTTTGATGCCTTACCTCTCCTCTAATTACCAATCCATAGCTTATCTCCAAGTTCATGGCTTGTCTTCTTCCTGGGTGAGTTCTGCTCAGATTATCTACTCAGTATTATGACCTCTCTGTCTTGGGGAACCAGGCACTCTCATTTACAGTTTCCATGAGATGCCTTGTATTCCTAAGAACAGCCAGGAGAATAGTCTCCAAACAGCTCAATGTGGTAGATAAGCTTTTGAATGGGGGAGCCTCTCTGATTTTCTCACTTAACCTCACCGTTTGATATTACTACTTCAGCTATCATAAGCCACTAGTAGTTCCCTGAACGTATATTTTGTTGTTGCTGTTCAGTCGCTCAGTACTGTTCAGTTCTTTGCGACCCCCGTGGACTGTAGTATGGCAGGTTTCCCAGTCCTTCACTATCTCCCAGAGTTTGCTCAAACTCATGTCCATTGAGTTGGTGAGGCCATTCAACCATTACATTTTCTGCTACCCACTTCTCCTGCTCTCAATCTTTCCCAGAATCAGGGTCTTTTACAATGAATCCGTTCTTCCCATCGGGTGGCCAAAATATTGGAGCTTCAGCTTCAGCATCAGTCCTCCTAATAAATGTTCAGGACTGATTTCCTTTAGGATTAAATGGTTTGATCTCCTTGCTGTCCAAGGGACACTCAAGAGTCTTCTCCATCACCACAATTTGAAAGCGTCATCTCTTTGTCACTCAGCCTTCTTTATGGTCAGGTGCTCACATCTGTACATGACTACTGGAAAAACCATAGCTTTGGCTGTACAGACCTGTGTTGGCAAAGTGATGTCTCTGCTTTTTAATACAATGTCTATTTGTCATAGCTTTTCTTCCAAGGAGCAGGAGTCTTTTAATTTCATGGCTTCAGTCACCACCTGCAGTGGTTTTAGAGCCCAAGAAAACAAAGTTTATCACTGTTTCCGTTTTTTCCCCCATCTATTTACCATGAAGTGATGGGACTGGATGCCATGATCTTAGTTTTTTGAACGCTGAGTTTTAAGTAAGCTTTTTCACTCTCCTCTTTCACCTTCATCAAGAGGCTCTTTAGTTCCTCTTCCCCTTCTGCCATTAGGGTGGTGTCATCTGCGTATCTGAGGTTATTGATATTTCTCCCAGCAATATTGATTCCAGCTTGAGCTTTATCCAGCTCAGCATTTCATGTGCTGTACTCTGCATATAAGTTAAATAAGCAGGGTGACAATATACAGTCTTGATGTACTCCTTCCCCAATTTGGAACCAGTCTGTTGTTCCATGTCTGGTTCTAATTGTTGCTTCTTGACCTGCATACAAGTTTTTAGGAGGCAGGTAAGGTGGCCTGGTATTCACAGGTCTATAAGAATTTTGCATAGTTTATTGTGATCCACACAGTCAAAAACTTTAGCATAGTCAATGAAGCAGAAGTAGATGTTTTTTCTGGAATTCCCTTGCTTTTTCTATGATCCAACGAATGCTGGTAATTTGATCTCTGGTTCCTCTGCCTTTCCTAAGTCCAATTTGTACATCTGGAAGTTCTCACTTCACATACTGTTGAAGACTAGCTTAAAGAATTTTGAGCATTACCTTGCTTGCCTGTGAAGTGAGTACAATTGTACAGTAGTTTGAACTTTCTTTGGCATTGCTCTTCTTTTGGATTGGAATGAAAACTGACCTTTTCCAGTCCTGTGGCCACTGCTGAGTTTTCCAGACTTGCTGGCATGTTGAGTGCAGCATTTTAAAGCATCATCTTTTAAGATTTGAAATAGATCAGCTGGAATTCCATCACTTCCGCTAGCTTTGTTTGTAGTAATGCTTCCTAAGGCCCACTTGACTTCACACTCCAGAATATCTGGCTCAGGTGACTGATCACACCATCGTGGTTATCTGGGTCATTAAGATCTTTTTTGTATAGTTCTTCTGTTCTTCTTTTGTATAGTTCTTCAATTCTAAGAAGGCTTCCTCTTCTTAATCTCCTCTGCTTCTGTTAGCTCCTTGTTATTTCTGTCCTTTATTGTACCCATCTTTGCATGAAACGTCCCTTAATAGCTCCAATTTTATTGAAAATATCTCTAAATCTTACCCATTCTATTGTTCTCCTGTATTATTATTTTTGCATTGTTCACTTAAGGGTTTCATCTCTCTCCTTGCTATGTTTTGGAACTCTGCTTTCACATAGGTATATCTTTCCTTTTCTCCTTTGCCTTTTGCTTCTCTTTTCTCAGCTATTTTTCCATAGTTCTCAGACACTCTGTCAGATCTAACCCCTTGAATCTATTTGTCACTTCCACTGTATAATCATAAGGGATTTGATTTAGATCATACCTGAATGGTCTAATGATTCCCCCTACTTTCTTCAATTTAACTCTGAATTTGGCAGTAAGGAGTTCATGATCTCAGCCACCGTCAGCTGTCAGCCTTGTTTTTGCTGACTGTATAGAACTTCTTCATCTTCAGCTACAAAGAATATAATCAATCTGATTTTGGTATTGACCATCTGGTGATGTCCATGTGTAGAGTCATCTCTTTGTGTTGTTTGAAGAGGATGTCTGCTATGACCAGTGCATTCTCTTTGCAAAACTGTTAGCCTTTGTCCTACTTCATTTTGTACTCCAAGGCCAAACTTGCCTGTTACTCCAGGTATCTCTTGACCTCCTACTTTTGCATTCCAGACTGTATAGTGAAAAAGACATCTTTTTAAAGTGTTATTTCTAGAAGGTCTTGTAGGTCTTCATTGAACTATTCAACTTCTTTGGCATTAGTGGTTGGGGCATAGACTTGGATTATTGTGATAGTGAATGGTTTGCCTTGGAAACGAACAGATCATTCTGTCATTTTTGAGATTGCATCCAAATACTGCATTTCGGGGTCCTTTGTTGACTATGAGGGCTATCCATTTCTTCTAAGGGATTCTTGCCCACGGTAGTAGATATAACGGTCATCTGAATTAAATTTGCTGATTCTAGTCCATTTTAGTTCACTCATTTCTATAATGTTGATGTTCACTCTTGCAATCTCCTTTCTGACCACTTCCAATTTACCATGATTCATGGACCTAACGTTTAGGATCAAACCCCATACCCACCAGAGATGCTCAGAGGGCTCAAACAGACCTTGTGCGCACCAGGACCCAGACACTCCACAGAGACTGAGACAGAACTGTGTTTGAGTGTCTCCTGCGGAGGTACAGGTCAGCAGTAGACTGCCGCAGGGGCAGGGGACCAGCAGACCTGGGTATGGCATAAGCCCTCTTGGAGGAGGTCATTGTTAACCCCACCATAGAGCCACCAGAACTTACACAGGACTGGGGAAACAGATTCTGGAAGGGCACAAACAGAACCTTGCGTGCACGAGGACCCAGGAGAAAGGAGCAGTAACCCGAGAGACTGACCCAGACTTGCCTGTGAGTGTCCAGGAGTCTCTGGTGGAGGTGTGGGTTGGCAGTGGCCTGCTGCAGGGTGGGGACACTGAGTGTAGCAGTGAATGCATGGGACCTTTTGAAGGAGGTGGCCATTATCTTCATTACCTCCACTATAGTTTATGAAAGTGAAAGTTTCTCAGTCACGTCCAACTCTTTGCAACCCCATGGACTATACAGTCCATGGAATTCTCCAGGCCAGAATACCGGAGTGGGTAGCCTTTCCCTTCTCCAGGGGATCTTCCCATCCCAGCGATCGAACTCAGGTCTCCCACGTTGCAGGTGGATTCTTTACCATCTGAGCCACAAGGTAAACACCACAGTTTGGCCCCAGGTAAATAACAGGGAGGGGACACAGCCCCACCCATTAACAGAAAATTGGATTAAAGATTTGCTGAGCATCAGCAAAACATCAGAACAAGACCCAGTTTCCCCCTCAGTCAGTCTCTCCCATCAGGAAACTTTTGTAAGCCTCTTATCCTTCTCCATCAGAGGGCAAACAGACTGAAAATCACAGTCACAGAAAACTAACCAATCTGATCACATGGACTACAACCTTAGTCTAGCTCAATGAAACTATGAGCCATGTTGTGTAGGACCACCCAAGATGGATGGGTCATGGTGGCGAGTTCTGACAAAATGTAGTCCACCAGAGAAGGGAATGGCAAACCACTTCAATATTCTTGCCTTGAGAACCCCATGAAGAGTATGAAAAGGCCAAAAAGATAGGACACTGGTCCCATCACTTCACAGCAAATAGATGGGGAAGAAATGGAAACAGTGACAGACTTTATTTTGGGGGGCTCCAAAATCACTGCAGATAGTGACTGCAGCCATGAAATTAAAAGACGCTTGCTCCTTGGAAGAAAATTTATGACCAACCTAGGCAGTACATTAAAAAGCAGAGACATTACTTTGCCAACAAAGGTCCATCTAGTCAAAGCTATGGTTTTTCCAGTTGTCATGTATGGATATGAGAGTTGGACTATAAAGAAAGCTGAGCACTGAAGAATTGATGATTTTGCACTGTGGCATTGGAGAAGACTCTCGAGAGTCCCTTGGACAACAACGAGATCCAACCAGTCCATCCTAAAGGAAATCAGTCCTGAATATTCATTGGAAGGACTGATGCTGAAGCTGAAACTCCAGTACTTTGGCTACCTTAGGTGAAGAACTGACTCATTTGAAAAGACCCTGATTCTGGGAAAGATTGAAGGCGGGAGGAGAAGGGGACAACAGAGGATGAGATGGTTGGATGGCATCACTGACTCGATGGACATGAACTTGAGCAAGCTCTGGGAGTTGGTGGTGGACAGGGAAGCCTGGCATGCTGCAGTCCATGGGATTGCAGAGTCGGACATGACTGAGTGACTGAACTGAACTAAACTGATGGACCTAACATTCTAGGTTCCTATGCAATATTGTTCTTTACAGCATTGGACTTTACTTTCATCACTGGACAAATCCACAACTGGGCATCGTTTCCTCTTTGGCTCAGCTTCTTCATTCCTTCTAGGGCTATTTGTCTGCTCTTCTCCAGTAGCTTATTGGACACCTGTCAACCTGGGGGGGTTCATCTTTCAGTGTCATGTCTTTTTGACTTTTCATACTTTTCATGGGGTTCTCAAGGCAAGAACGCTGAAGTGTTTTGCCTTTGCCTTCTCCATGGACTACCATGGAGTTTTATCAGAGCCCACCACCATGACCCGTCCATCTTGGGTGGCCCTACACAGCATGGCTCATAATTTCATTGAGGCCAAACTATGCTAGAGTAATGGTGACTTCCTCTAAAAGGACTTATGCCAACACACTGTGCCTCTCGGGACTGCTGTAGTCAGTGCTCCTGACCCCACGCAGGCCACTGTTGACATGTGCCTCTGCCAGAGACTCCCAAATACACACAGGCAGGTCTGGCTCGGCCTCATGTGGGGTCACTGCTCCTTTCCCTGGGTCCTGGTGTGTACCAGGTTTTGTTTGTGCCCCCAAGAGTCTCTCTGTACCCAGTCCTGTGGAAGTTCTGTAATCATCCCACTGACCTTCAAAGTCAGATCCCCTGGGGATTCTCAGTCCCTTTGTTGGATCCATCAGTTGGGAAGTCTGATGTAGGGCCTAGAACTTTCGCAGCAGTGTGAGAACTTCTTTGGTAGAGTTGTTCTCCAGTTTATGGATCGCCTACATGGCAGCTTTCAGTGGGGCTAATGGCGACCTCCTCCAAGCGGGCTTAGCCACACACTGCACCTCCCAGTACTGCTGCTGCCAGAAGCCCTGTCTCCACGGCAGGCCATGCTGACCCACGCCTCTGAGGGAGACCCTCAAACACTCACAGGCAGGTCTGGTTCAGTCTCCTGTGAAGGTCACTGCTCCTTTCCCTGGGTCCCGGTGCACACAAGGTTTTTTTTTTGTTGTTTTTTTCCATGTATTTTTATTAGTTGGAGGCTAATTACTTTATAATATTGTAGTGGTTTTTGCCATACATTGACACGAATCAGCCATGGATTTACATGTGTTCCCCATCCTGAACCCCTCTCCCACGCCCCTCCCCATCCCATCCCTCTGGGTCATCCCAGTGCACCAGCCCTGAGCACTTGTCTCATGCATCCAACCTGGACTGGCGATCTGTTTCACACTTGATAATATACATGTTTCGATGCTGTTCTCTCAGATCATCCCACCCTCGCCTTCTCCCATAGAGTCCAAAAGTCTGTTCTATACATCTTTGTCTCTTTTTCTGTCTTGCATATAGGGTTATCGTTACCATCTTTCTAAATTCCATATATATGCGTTAATATACTGTATTGGTGTTTATCTTTCTGGCTTACTTCACTCTGTGTAACGGGCTCCAGTTTTATCCATCTCATTAGACAGGTTTTTGTTTTTAAAATTTATTTATTTTTGGCCATGCTAGGCCTTTGTTGCTACACATAGGCTTTCTCTAGCTGTGGGGAACAAGGGCTACTCTTCCTTGGAGAGCATGGGCTTCAGTAGTTGTGGCACTTGGGCCTAGTTTCTCCTCTGCACGTGGGATCTTCCCCAGTGAGGGATCAAACCCACGTCCCCTGCCTTGGCTGGTGGATTCTTATCCAATGTGCCCCCAGGGAAGTCCTGCACAAGGTTTTGTTTATGCCCTTCAAGTGTCTCTGGCTGGTATGAGGTTTGATTTTAAACATGATTGCGCCCCTCCTACCACCTTGTTGCAGCTTCTCCTTTGTGCTTGGACATGGGGTATCTTTTTCTGGTGGATTCCAACATTCTGTTGATGATTGTTTAGCAGCTAGTTGCAATTCTGGTGTTCTCACAGAAGAAGAGGAACACATGTTCATGAACACATGAACACCTGCCATCTCTTTTGGTGAATGCATATACTTTCTCTCAAATCTGGACTTTTCACAGCCTATTATTCCACCTCAAACAATATGTTCCCCCAGATACACCCACTCCCCATCCTATTAGCTTAGAGATTGTTCCTGATTCCTCAAGGGTGGTTAAGATGTTCATCTATGAACTCTCATGGCAGCGTCTTGCAATTCCTCATAGCAGCACTTAATGCTGTGTTCCTCAAAGGCAGGAGCTGGGTTTTTCTCACTGCTAAATTTCCAGCTCTTAGTACAGTGCCTGGCACAGACAAGGCTCTCCACCAATATTTGTTAGAGGAAAGAATGAATAATAAATAGATGGACTTCCCTGGTGGTCCAGTGGTTAAGACTCTGCAGTTCCACTGCAGGGGGCATGAGTTTGATCCTGGCTGGAGAACTAAGATCCCACAAGCCACTCAGTGTGGCCAAAAAAAAAAAAAATCAATTAAAAAAATTAATAGATACTGTCAGTATGTTCATGGTACTCTTAAGTGAAGTTGCTCGGTCATGTCCGACTCTTTGCGACCCCATGGACTGTAGCCCACCGGGCTCCTCTGTCCATGGGATTCTCCAGGCTCTAAGAATACTGGAATGGGTTGCCATTTCCTTCTCCAGATGGTGCACTCTTAGGAGATGGGAATCCTGCCTCACTAAAGACCTTATGGCAGTTGTGTACCTGTGGTGGAGACAGGTGACCTGTTCTTCCCCAACACTTTTTAAAAAATATCCTTTGTCCAAAATCAGTTTATTTGCACCAGTTAAGCTTCTAACCTCAATGCCCTTCCCAAGCAGATTTCTTAACTGGAGCAGATATGTGTTGGCTGGGTAACACATAATAGTAGATAGATTCACACTGTAAATGAGTATTTTGGCCTTTGCTTTTTAAAGCAATCCTACATAATTTTGGTTGACACGGATACAATCTCAGAACGTCTTCTGGGAACTGAAAAAACTAAGTTTTTCTTCCTTTTCTTCATACATACATTCCCCAAGGAGAGCAGCTCTTATTTCTCATGTTTTTCCCCTCATAGGATCTAAATTAATGTTGACGATCTTGATGACATTCAATAAAAATAAATTGAGTTTAATGATTAACAAGGCTGAACAGTGAACTCAAGGGACATGAATTAGTTTGCTAGGGCTGTTGTAACAAAGAACTGCAAACTGGCTGTCTAATAAACAGAAATGCGTTTTCTCATAATTCTGTAGGCTAGAAGTCTGAGATGGTGGCAGAGTTGGTTCTTTCCATATATTGTGAGGGAGAATCTGTCCCATGTCTCCTAGCTTCTGGTGGTTTACTGGCAATCTTATACAAGCATCGTACTGATTTCTGCCTTTGTTTTTTTTTTTTTTGACTATGCCAGGTCTTGTGGCATGCAAGATCTTCAATCTTCATTCCGGCATGCAGGATCTTTCCTTTTTAATACTTCTATTTATCTATGGTTGTGCTGGGTCTTCACTGCTACATGGACTTCTCATTGTGGTGGCTTCTCTTGTTGCAGAGCACAGGCTCTAGGGTGTGTGGGCTTCAGTAGTTGCGGCATGGGGGGCTCTGGAGCACAGGCTCAATAGTTGTGGTGTAAGGGCTTAGTTGCTCTGTGGCATGGGGAAATTTTCCCCACTAGGGATCGAACCTGTGTCTCCTGCATTGACAGGTGGATTCTTTACCACTGAACCACCAGGGAAGCCCCCAGTATCTTTTTTTTTAGTTGCAGTATGCTAACTCTTCACTGCAGCATGTGGGATCTAATTCCCTGACCAGGGATTGAACCCAGGCACCATGCATTGAGAGCATGGAGTCTTGGCCGCTGAACTGCTAGGCAAGCCCCTGCCTTCTTCTTCAGGGGATGTCCGCATTGTGTGTATCTCTGTGTCAGAATTCCTCATTTTTATAAGGACACTAGTAATTTTGGATTAAGGGCCATCCTACTCCAGTAGGACCTGATCTAGATATATGTAATTGCACTATAATGACCCTATTTCTTAACATTCACATACTGAGGTATCTGGCATTAGGACTTCAGTATGTAGCTGTAGATACCTCCCACTTGCAGACTGTGAGATTTTTAGCATCTCAAAAAACTCTGGACCCCAATTTTATTCATTCATTCATTTACCCAGTCTTTACAATGCTCTATTTTTTTTTTTAAACTAATCACTGTCTAAGCTACTAGGGGTATAACATTGAACAAAACAGTCACAGCCACTACCCTCATAAAACTTGTAATCCAGTGGGGGAGTAAAGATAGTTAAACAAGCATCAACCAGAAATTAAGGTAAGTGCCATGAGGTAGAAATTACAGAATTAAATAGGAGCATAGAACAAGATTATCTAGCCTTGTTTGGGGACTGGGATGGAGGACTGTGAAAACTTTCCCTGAGAAGTAACATTTAAAGTAAGCCCTTAGGCTATATAGCATCCAGGTGAGGAGAATGTAGAATCAAGCTTGTGAGGTTATCTGGAGATGACATTGGATAAAGCCGTTTATCTGAATGTTGTCTTCATGCTCCCATTTATTTCTGTGAATGCACCTCTTCTGGACGTTACTGTCATTTATGGAGCTGCTTACTATGTGTCAGGCTCTGTGCTAGTTTCCCACATCTTCTGGAATTTCTCTCTAATTTCTTAATGACAACCATGAAGACAACATTCAGAGTGCTATCATATTTTTAAAAGTGATGACAAGAACTAGTCTGCTTTGGATAAATTCTGCAAAGTGCAAAATACTACTGATTCAAAAGTGCTTTTTTGAAACATAAAAGTAATGAAAATAGTAATGATATTACAAATGTAAATTGTGGAGAGATCTCCATACAATACAGGGTGGAGAGGAATTCAAAATAACATTATAGATATAAATTATGGAAAGGTCTCCATACAACACAGAGTGAAGAATAAATCCTCAGCCAAAAAATATTAAATAGTAAGTATCTGAAAATGTATTTTATTGAGCTTGCATTCCATTTACGTCTGCTGCCTAGGGAACTGTCACTTTTGAATCGTTGCAAATACTGACAGATAGCCATAGAAATGTACTATTTTCAAATAAAATTTGAAATAAACATTTCAAATAAAAATCTTTGGTAATCCAGTCATGTTTTCTTCCTCTAGTCCTTGCACCAAATAATGCTTAATAGTATGATATATAAGTGAATTGTATATACAAATGGAGAAAAGAGTCCAAAACTCCAGAGGCATTATTCAAAATATGTACCAATCATACCACTGCTGAAAATTTTATCAAACTAATCAAAAAGTTAGTGAATTTTGGATTAAGGAAGGGCCAAAATAAAAAATTTTTGCAAAATTCTTTCACCGTATAACATTTTTGAATCTTCAGTTCAGTAGCTCAGTCGTGTCCGACTCTTTGCGACTCCATGGACTGCAGCACACCAGGCCTCCCTGTCCATCACCTGTCCTGGAGTTTACTCAAACTCATGTCCATTGAATCAGTAATGCCATCCAACCATCTCATCCTCTGTTGTCCCCTTCTCCTCCCGCCTTCAATCTTTCCCAGCATCAGGGTCTTTTCAGATGAGTCAGCTCTTTGCATCAGATGGCCAAAATATTGGAGTTTCAGCTTCAGCATCAGTCCTTCCAATGAACACACAGGACTGATCTCCTTTAGGATGGACTGGTTGGATCTCCTTGCAGTCCAAAGGACTCTCAAGAGTCTTCTCCAACACCACAGTTCAAAAGCATCAATTCTTTGGTGCTTAGCTTTCTTTCTAGTCCAACTCTCACATCCATACATGACTACTGGAAAAACCATAGCTTTGACTAGACAGACCTCTGTTGGCAAAGTAATGTCTCTGCTTTTTTTTGGACCTTACCTCTTAGCAACTGTAAAAAAAAAAAAAATGTGAAGAGGAATTACTAGGTGTACATTTCTAGCGTATGCTTTGCTTTACATGTAGATCATCACACTGGTTTGCAGAACATAAATCAACTCCTTAAACATGTATAGTGCATGTGTTACAAAAACAGACTTGGGTCCACCTGCCTGTTCCTGGTAAAGCCAGGAGCTTTACTGAGACCAGGTTGTGGTGAAGGAACCTGCAGTGTATTGCAAGTCTCCAAGCAAGGAGTCCAGGCAGATAGTGCTTAAAAGACCTAAACTCCCTGAATAGCTTCCAGGGAAGGGTTTTCAAAGACTGGGTGAGAGAGGGGGATTTTGGCTTATCAGTTCATGGACGTTCTTCTGATTGGTTGCTGGTGAGGTAATCAGGAATCAACATCATCAACCTGATTCCAGTGGGTTTGGGGTCTGTGTGCTTGTGGGCAGTGTACAGTAAACTTCTTCCACTTGTTAGGGGTTTCAGTATCTGCAGAACAGCTCAAAAGACATGGCTAAGAAAATTATCTATAGCTCTTGAGGAGAAACTAAAGGTCCTTGAAATTATTTAATAGCTAAGCTATTATTATTTTGTCTTTGTTTTTCTTTCTTTCTGAATTTTCTCACTTCTATGATTAAGTTTATTCTTTGGAACTTGGGGAAGGCCTAGAAAGCTAAGGTTTTTCTCCAGACAAGAGGCAGACAGAGGACATGGATAGGGATGAGAAGGGCCCATAGAGTCCTGCTCTTTTCCACATATATGACAGAAAAGCATTCAGTAACCTCTGATCATTGAAAGCTTGTACCATAAGAAAACTTTTTTCATTTAAATTAAAGTGATTTTGTGAGCCACGAGAAGGACAGTACAGATGCAGAGGACCCATACCAATAGAGCACACATATTTTTTAGAATATTTTATTCCCGGAGGCTAATCAGCAGCCAACAATATGCCTCCCAATCTTGATCCAAGGTTGAAAAAAAAATGGAAAGTTTTACCATGATGAATGAAAGCCTGTATATGTGAATTTTTTCAGTGCTATGTGTTGAAAAAATGGTCAGTGTATACAAAACTCTATTTTTCTTTTCATGCTGATGCATAGGGGCTGATAAAAGCAAAATGTTCTTTTTTTTAAAGTTAGGGATAAAAAGGAAACATTTCTTTGTGACTTAATTAATTTGTGACTTAATTGAATTAATCCATTCAATTACTTAGAATGGATTGATATATTTCAAAATGGGAGTCAATATCTTGAATAAACTGAATCTATCATTTCAGAGATAAAGGATTGTAATTTTTAATATTTAGGACAAGATAGCAGAATTTCTTAAGACCAAACTGTAAAGAAATTCTTCAATCACCATGATAATAATTTTCTCCCACTGTTAGATAAAGAAACTAATGATATATTATTGATAATGTTTGAAAAATCACATCAAAATGCTGTCAGAAACCATGTAGAAATATTTTCCACAGATGCATTCAACCCAAGAATGAATTTGTATTCATCTTTCAAGTTGAAAGATTAAAGTTAAAACTTTGCCTATGATGTGTTCATGTCTAATGAACATGGAGAGCAATCTTCAGTGATAAATCTGTTCTTTCCAAGTCAGTGTTTTAATTGAAGAGCCAGAATTATCTAAACATCCTTACAATGATGAATTGGGATCTTCCAATTTAGAAGGTATAAAGAGTAAGGAATTATCTGCTGATTGTGGAAGCTGGACATGTGTCAAGCTGTTCATGATTAAACTGGCTATGGACAATCTAAAACTGGTGCCTTGTGTGCAACAAATGCCCATGAAGTGTCTGCAAATGCTGAGAAATTGAGACGGTGCTAGAAATTCTCATTAGGTTTCTCTCCTCTAAAACCCTCTACACCTGGAGCAGAAAATCAGTTTGAATTACAGACCACTGATTTAGTTAACATCAATCCTCATTTTGGCCACATCTTTCCCCCCCAAGATTGGAAACCCCTCTTTGATTTTTGACCCATGACTAAATCTGATTGCTCACTACTTGATATTTCCAGGTGGCGCTAGTGGTAAAGAACTCACCTGCTGATTCAGGAGACATAAGGGACACGGGTTTGATCCCTGGGTCAGGAAGATCCCCTGGAGAAGGAAATGGCAACCCACTCCAGTATTCTTGCCTGGAGAATCCCATGGACAGAGGAGCTGGGTGGGCTACAGTCCATGGGGTCACAAAGAGTCAGAAACAACTGAAGTGACTTAGCACACTTGTACGCTCACTTGGACCCTTGATATTCCACCCACTCTACTGAATGTCCTGGAGCCAAGTGCTTCAGTTTGGTGGTAAGATGGACTGTGGTGTTCCTTTGAATGTGGACCACTTGTCTGCTCCTTCTGGACCTTGTTGTCGAGAAAGACATGTTTCTTCTTTACTCCTGGTGGGTTCTTCCATGTGGAGGTAGGTCCATAGGTCAGACACACCAGGCCTTAACTATCCTCTTCTGTGGGATTTGTAATTTTTTAAAAAATTTATTTATTTTCGACTGTGCTGGATCTTCGTTATTGCACGCGGGCTTCCTCTATTTGTGGAGCACAGGCTTCTCATTTTGATGGCTTCTCTTGTTGCAGGGCATGGGCTCCAGGGTGCCTAGGCTTCAGGGGTTGCAGCATAGGGGCTCAGTAGTTGTGGCTCAGGGGCTCCAGAGCATGGACTCAGTAGTTGTGGCCTACGGGCTTAGTTGCCCTGTGACATGTGGAATCCTCCCAGACCAAGGATGGAACCCACATCCCCTGCATTGGCAGGCAGACTCTCCACCCTGGACCACTAGGGAAGTCTGGGATTTGTGATTTTTGAAGGATAACTGGGCATGAGTAGCCCAGAGCCTTCCTCTCGTTCCCTCTCAGAACCATGTGAAACACAGAAAAGGGGCTGCCCTCACATAGGCAGTCTGGCCAACCTCCCCCATGAGCTGTGACAACGTAGACAGATCTGTCTGTTGCAGGGCTCAGTATTAGGGATTCAGCTGGCCTTTGGGGCACATTCACCAATATCACCTTTTCTTGGTAAATGAAGTAGAACTTTTGTTCTTTCTTTACTTATATTTTCACCTCTCTCAGCTGATTCAGAAGCTTAGAAGAGGGACGTTATTATTCAACTTCGTTCAAATTCCAAACCTGGCCTCTGTTGCCAGATCAGTTTCCTCCACTGATCTCCCACCTTGGTGCTGGGAATCTACACAGCCTTTCAGCTCACTCCTTGTCCCCATCAGCTGGGAAACAATATGCCTGGGCCTCAGAGAAGTTCACTCTGTTAAGACTGACAAGTAGTCAACAGCGTTTGTTTATGGTGATTTAACAAATACCTCATCTTGTCCATAAGCTATCAGAGTTCATTTCAAAGGGCTTCCTGGAATTTAAATGTATTCCTACCAAGCTAGTAAAAGTATCAAAAAATATAGTGAGGCTAGTCCTGAATTTTTGCTAGGAAAATGCTCCTAAATTGATAGGAAAACTATATATAGTTGTTCAGTTGCTCAGTCATGTCCAACTCTTTACAGCCCCATGAACTACAGCACCCCAGGCCTCCCTGTCCTTCACTATGTCCCTGAGTTTGCTCAAACTCATGTCCATTTAATCAGTGATGCCATCCAATCATCTTATCCTCTGTCACCCCTTTCTCCTCCTGCCTTCACCCTTTCCCAGCATCAGGGTCTTTTACAATGAGTCAGCTCTTTGCATCAGGTGGCCAAAGTATTGGAGTTTGAGCTTCAGCATTAGTCCTTCCAATGAATCTTCAAGGTTGATTTCCTTTATGATTGACTGGTTTGATCTCCTTGCAGTCCAAGGGACTCTCAAGAGTCTTCTCCAGCACCACATTTCGAAATCATCATATCTATGTGTGTGTGTACACACATATATATTAAAGAATTTATTTATTTATTTGGCTAGGTCTTTGCCATACACGGGCTTTCTCTAGTTGCAGCAGGCTGGAGCTTCTCATTGCTGTGGCTTCTCTTGTTGCAGAGCATGGGCTCTAGAGCACTTGGGCTTCAATAGTTGTGGTGCATGGGTTTAGTTCTCCTGTGGCAAGTGGAATCTTCCTGGATTAGGGATCAAACCAGTGTCCCCTGCATTGGCAGGTGGATTCTTAACCACTGGACCACCAGTTCAGTTGCTCAGTCGTGTCCAGCTCCTTGTGACCCCATGAACTGCAGCATGCCAGACTCCCCTGTCTATCACCAACTCCCAGAGCTTCCTCAAACTCATGTCCATCGAGTCAGTGATGCCATCCAACCATCTCGTCCTCTGTCATCCCCTTCTCCTCCTGCCTTCAATCTTTCCCAGCATCAGGGTCTTTTCTAAGGAGTCAGTTCTTCGCATCAGGTGGCCAGAGTACTGGAGTTTCAGCTTCAGCATCAGTCCTTCCAATGAATACTCAGGACTGATTTCCTTTAGGATTGACTGGACTGGACTACCAGGGAAGTCCAAGTTATATATTTTTATAACTTCTCTGTCTGGCACATGTGGATGAAGACTGACCCTTGCCATATCAGTGAACAAATGATGTTGCAGCCATCAAGCCATCAGCCACTGCAGCTGCCCCTACTGTGTACCTGAGGGGCTTCAGGATGGAGAAAAGCAGGATCCTGGCCCTCTGTGTTAAGGAGCGCATCAAAGGTAAAGCCCAGATTCTTGCATCTTCCTATATGTAGAAAAGGGTTAAATTCATTAACTTGAGGTGTCTAGTTTTCTTTAATTACCAATACCCTTTGACTACCTGTTATTTTGTAAAAACTCCTATATCTCCTGGCTCCTCCTCCACCTCTTCAGAGCCGTCCCACAGAGCTATCTGAGAGGCTCCCCTCTGGGCTTAAGTCCTCAGTGAGTTCACCAAATAAAACATAATTCTCAGCTTTTAGGTTGTGCATTATTTCAGTCGACACATGTATTACATACTCAATAGATGTTTGACAAATGAATAAATCATAATTTATTTCTTCCAGCTCCTAATAATCTTTTATAGTTTTTAAATGCTTATAAACCATATTTTAATGATATTTCCTTCAGTTTTTTTTTGTTCTAATTTCAAAAACATTAATAGTTATTTCTAGAAGTCCTCTTTTTTACCTTATTGGTAAAACAGAATATTTACCTTCCCCCAGTCTTCCAGCCTAACTCTCCTTCTCCATCATTTCTTAAAGAGCAGAAATGTTGACTGCATCACCAAAGATACGTTTTATTAATACATTTTGTGCCCTGAGATGTAATTATTCTGGTCCTGGGAATTTAAAGTATGTTAAATGCTCTTTTATTATCATCTTTTATCTTCGGGGAAGTGTCCTTTTAAAGACAGTTTTCCTACCATTTATTGTTAGAATGATTCCCCTTGGCAGTGAAGCAAAGTAGGATTTGAATCATTTACTTTTCTCTGTTTCATGTGATAACATTCTAATATCTGCCTTAAAGAACTGAGTCTATTCCTTCCTTTGTTTCCTTTGTTGTATTATTTACAACTATGTCAACGTCTGCTCTTCCTGGCAAAATTCTTTTGGGTTCAATAATTTGTCATTGTTGTTTGGCTATGATTCCCTTTCTCTGCATTTTGTACAGAGGCTTCTATTTAAAAAACAGAACCTAGGAAATTCTTTATGAGGTCACTCTCTTTCTCTGAGCCTACCACCAGATGTAGGGTTGGTCATCATCCCTCTTGATTGCAGACTGGACAAAGGATGGACACCTAGGGAATCAAACTCTTTCTCCCAGAAATTTGGAGCTGAGAATGATTTGGTCTTTTATTTATTTATTTATTTTTTTGATTTGGTCTTTTAGTCTGGGTTAACTGCTTGAATGGAAAGATTGGGACCTCAGAGGTTGTGAAATGCAGCATAATTGGACTGTACACAATGAATTGGTAAGAGAGGAAAATGGACAGATGTACAGAATGACAGTGAACCAAGGAGACGAGCTCCTGATGACTTTCCAGGTTCTAGCAAATCATGGCTTCCCTGGTGGCTCAGATGGTAAATAGTCTGCCTGCAATGCAGGAGACCTGGGTTCAATCCCTGGGTCGGGAAGATCACCTGGAGAAGGGAATGGCAACCCACTCCAGTATTTTTGCCTGTGAAATCCCATGGACAGAGGAGCCTGACGGACAACAGTCCGTGGAGTCACAAAGAATCGTACATGACTGAGCGAGCTTCACTTATATAGAGCAAATTATGGCAGATTATTTTTTGAAACTTCAATTTGCGTCTCTGTGTGTCCCTGCTCCCACTATGAGGTGGTTGCTGGATTACTGCTGTCCCCTTGGCTGTTCATATTATAGGGTAGAAAGCAAGAGCTGCCTAAAGATAACACGCAGAAGCAGGATAGGGTGGTGAATAATAGCAAGTGTTCTCCAGCTGGGCCTTCTGGTTTAGAAGATCTTGCATCACTTCCTGGCAGTGAACCTGGGCAAATGACTTAATCTACCTGTTGTCCCATCTGTAAGTTAGAGATAATGCTGCCTACCTCATGGTGTTAGTGTACAATTAAATTAAGTAAAAACATAACATTCTTAGAACAATCATCATCAGGTCATAAAGGAACTAATAAGTGCAAGTTATTATTATTATCATAGTTTCCACCCCCCCCCACCCCGAAGACCCAAACTAATTGAAGAAGAGTACCCCAGAGGATGAGATGAGGTAGAGGAGCACCATGTAGGATACTGTGTGTGTTGGGAGGAGCAGACCATGTAGAGAGTAGAGATTAGAGATTAGGATGGCCTGGCAGAGCAGCAGTTCATGCAGTACTCTGAAGCAGTGCCTGAGGATGGGCTGAGTCTTAGTGGGGAGCACTGCCTTCTTCATGAATCTGAGAAAGCAGGACTCTGCTCCTAAGCTTCACTAGAAGTCCCTAGGTCCAGAGGATGACAGGGATGTCAGACTGTCAGCAGCTTCCCCATTTCCAGTCTGTTTTTCTTATGCAGGAAAAGAATGCCAAATTTTAGCTGGTCACCCCTGTAAAAGTGGCTGGATTTCCTTTTTTCTGTTTTTTCATATGAGAGGGAAATAGATTTTGGGGGCAAGAGTATGGGAGTGGGTTACGTTTCCTTCTCCAGGGGATCTTCCTGACCCAGGAATCAAACCTGGGTCTCCTGCATCACAGGCGGATTCCTTACCTGCTGAGCCATCAGGGAAGCCCCTTAGACTTCTGTCTTAATCCATTGCTATTTTAAGTTTCGTATATAGCCATATCGAATCTTATCTGATTCAGCAAGGAAACAACAGAGTTTCAAGACCTGGAGTTCAGACTGGGACAATGGGAAAATAACTAGGACAATAGGAAAAAAATAGAACAACAGATGGAAACTGAGAACTGCTAACCAAAGACTGGAGAGACCTCTTCTCTTCTCTGGTGCTCCATGGACAAAGATGGGCAAGGATGTCCCCCAGATAACCAAGATTTTATGTCCCTTCAACCTGGCAAATGGGAGAACCACAACCAGATGTATGCTGATGCAATATTTCTTGTGTATTTGAGTTTACTGTTTGAAATCCAGAAGCACTAAAGGGACTTAGCTGCCCTTGGATTCTGTGATATTTCCCAGAATCCTTTTAACGTATTCCTCTTTATTTGATTCTTCTAAAGTTCATTCAAAGTGATTTGTTGTTTCTGCCCAAAAGGACCCTACCTAAGACATAGACCCTACCTAGGCAGCTGTATTAATTTCTTAAGATGTCTCTCTCTTTCATCTCTGGCTAGGAATATTGTAAATTATGTTGTCAGATTTCATTTTTAGGGTCTTCTATCTTAACTGTTTTGCTTTTTTGAAGAGTCAGTTTCTGGGATCATGTCCATTTTTTTACCTTACTTTTGACATCTGCGTTATCAAAGTTTAGAGCCCCAGGAGGTGAATGCTGGGGCTTCTTCCTTCTACCCCATGCTGATCTGTTTCTTTCATTTCAGTGTCATTGCCAGACAAGCAGTCAGTGGTTCCTTATTGATCTAAATCAAGTCCAGAATGGCAGTTCTTGCTGCTTCCTCTACCAGCTGAGCAGGGAACTGTCAGCAAGGCGAGCCAAGAATTTATCAGCTGTAATTCTCCCGCAGAATTAATCTACTGAGAGATGCGTGGCTCCTTGAATCTTTCAAATGTGGTTTTTATACATCTGGAGGATATGAGAAGAGATTCTTAGGCATGGTGTGGATAACACCTGTGGGGACTGCCTTTATTATTTAAACCTTTCACAGATTCCAGCACTTTTGGAAATTGGTTGACTGTTCAAACAAACTGAAGCCAAACGCTGGAGAGAAGTAGCTGGAAAGAACACAGAAATGGGCACTGGGGTGTAAAGCTCAAAACCCCTGCTTTGCCGTTTATTCACTCTGTGATCCCACAGAAGCCTCTCTAACTTGCTGGATTTTACTCTTTCCATCTATAAAATGGAGATGCTTTTCTCTTCTGGATAGCCCACAAAATTGTTTGGTACCAGTGTTTAGGAACATAATTCATTTCTGGTCAAATGTATATTATTGTCATGATCTTTACATGCCCCAAGCCCCAGTCTGCCATTCCCATATGGAGAATTGTTCAAGTCATGCAAAAAGGAGAGGAAAGGAAACTAGTATCTCCTGAGCATCAAGTATGACCCAAGTACTATCGGAAGGATGTTACATGTGCACTTTCATTTAACTTTTCCATTAGCCCAGTGAAGCATGTATTAAGGTCTATTTCTGCGTTCATTTTGTAGACCAGGTTCTGGGAATTTAAGTGATAACTTAAGTTCCAAGTCTCATAGTTGATAACTTTCAGAGACAAAATTAAACTCCTAGGTTTACTACAAAGCCGTTTTTTAAAATTGGAGTATGGTTGCTTTTAATGTTATGTTAGTTTCTTCTGTATAGTGAAGTGAATAAGCTATATGTATACATATATCCCCTCCCTCTTGGATCCCCCTCTCACCCTCTAGGTCATTACAGAGTGCTGAGCTGATCTCCCTGTGCGGTACTGCAGCTTCCCACTAGCTAGCTATTTAACACGTGGTAGGAGATGGCAACCCACTCCAGTGTTCTTGCCTGGAGAATCCCAGGGACGGAGGAGCCTGGTGGGCTGCCATCTATGGGGTCGCACAGAGTCAGACATGACTGAAGCGACTTAGCAGCAGCAGCAGCAATGTATATATGTCAATCCTGACCTCCCAATTTTTCCCATCCCTGCTTAGCATCCTGTGTCCACAAGTCTGTTCTTTATGTCTGTGTTGTTTCTGCCCTGCAAATACATTCCTTCATACCATTTTTTTAGATTCCACATATATGCATTAATACATGATATTTATTTTTCTCTTTATGACAAACTCTAGGTCCATCCAGTGTTTGTTTACACTATTGGAAAGAGAGGTGAAGGAATGAGTCGCTGGAATTCCAAGGGTACCTTTTTAAATGACATATATTGGTGTTTGTTTTCTTCAGTAATTGCAGTGTTTTTATGGCATGACATGAATTTATGGACATGGAACTCCAGGGAATTTACACCTGTAGACAATATAAGCTCAATTTACAGTAACTCATCTTTTCACTGTCATCCAGGAACCGAGTTAGGTCTTATGTTCATGTCACTCCCCTGCTCAGAGCTCTCCGATGGCTTCTGCACCCACTCTGAGCGACAGCCAGGCTCACATGGCCCCACAGGGCCCGCGTGTTGGTCCTCTCCCAGCCTGACTTCCTGTCCTCCTCGCTTGTTACCCTGCTCCCATGCTCCTTGCCATCCTGCCAATCCTCTAGGCTGCCAAGGACTCTCCTGCCTCTGGGCCTTTGCATCTGCTATTGCCCAGATGTCCACACGTCTCACTCACACACTTCCTTCAAGTCTCTGAACGTCTCAGTGAGACTTCCCCTGACCACCCTTCAACATATTGAGTGCTGTTTCTCCCTACAGCCTTCCCACATCTGAAAGAAATCCCTTTCTCCTTACCAGGAGGAGGAAATAAAACTGCTCCTTCCAGGACACAGAAGGCCTTTAAACAGCCCTTCACAGCGTCAGACCAGGAACAACTTTAGAAACCACTGCAATCAATTCTTTCATATTACAGATAAAGGAGGCCAGTAGCTGGGGGAATAACTTATTCAAGAATGAGGAGCTGTACAGAGATGGGTCTGGGAAGAGAATGCAAGATCATTCATGTGTTTACTCATCTAACAAGTATCTGTTTAGGACCTCTTACCTGTTAGGATCTTGAATAAAAACAGTTTCAGTTCTTACCTACCTCAAGAGCCTACAAGCCTTGGGTCAACCTTACTGAACAAGTCATTACATAAACAAGTGTGAAACTCAGCTGTGACAGATGTCGCAAGGGAGAAGTTGGTGCTTTGAGAACATAGTTTGGCGGTTTGACTTGAGCAGGGAGCTTAATAAACACTTCATTTTTCTCTGTTGGTAGGATGTTTTTTTAATCCTATTTTAAAATTGAAGTATAGTTGATTTACAATGCTGTGTTTCTGGTATAAAACAAAGTGATTCAGTTATACATATACATATATGTGTATTCTTTTTCATATTCTTTTCCATTATGCATTGAATATAGTTCCCTGAGCTATACATTATGAGTTTGTTGTTTATGTTTTACATATTGTAGTTTGTGTCTGTTAATTCGACGCTCCCAGTTTACCCCTCCCACAGTTCGCCCCATTGGTACCCGCAGGTCTGTTTTCTATGTCTGTGAGTCTGCTTCTGTTTTGTAGATAAGTTCATTTGTGTCATAGTCTACTTTCCACATATATCGTATGGTATTTGTCTTTTTCTTTGTGGCTTCTCAGTGAATGGAATATGTGGCTTCTCTTGATGGAATAGTGAGATAAATAAAGCTGAGAATGAAAGGGTGATAGGCAGCTGATGGAGGGGCAAGGGCATTTTAGGCAGTGGGGTAGAGTGTGGTGTGAGATGAGGTTAGAAATGGAGGTGGAGGTTGGAGCCTGCAGCACCCTATAAGCCATGATAAGAAACTTTATCTTTATCCTAGAAATATTGCAAGGTTTATCTGATTCCTATTTCTATTCCTTACCTTTAATCGCACTGTCAAATAAGGATAAGTAATAGAGGGGGCAGATTCAGTTTCTATTTATATCCAGAAATCATCGAAAGGGCAAAAAATAAAGTTGAAAGAACATTCCTTCAGTCCCTTCATCCTACTTCCCCGCCTGCCTAGGCAGTCAAATGCCCTCTCTTTATTTCCAGTCTGGATTTGTGTGAACACTGTTCACACACACACATATGTTCACACACACATGCTTCATATGCACTTCTTCATTTTAGCAAACAATGTCTTGACATTCCTGATACAGAGATAACAGAGATAATTTTTATTAATCTCATTTAATTACAATTAGTTTATCCTCTTGGGTCATTTGATCTGCAGTCATTTGCTGACAAGGTGCTGAAAATAATGCCCATCCTGCCTTCTCCAAATGATGGCAGTGCAACTGGGAGGTCTTTCCTGGTGTTGTGAAGTCCCACTCTCTGGTTCCAGAGCGAAGAGAAGACCCAGGAGCACCGTTATTAGCTACTTCGAAGTTTTGTGCTGTAACCTGTTTGCCTGGTTAAACACTGCTCTTCTGTAAGAACCATGGGTGTCCAACATCTGGGGCTTTGTTGACCCTGGAGAGATGGAGAGATGGCCCCTCCCAGAGCTCATCTTCCGTATGCAAGTCAGCCAGTGCAAAGCTCACTTGTCCTGTCGCCTCCTTTATCAGGCTCTGACAGAGCCACTTCTCTGCACCAGTCACTACAGGGTCAGGTACCAGACAAGAGGAGAAAGCCCTTCACCTAGAGCCCGCTGACATTGTAACTAGCCAACCCTAAGCCTGCTTAGCCTGTCTCACCTGTTCCTTCTCTGGAAACCACAGCAGGGCCTCTCGTCCACATTCTTCTCCTGTTCCTTCTGCCTCTGGACCGGTCCTGCTGCTTCCCCACATGGCCCTGCGTGGTGTGCCAGTCCCCTTCTCTTGGGAACTGTGAGTAACAACTCTATTTTCAATGCAACCATCTCCTAATCTGTTGGCCTCGTCATTCCTGAATAATAGCAAAACCTACATTTTAAAGGGCTTTCCAGGTGGCTCAGTGGTAAAGAATCTGCCTGCTAGTGCAGGAGATGTGGGTACAGTCCCTGGGTTGGGAAGATGCCCTGGAGAAGGAAATGGCTATCCACTCCAGTATTCTTGCCTGGGAAGATCCTATGGACAGAGGAGCCTAGTGGGCTACGATCCATGGGGTTGCAAGAGTTGGGCATGATTTAGTGACTGAAAGCAATATTTTCAAACCTCTTCCTCAGACTGGTTTCTTCCATTCCCTTCTGAGAAATCCCATGTGACATCCCTCTGGTCTTCATGGGACGTATGCTGGTGGAATGGCAAGGATTCTGGAGCCTGGCACACCTGAGTTAATTGCCCTGATGCACCCCTTACCACTGCAAGACTGTGGGCCTTTGCTTCACCACCTTTATTATTATTATTATTTATTTATGTGGCTGCTTTGGCTCTTGGTTGCCACACGTGGGATCTTCATTGTGGTGTAAGGGCTTCCGTCTCATTGTGGCATGTGGGCTCCAGAGCACCTGGGTTCAGTAGTTGTGATGCACTGGCTTAGCTGCCCCACAGGGTGTGGGATCTTAGTTCCTTGACCAGGGATCGAACCCACGTCCCCTGCGCTGGAAGGTGAATCCTCAACCAGGGAACCGCCAGGGAAGTCCCCTTGCTTCCCATGCACAGAAAAGAGGATCACAGCATCTGTGTCCCAGGGCTGGTTGAGGATGAAATGAGATGATGAAGGTCCTGCATGCAGCACAGGGCCAGGACACAGTGGCTGCTTCCTGCCCACGCGTCCTCTCCTCCTGTCTGTAACGGAGAGCCACCTCTGCTGTCTGCTTTCTGCCTGCCCATTTTTGTTCTTGTTGTTCAGTCAACCAGGAATCTTGAAGAAAATCCGTGGATGACTTATTGTAAACTCCTCAACCTTTGCCTCCTGTATTTGTTAACCTCCGGCCAACCAGAGCCTTTTATTTTCCCATTCATAAGCCCCCTGCCAACCCTGACAGGTTCTGAGAGTGGATTTTTGATGAACTGCTCGGACCTTACGTTCCCTCCAGCTGCTCCTCTCTTGATGATGGCTCATCAAAGAGTTATCTTAAGAGTACAGGGCTTGGAGTCAGGCCTGAGTGCCAGTGCCGGCTCTGTTTCTTATGAATGACCTGGGCACTCTGGTTAACCACTCTAAGCTTTAACTTCCTCATTTGCAAAATCAGGTTAAAAAGGTACACACTGTCTGTATCTCGGGGCTGTTTTGTGAGGCAGATGGGACAATGTATACAAGAAGTGTAAAGTGATGGAACACTAGGAGGGACTGTAATTAAAAATACAAGAGGCAGTTGGGCTTGGCCCTCTGCTTTTCCTCTTCTGTTATCTTGGACTGCCCTCTCTACCTCCTGGTATCCCTATAACCTGCTCCCTCCCACCCCAGGTCTCTCACTGCTCTATGCGTCTCTCCTCCCTCTCACCCCTACGCTCTTGATGGTTCTGAGTTCAAACTTAAAGACCTTTCTTTCCTGCAAGGATATGCAGAGGAAACATCTGTGAAAGGGACAGGGAAACCACAGGGAAGATAAAAGGGAAAGAAAGGATCACCTCTATGTGTACCTACTATGTCCCAGGTACTATTTCACATACATTTCTTAGTCCTGGAAGGTAGGAATCCTTAGCATGGTCACTTTGCAAATGAGGACATGGAGGCTCAGAGAAGTGCAATAACTAGCTGGGAAGCAGCGAATCCTTGATTCAAAAGGAGAGCTGTTGAATTATTTATTTTGGCTGCGCTGGGTTTTCATCGCCTCATGGACTTTGGTCCAGTTGCAGCAGGTGGGGGCTACCCTCTAGTTGCAGTGTGCCGGCTTCTCATTGCAGTGGCTTCCCTTGTTACAGAGCATGGGCTCTCGGGCCTTCAGGCTTCAATAGTTGTGACTCCTGGGCTCTAGGGCACAGGCTGAGTAGCTGTGGCACTTGAGCGTAGTTGCTTTGAGGCATGTGGGATCTTTCCAGACCAGGAATCTAACTCATGTCTCCTGCACCGGCAGGTAAATTCTTTAGCGCTGAGCCACCAGGGAAGCCCCAGCTGCTGAATCCTGGTAACATCGTTTTTATGTTCTCATGGCAGATTTTCTCTGTCATGTCAGGCAGGCAGGACAGGCAGGTCTCTGCAGACCAGAGGAGGTATCTCAGTCCTCCCTGTCTTCCCATTCCCAGGCCCTCAGACTGCTGCTTCCTCCTGCTGCCAGGAGGAAGACCACACAGCAGTGTCCATCTCCTCTCTGTCTTCTTGGAGCTGCTCTTTTCCTGAGCCCACGGCCCCTCATATTCAGTGATTGGTGGAAATCATAAAGTTCCATAAATAGTATGTAGGCAGAGCTCTGCTCTGAGCTTATTCCCATCACTTACCACATACGCAGGACCAACTACTGATACATAATCTGTGGTGTTTGTTGTCCACTGGCTCAGTTGTGTCTGACTCTTTGCAACCCCATGGCCTGCAGTACACCAGGCTTCCCTGTCCTTCACTCTCTACTGGAGTTTGCTCAAACTCATGTCCATTGAGTCGATGGTGCCATCAAACCATCTCATCCTCCATCACCCTCCTTTCCTGCCTTCAACCTTTTCCCAAATCAGGGTCTTTTCCAAGGAGTTGGCTCTTCACATCAGGTGGCCAAAGTTTTGAAGCTTTGGCTTTAGCATCAGTCCTTCCAATGATTATTCAGGGTTTATTTCTTTTAGGATTGACTAGTTTGCACTCCTTGCTGTCCAAGGGACTCTCAAGAGTCTTCTCCAGCACCACAGTTCGAAAGCATCAATTCTTCAGCACTCAGCCCTTTTTATGGTCCAACTCTCACATCCATACATGACTACTTGAAAAACCATAGCTTTGACCTTTGTTGGCAAATTGATTACTCTGCCTTTTAATATGCTGTCTAGATTTGTCGTAGCTTTAGTGCCAAGAAGTAAGCGTTTTTTTAATTTCATGACTGCAGGCACCATCTGCAGTGATTTTGGAGCCCAAGAAAATAAAGTCTCTCACTGTTTCCATTGATTCCCCATCTATTTGCCATGAAGTGATGGGACTGGATGCCATGACCTTAGTTCTTTGAATGCTGAGTTTTAAGTCAGCTTTTTCACTCTCCTCTTTCACCTTCATCAAGAGGCTCTTTAGTTCCTCTTCATTTTCTGCCATAAGGGTGGTGTCATCTGCATATCTGAGATTGTTGATATTTCTCCCAGCAATCTTGATTCCAGTTTGTGCTTCATCCAGCCTTGCATTTCTCATGATGTACTCTGCATATAAGTTAAATAAGTAGGGTGACGTATATACAGCCTTGACATACTCCTTTCCCAATTTGGAACCAGTCTGTTGTTCCATGTCCAGTTCTAATTGTTGCTTCTTGACCTGCATACAAGTTTCTCAGGAGGCAGGTCAGGTGGTCTGGCATTCCCATCTCTTTCAGAATTTTCCACGGTTTGTTGTGATCCACAGTGTCAAAGCCTTCAGCATAGTCAATGAGGCAGAAGCAGGTGTTTTTCTGAATTCCCTTGCTTTTTCTATGATCCAGTGAATGTTGGCAATTTGATCTCTGGTTCCTGTGCCTTTTCTAAATCCGGCTTATACATCTGGGAAGTTTTCGGTTCACATACTGTTGAAGCCTGACTTGAAGGATTTTGAACATTACCTTGCTAGCATGTGAAATGAGTGCAACTGTGTGGTAGTTTGAACATTCTTTGGCATTGCCCTTCTTTGGTATTAGAATAAAAATGGACTTTTTCCAGTCCTGTGGCCACTGCAGAGTTTTCCAAATTTTCAATTTCCAAATATTGAGTGCAGCACATTAACAGCATCATCTGTTAGGATTTGAAATAGATCAGTTGGAACTCCATCACCTCCCCTAGCTTTGTTTGTGGTAGTTCTTCCTAAGACCCTCTTGACTTTGTACTCCAGGATGTCTGGCTCTAGGTGAGTGATCACACCATTGTGGTTATCTGGGTCATTAAGACCTTTTTTGTACAGTTCTTCTGTGTAGTCTTCCGTTGGGTCCTTACGGTTTCTGTCCTTTATTGTTCCCATCTTTTCATGACATGTTCCCTTGATATCTATAATCTTCTTTAAGAAATCTCTAGTCTTCCCCATTTTATTGTTTTCCTCTATTCCTTTGCATTGTTCACTTAAGAAGGCTTTCTTATCTCTCCTTGAGTTTCTTTGGAACTCTGCATTCAGATGGGTATATTTTTCCTCTTCTCCTTTGCCTTTTGCTTCTCTTTTTTTCTCAGCTGTTTGTAAAGCCTCCTCAGACAACTGTTTCGCCTTTTTGCATTTCTTTTTCTTGGGGATGGCTTTGGTCACCATTTATGAACCTCTGTTCATGAGGAGGTTCTTCAGGGGCTCTGTCTATCAGATCTAATCCTTTGAATCCATTTGTCACTACCACTGTATAATCATAAGGGATTTGATTTAGGTCATACCTGAAAGGCCTAGTGGTTTTTCCTACATTTTTCAATTTGAGGCTGAATTTTGCAATAAGGAGCTGATAATCTGAGCCACAGTCAGTTCCCAGTCTTGTTTTTGCTGACTGTATAGAGCTTCTCCATCTTTGGCTACAAATAATGTAATTAATCTGATTTCAGTATTACCATCTGGTGATGTCCACGTGTAGAGTCATCTCTAGTGTTGTTAGAAGAGGGTGTTTGCTGTGACCAGTGTGTTCTTTTGGCAAAACTCTGTTAGCCTTTTCCCTACTTAATTTTGTACTCCAATGCCAAACTTGTCTGTTACTCCAGGTATCCCTTGATCTCCTACTTTTGCATTCCAGCCCCCTATGATGAAAAGGACATATTTTTTTGGTGTTAGTTCTGTAAGGTCTTGTAGGCCTTCATAGAACCATTCAACTTTAGCTTCTTTGGCCTTCCTTAGTGGTTGGGACATAAACTTGGATTACTCTGATTTGAATGGTTTGCTTGGAAATGAACTGAGATCATTCTGTCATTTTTGAGATTGCACCCAAGTACTGCATTTTTGGACCTTTTGTTGACTATGACATTTATTCTAAGGGATTCTTGCCCACAGTAGTAGATATAATGGTCATCTGAATTAAATTTGCCATTCCCATCCATTTCGGTTCACTGATTCCTAAAATGTTGATGTTCACCCTTGCCATCTCCTATTTGACCACTTACAATTTATCTTGATTCATGGACATGACATTCTAGGTTCTCATGCAATATTGTTCTTTACAGCATCAGACTTTAGTTTCACCATCAGGTACATCCTCACCTGGGCATAATTTCCGCTTTGATTCATCCTCTTCATTCTTTCTGGAGATACTTCTCCACTCTTCTCCAGTAGCATTTGGAATTCTACAGACCTGTGGGTTTCATCTTTCAGTGTCATATCATTTTGACTTTTCATACTGCTCATGGGGTTCTCAAGGCAAGAATGCTCCAGTGGATCACATTTTGTCAGAACTTTCCACCATGACCAGTCTGTTTTAGATGGCCCTACATGTGGATCAAACCTGAGTCTCCTGCGTTGCAGGCAGATTCTTTACTGTCTGAGCCACCAGGAAAGATAATAATCTGTGGGGCCTAATGCAAAATGAAAATACAGGGCTCCTTGCCTAGTAATATTTCTTAAATAGTGAACCAATCACTTGAGTTGGGGTTTCTACAGTATCTAGTGATGACTCTGGACATGCAATCAGGGCTTCATAAATATTTGGGAATAGCTGATTGATTCTTAAAAGTATGTAGAGATCGTATTATGTGTGGTCCGTGGACCAGCAGCCAGTGTACCACATGGGAGTTTGTTAGAAATGCCAAATTTCAGGCTGCATATAGTGAATCAGGTTTTAAGATCTTCACAAGTGATTCATTAAAGTTTTGAGAAGCACTGGTGTGGGCAAAAAAAAAAAAAAAAAGATATGATCCTAAAGACTAGGCTTATTGTTACTACTAAGGTTCTTTCATAAGTGAAGATTCTGTAATCTCGTGTTTATCTGAATCCTTGGGAAACTGTGCAGATAACTGACAAGGTTGTAATCCATGGGGCACATAGACCTGGGTTCAGTTTTCAGGACTCTCATTTTACCTGAGTTTCTGTTCCCTTATCTTTAAAATGGGGATAATACCCACACCATAGTGTTTGAGATGTGGCTCCCGAACTACTTCATTTCACTGAGCCTCAGTTTCCTCATTTATGAAAAGAACAATCCCACCTCTTATGGGATTCCTACCGGCAAGAGAAGCAACAGATCTGTCCCACCAGCACATAAATGCTCCATCAGTGGTATCAGTGGTTAGTTGCAGGTGGCTCTGAACACCATTAGAATCTTCACGGCAGATTGGTTGTGGGAAGATGTGATTAAACAGGGTCTTCATGAGCCTTTTCTGTCTAATCCATTAGACAATGGTTTTTATGTTTGTAGGTTTTATGGTCTAAATAACTCAGAGTTGATGAAATGTCCAAGCTCAGAGTTGCCTTTTGCTCCATAATGTATATAGGATGCCCTAGACTACAGAGTGCATCACTTATGGAGGTGTTTCTGGGATTTTGGAATCTGAGAGTGGCTAGCTTTGTGTGGTGCAGTGACCATGGACCAATAAGAAAACAGGCATTGCTGAGACTTCTGAGGGGCAGCTCTTTGTTTTGAGGCCAGATTGCTAAGCCCGTCTACACAAAGAGAGCTCTTGGCCCTTTTCTTTCATGGGTGTTAGCGTCATGGGGGTCAGAGTGTCTTCTGTCACCTAGTTTCTAATCCATGCAAGGTCTGAATACTAAATATTCATCATCATATTCTTGGGAAGAAAGTCAAGTTGCTCAGTTCTACCTAAATGTTAAATAATCCTTGGGGAGAGTGGAAACATTAGTGAGATAGGTAATGCGGGCTCATACATAATGAAGTCAGGGAAAGGTCTAGAATTGTTGTTTTACCTTTTTCTTGTAGATCTGGGAAGCTGAAAAAATCCAAAAGGCTCACATTTATATCTGCACATAACATGCACTCATCAGAACACACACAATATTTCAATTAGCAGATACATCTTAAAAGTTGCTACAGAACTTTAAGCAGGTAGAACATGGTCACTTCCATTGTCAGGTGATAAGGCAGCAGAGTGGGGTGAGTGAAGTGTCCTGTGACAGTGTTCACTGGTGTGGGGTACCACACGTGTACACATTGGTGGGGAGCCTTCTGAGTTCCCGCTTCTTCAGCACCATCTGCCATAAATGTTTGTTACGTCTTGTGCTATATAGTATTAATGAAGTCAAAAAGTCACATCTATATACATATCTGTTTTCTGAATTGCCCTGAATATGTGTAACTACTTCTCATTCAAAACACTGAGCTAGCAAGACAACTGTCTGGGCTCTTCAAAAATGTCCTTGTCATAAGGTGCAGAAAAGAACCAGGAACTGTTCCTCATTAAAGACTATGGGCAACTAAAATGTCTTGGGACAGGGTCTTGGGATCAGGGGTGGAGGTAAGGGATGGACATTAAAAGTGTTACTGATACGAAACATTACTAGAACAACTGGCAGACTTTAAATGTAGGCTGTGAGTTAGATGATAGTATTGCATCAGTGTTAAATTGCTAAAATTTGATCAGTGCACTGCAGTTACAGAAGGGAATGTTTTTATTTTAAAAATACATGCTAAAATATTGGGATGTAAGGGGCATGACATATGCAATTTACTCTGAAATGTTTCAGAAAAAGTATTATAGACAGAGATATGAAGCATCTGTGGCCAAATGTTAACAATGGGTGAAACTAAATAAGGGTATACAAAAGTCATTTGTATTATTCTTGCCACTCTTCCGCACTGTAAGTTTAAGAATAAACTGTTTCCATGAATGTAATATGGTGAAACATCTTAGCATCATCTGTTTACTTTTCAGTTAACTAGATAATTCTACGTGACACGAAAATAAATTGTGCCTGGCTTACTGTTGTATTCACATGCCCATCAGCAGATCCTCGGTTGTGTGGAATACAGAAGTGATAAAGATGCTACCACAGCCTTGACGTCTTTCCTTTGGAACCACAGCAGCATTACTTACCCAGGAATCTGTTGAGGAGTCTCTTCTGAGCAAGCCCTGGCAATCATTTCATGACAGCGTCTGGCCTCATTGACCAGATGGCCTTGGTACCTGAGAACC
Organism: Cervus elaphus; assembly: GCF_910594005.1. Lineage (NCBI taxonomy): Eukaryota > Metazoa > Chordata > Mammalia > Artiodactyla > Cervidae > Cervus > Cervus elaphus. The sequence goes on along the minus strand of NC_057836.1, from coordinate 47,576,760 downwards.
AAGTGAGAAACACTTCCCTACTGACTGACAGACACGCCTGCATTTCAGACGATGCTGTCTCTGAAGACTATTGAATGTGTTGTAAAAACCAATAATCACACCCATCAAATATTCACAATCAGAACCCCTACATCTTTGTGGTGCCCCACTGTCTCCTTTCAGATATCATCAGTCATCCCTTGAAATCAGAGAACACTTACTGAGAACATTCTTGTTAAATGAATGAAAACAAAGACAGGTATCTTTGATACTAGATTCTCTGGATCTGAAACTTCTTAGAATGCATTTGGTAGATAACTGACTATCCTAAACTTTAATGACACTGGACTGAAAAATAAATCCTTGGGATTAAAAAAGCAAGAGGGAAAAAATAGCATACAGTTGTGAACTATATGAAGATAGAACTGTATAAGTCCATCGGCCAAGCTGATTTCAGTATCGTTTGAGGAGACAGCAGCATAGAGAAGAACAACATGGGTTTCAGATGTCAGCAGATTTTGGTTCAAATTCCAGCACCTCCTTAACAACCTCTGTGTGAGTTAAGGTAAGTAACGTAATTTCTTTCGGGACCAGTTCCATTAGCTAAATAATGGAGATAATAACACCTTCCTTATGTTATAATGTTGCTGTGAAGACCCATCAGTGCCAACTCCCATGGAAGTCTTGGCTCTGTAAATGGCAGCTCTTCTTATCTTCAGCAAGAGGGTGTGGGGGCCGCATCTGAGAGGGGATTTTACTCACGTTTCTTCCACTGACACAGAGCCCCCTAAAGGCCTGGTGACCACAAATGAAGCCTTAACTCGAAGACAGTGGAGTCTTTGAAAGGAACAGAATTAAAGTAGGGTCTGTCCTTTCATGATGGGGTACAAAGACGCTATTAGTCAATTCAGCAAATATGTCCTCTGCAAATCAGCTCAAGGCATTCGGAGAGATGACTTTGAAGCAGCATGCTGATGAGGTCCAAAGGGGAGCTGAAAACTTACAAGTGTTTCTACCTGGGCCACACCATCTAGGAAATAACCCAGGAGAAGTGTGCAAGGAATCAATTACTGCCCTCCTAGAGTTGATCTCAGCTGTCTATATATGGTTATAGATTTCCCAGACCTGTTTCAAATGAATTTTCAGAAAGCCTGTGAGCATTGCAAGTTTGGGAGCATCTAAAGAAGGGTCGCTGTCTAGGCTGTGTGCATTATTAGAGGGATGGTGAAGGATCAGGAATCTCATAATATTCCATTGGTTCAAATTGTCTTTCAGTGTTTATTTATTTATTTATGGCTGTGTCAGTAAGTTGTGGCACATGGATTCTTCATTGTGGTGCGGGGACTTCTCTCTACTTGTGGCATGTGGATTCTGTAGTTTATGGCACTTGGACTTAAATGCCCCATGGCATGTGGGATCTCAGTTCCCCAACCAGGGATTGAACCCACATCCCCTGCATTGGAAGGTAGATTCTTAACCCCTGGACCACGAGGGAAGGCCCTCTGACAATATTTAGTACATTTCTTTTTTTTATTGGGGAAGAGAGCATCATTGCAGGTTACATGGCTTTGGATTTAAACAGGTAGGCTTGGGTTTTAAATTTTGATTCTGCCATATGTGGACTATGTGAATTTGGGGAAGTTACTTAATTTCCCAGAGCTCAGTTTCCCCATCAATAAACAGTAATATCCACTTTGCTGTTTTGCTGCAAGGCTTCAATGAGCTCATACATGCCAAAGGTCCTTGCACAGTGGTTACTCAATACATCTCAGCTCTCTTGGACACTGAGTATTATGGGGGCTGAATGAGACAATCCTTTCCTTCCTCCCAGCTGAAAGCCAAGGCTTATTTAAGCATGAAAACATCAGTGTGCCCCATTTATAAGCTTGTTTTACCCTAGGAAACTGATACGAAGGAATCGACATCTGCAGCAATTGCTTCTGCCCAAGTGGCTGCAGCTCCCCACACAGGAGCTGGGGCTGGCAATGGGCTGCTGCTCTCAACATAAGTTCTGGGAATTCACGTCGTTGGCTCTACACACTTCAGTCTCCACTGGGCTGGCAGTCTCTGTGTTGAACTTGGGCATCAGCCAACATCTGAGCTCTAGCCTTAAGTGAGATTGGCTTCAGAGTGTCAGGCACCTGTCTTGGGGGAAAATAGGATTTTCTCTTATTGGTATGGAGTGTCAGATTCTGGCTTTAATAAATTCAGTGTACGTGAAGCAATACCATCCCCCAATTTATACCTGTTGTGTCTTAAGTAATTAGCATCTTCTTTCATTCTCAGAGGTGACCCACTTCAGATAACAAATTACATAGACATAACCATACTCATAGAAATGCAAGTGAAAGCAAGGTGGCTGGGCATGATTCAAGGGCCATGAAAAATTAAAAAAATAAGTTTTAGGGAATTAAAATTTTATTTTCAACACTGAGGAATTAGAGCTACCAGCATATGAAAGTTTGAGTGTGTGTGTGTGTGTTCGGGGGATGGGAAAAGGTGGTGTGCCAGTAGATGTTCAACAACCAGCTCTCAGGGTGTTGGTGCCCTGATTTCCATGGTGTAAATACTACGATCATGGATGATTTCATGCTACAAATCTGATGTTACTGAACACAGGAGTAAGAAAGAGATGTGCACAGTAAGTTCTTGTGAGCTGGTATGAGCTGGCTCCCACGCACCAACGGAAATGGGGATTTAACATGAACTTTGAATACTTCTGTGATGTTTCACTTTTTACAATATTAATGTATAACTTTCATAATAACAAATCCTGCATGTATGTAATATATGTACATGATATATACACACACACACACTCATGAGACATAAATACACACATGAACTTATATATCGGGTTGGCTAAAAAAATTTGTTTGGGTTTTTCTATAAGATCGTACCAAAAACCTGAACAATTTTTTTGGTCAACCCAACATATTTGTGTGAGAGTTGGTCCTAACAGTCTTCCTAAAGTTTTTAGTAAATTTGAGTGAATGCACTTGAGTGTGTAATACACTGAGGGGCTCTCATAAATCTGGCTGCTGCAGGGTTTCATAATTGTCATAAACTGCCATGATTTACCTTGCTAGCCCACATCTGGTACTTAAAACACCTGGCTTCCATGTTGTGATGGAAGCTAAATGGACAGTGGGAGACTGCTTTGAGGACGCGAGTGTGAAATGAGATCTAACCTCAGGTAGGGAGAAAAAGGAGTTCAAGTTCAAATGATGAGCGAACACAACGGGAGGACAGAAGTGTAAAGTTGCCGTTTATCGACTTTGCTCTCTACACTGAAGTGTTTCTGGCAGGTCCTTAGGAGAGTGGGAAGGGAGTGAGGAAGAAACAGTCTGTACTTTCATTTATTGATGCAGCGCCTGCTGGTCACACTGCAACTCGATACAAACAGCCCGGCAGAGAGTGGGGCCCTGACTCTTGTTCTCATCAATGTAAACACAACATTAATATTGAAGATTCAAGAAAATGGGTAAAAAGTCCAGTGTCCCGTCAGTCTGTGTGATGGTGAAGGTGCTGGCCTACCCTTGGGTGGGTCCCCAAGGGAGCCTGAGGTCATAACCTTGGCCCAGCCGCAGCAGAGCAGACATGATCACAGAGGAGCCCCATATATTCTTCCCAAAGTTCTCCCAACGGGCTCATGAATCTTCAGGACTGAATAATGAAAGTTCTAAAGGCCTGAGAGGTTCATACCCTTCGCGTGCACAGAAACCATCCATTTAAAGCCCTGTCCCCATGACTCATCACTGCCCAAAGGAAACGTGACCAGCTGTAGAATAGCTGGTCTTTGCACTTCCACAGTCCTCTGTAGTCCCTGGATTCTGAACAGTTGGAAATTTAAGGTCATGGGGCCTTGAGGACCATCCTGAAGAAGGCTACCCATGTTTAAATACTGGTTGAAGACTCCTGTCTTCTTGGTTGAGCCACTGCTGATCAAGGGATGTTAGCTGAGGCAGCTGGTTTTCCTTCGGAGCCTTAAAGGATCAGGTTTTTTTTTTTTTTTTTGGGATTCTCAGACTCAAAACAAACAAAACCCCCCAAAACAAAACAAGAGTGACCTTGAGGATAAGGAGCCAACCAATCCTACCTCCAGGTCCTGTCAAATACAATGTCCCCATTGGGTTTCCCCAAATAGCTGGTTCGATCATTGGCATGCCCTCCTTTTGGATACACAGTTAAACTGTAGGGCGAAGAAGAAAGTTTTCTCTGATAAAGAGACATTTTTGCTTTTATTTCCTGGGATGGATAACCCCCAGCACCCTGCCTTCCCTTAAAAAAAAAAAGAAAAAGGAAAAAAAGCAATGAAAACATCCCAAAGACCGGGTTGTGTAGCTTTGTAGAAGGATAGCCCCTTTGCTCCCTCTCACCCTCCATGTCCCATTCTTGGAGAGACTGCGTAGATGGGTGATTTCCCCTGCTCTGGGAATGATGGATCATGGGCCAGAGCAGGGTTGGCCGGATCCTTGTCCTAGATCTCCATAATGAGGGCAGCTTAGTTGGGCCAAAGAGACAAATAAAAACAAACCAAAACAGCGATGCTCAATTTGAGTTTGAAGGCTGGGCCCCAAACAGCAAGTGGCTCTCCACCCCCCTGCAGAACGTCTGTTGCTCGTGGTGGGCTTCCTGGTGCTAGCTGTTGTTCTCAGCCGTGAGATATTTGAGGGCAGCAAAGCCGTAGCGGCGGGACATGTCCTGCTGAAACTCTTCCTTCAGGGTTTTGAGACAGATGCGGTATTGCTTGTTGGACCGGAACTTGGTGATGTCGAAGCTGGGGGCGTGAGGCATGTGGATCATGTACGCATTGGGCAGCACGATGAATTCATACTCCTGGAAGCAGACAAGAGCAGACTGAGGCCTGCAGAGTCACCCCGTGATGTATAATGAACACCCAAGCAGACAGCTACTTGACGAAACAAGGGAATGAAGTCGTGAATGACGCCAGTACCAGGGCAGCACCATGGACAGCGTCACCACGCGGATGAGGACAGTTAGTTCAAGGTTGTCTCCATGACCCTGGGTGTATTACCTGGCTTCTCTGAGCCTTAGTTCTCTCATCTATAAAGCAAAAGTAATACGACTGCCTTGAGACTACTCCAGTCTATAGTAGTACAGACACACCTACAGTACCTAGTACTGCACACCTATAGTATACAGTCTATAACTGAACTACGAAGGCAGAACTGAGGAGCTCAAAAAGAAACTTACCGGTCCCACAAATCCCCCTAAATTTACTACCTGGTCCTTTGGAGAAAAGCTCTACAGACCTCTGGTTTAACCTATTAGGATTCTGTAGAATATTTGTTTTGAGGCAGGTGCTCAATAAGTATTAGCTGAAAGAATGAAAGGGTTTCATGATTAAACACCGCCTGAAAATCACTCCTTTCGTTACAGGGTAGAATAGCTGCACCTTATTTGCATGTTTTGTGTCATTTATATGGAATTCCTAGAATGCTTTGTGTCAGTTATATGACTCACAGGCTGAGGGGGTGAAATGGTTTGTTCCAGGACACTCAAATGTGCTGGGGACCTGGCAGAGAACCCAACTCTCATCCAAGGGAGGAGAAAGAAAAATGAATTAGGAATCAACAGAGCTGAGAACAAGTACTGTCACATTCTTACTCTAGGACCCCGAACACATCTTGTTCCTTCTTGAGTCCCTGCCTTCTTATCTCCAAGGCCCTTTCAGCTCTGAGGTTCAGGCCTCCCCTCGCTGCCCCCCCCCCCGCACCCCCACAATACTGGGGCCATAACATTATACTCTTCTCACCTGGGCATCTAATTCCATGATGTGAGCCACCTTGTTCCAGCCAAAGCCCACAAACCTTCGGTCATACTCAGGGCAGTCCCGTCTCACAACAACATACGGCTCGAAATCAGCCTCCCACTCAACCTGGTAAGGCGTGGTGGCAGTCCGCCACTTGGCGAAGTTTGTGGGTGCGTGCCCTTTCGTCCAGACATGGTACCTGGGACACATGGAGAAAAGCCATTGGTGGAGGAGAAGGAAGCAGAGGTTTCCAAATGCTGGTCTGGAGGATGAAGACGTATATGCTGATATAGTCCTTGTTGTAGGTTGAATTTTTGTCTCCATTCCTCTCCTTCCCTCCTGCCCCGGCAGAAGCTATGTTCAAGTCCTGACCCCTAGTATCCATGAATGCAACCTATTTGGAGAGAAGATCTTTGCAGATGTGATCAAGTTAAGAGGAGGTCACAGTGGATGGTTGTGGTCTCTAATCCAAAGTTCTTACAAGAGGAGGAAATTTTGGACACAGAGATATGCAGGAGGAACTCCATGTGAAGATGTGGGCAGAGACAAAGTGAGACACCTACAAGCCAAGGAATGCCAAGGATTGCTGGCAACCACCAGAAGCTAGAAAGAGGCAAGAGAGACATCTGCCCTCGAGCCTTTGGAGGAAGCAAGGAACTACCAACAACACCTCGATTTTGGACTTCTGGTTTGCAGAATGGTGAGGAAAAGTTTCTGTCATTTTAAGCCATTCAGTTTGTAGTACTTTGCTATAACAACGAAAGTAAAAGTTGCTCCGACATGTCCGACTCTCTGCAACCACATGGACTATACAGTCCATAGAATTCTCCAGGCCAGAACACTGGAGTGGGTAGCCATTCCCTTCTCCAGGGGATCTTCTCAACCCAGGGATTGAACCCAGGTCTCCTACATTGCAGGTGGATTCTTTCCTAACTGAGCCACCAGGGAAGCCCAAGAATACTGGAGTGGGTAGCCTATCCCTTCTCCAGGGGATCTTCCTGACCCAGGAATCGAATCAGGGTCTCCTGCATTGCAGGCAGATTCTTTACCAGCTTAGCTACCAGGGAAGCCCTATAGCAACAGAGACAGCCTCTTGCATATTTTTTAAGCATTAGAGTGGTTGAGCAGCTTGACCAAGATCATGTAGTTAATGTTGAAATGCATTTTTCCTGAATTCCTAGGTTTTTTTTCCTACCCTTGTGCTCATGTACTCAGTTGTGTCTGATTCTTTGAGCTCCCATGGACTGTAGTCCGCCAGGCTCCCCTGTCCCTGGGATTTTCCAGGCAGGAATGGTGGAGTGGGTTGCCATGTCCTTCTCCAGCAAATCTTCCCGACGCAGAGGTCAAACCTGTGTCTCCTGCATTGCACACAGATTCTTCACTGCTGCACCACTGGGGAAGCCCCTTGGGTTGGCCAAAAAGTGTGTTCAGGGATCTCCATAACACCTTAAGGAAAACCCTGAATGAACTTTTTGGCCAATCCAATCCATCCTTCACTAATGAAGAGGCTATCGCTATGAAAAGGTACATGACTTTCTGGATTGCTGTCTGTCATTTATATGGAACTGCAGGCTAGTCTGTAACAGGAAGTGGAAGGCAGAAATCTGGGATAACTTTTGGTGACCCTGCCCTAGTATAGTGTCCTTCCTCTTGAGGCAGGACCTATGAGCATGATATCACTCCTGCAATTATGTTACATTATGTGGCAAAAAGGATTTTTGTAGATGCAATTATGGTTACTAATCAGTTGACTTGAGACTACTGGGGTGGGCCTGACCTAATCATATGAACCTTTAGATCTGGGTTTGGAAGAAAGCAAAAAGCCATGTGTGAGCTGCCTATGGGGTTCATGTGGCAAAAAGCCTGTGGGTAAATGGTGACCTCAGTCCTCCAATCACAAGGAAAGGAATCCTATCAGCAACCAGTGTGCCTGGAGAAGAACCACACACTCTAGAGACAACTGCAGCCTCGCCCACACTGATTTCAGCCATATGAGAACCATAAGCAGAGAATCCAGTCATTCCATGCTTGGACCTCTGACCCTCAGAAAATGACTGTGAGATAATCAATTTGTATTGTTTTGAGCTTCTAAACTTGTGGTAATTTGTTATATAGCAATAGAAATGAATATAACTATGGATGGCACTAGTGGTGAAGAACCCACCTGCCAATGCAGGAGACATAAGAGATACAGGTTCAATCCCTAGGTCGGGAAGATCCCCTGGAGGAGGAAATGGCACCACACTCCAGTATTCTTGCCTAGAGAATCCCATGGACAGAGGAGCCTGGAAGCCTATGGTCCATAAGGTCACGAAGAGTTTGACATGACTTAGCAACTGAACAACAATAATAATAATGATAATAAGCTCTAGTAAGCACTTAACTCTAAACTGGTTATATTGTACTACCCATAATTGTAAGTTCTCATAATATACCCAATATCAAGTTACAAATAGCAATAGGTAGACCAGGGATTCATACCTAGGCAGCCTGGTTCTAGGGATAGGACCTTTAATCAGGTTAAGGTCTAAGTTAACTATGCTGAGTTACCTCTTTTTATATGTCAGTGTCACCACACTCTCTGGCCTGTATCTAGAACAAGTAGTCAATGGGGGTTATACACTAAGTTGAATGAATGAAAGAAAAATCTAAAAACCTGAGAGGCACCTAAGACAGAAGCCAGTTAGTGGGGCAGGAATATGTCTCTGGATGCTAAAAGAGATGGGGGCTGAGAGCCAGTGAAACAGCAGATGGGGCCCAAGGAAAAGAAAATTCTAGAAAGAAAAGCTTCAGAAAATGCCCCAAGAAACCTACTGTTACACCAGTAGACAGTGGTCTCCAGAACTTGCTTTCTGAGACCATCAACATTAGCCTCCAAAAAAAAAAAAAATGATGAGAGACATTTCCTGGGTCCACCTTGTGGGATGCCGCTTAGAAGAAACTTGGGGCACTCCGCTTTGAGCAGAGGTTCTCCAGCTGGCATGCGTATCAGAATCCCCTGGAGGATTACTTAACTGTCAGACTGCTGTATTCCACTCCCAGAGTTTCTGATCCAGTAGGGCTGGGGTGGGGCTTGAGACGTGGTGCTTCTAACAAGTTCCCAGGGGGTGCTGATGCTGCTGGTCCAGGGACCATGCTCAGAACTGCTGTCCTGGAGGACGGGTAGACCTGAGCATGATTTATTAGTTCAGGTGCTGTTGGGAGTAGATTTCAGCTGCTAGGAGGTGTAAGAGTTCATCATTTGGAAGGAAGGTGACAAAGCAGGTTCTCAGAGGGAAGGTCTGTAATTCAGCACTCAGCATGCTGGCTTGCAAGCTCTTGGCCAGAGCAGCGATCACGGACACAGCAGGCCAACCCCCAGCTCTCCCAGCTCTCAGGCCCTTGGACTTGGCCTTGAAATGAGTTCTTAAATAACCTGGGGATTTGGAAGGAAGGCTGCTTTGGAGACTTGCCAGGTGATCAGCCTTTGGGATGACCACCTGGAGTAGGAAATGGCAACCCACTTCTGTACTCTTGCCTGAAAAATCCCATGGACAGAGGAACCTGGAGGACTACAGTCCATGTGGTCTCAGAATCAGGCACCACTGAGTGAGCACACACACAGCCACTAGGCTATGGAGTCCAAAGCCTCCACTTTTGCCTGCATTTTCAGACGCTGGTAAATAAATTCAGGACTTGACTGGTGGTCTGATGGTATTTTGGTTAAGAGCCTAGGGTCTGTGGTTCTTAGACCTGGGCTGAATCCAGGCTCTGTCATGTACTGGCTGTGTGGCTTGGGCTAGTTATGGAGCCTCTCAGAGCCTCAAGTTTCTTTGTCTGTAAAATGGGGACTGCATATCTGCCTCAGGGATTTGTTGTGAGGGTTAGATGAGCTGATCCCAGTGCCTAGCTCATGGTTTGTTGTTCAGTTGCTAAGTTGTGTCCGACTCTTTGTGACCCCATAGACTGCAGCACACCAGGCTTCCATGTCCTTCACGCCACTCCTCGATTCCTTTATCTGTATGAGAGGTGAAAAGGGAGCTCCTCTGAATTGTTGCATGAATAACCTATCTCATAAAGTTATCTTCACAAAATAATGCCTGCTTGAGAAAACCTTCTAGAAACTTCTAGTAACTTAACAGTGGTATACAAACCTAAATTATTATTAGGATCTTTTCAGCAAAATTCAGATTGCGTAGAAATGTATGTTCCCAGCACTACACCCAGGTAGTGCTGGTGGTAAAGAACCCACCTGCCGGTGTAGGAGACGTAAGAGGCGTGGGTTCGATCCCTGGGTTGGGAAGATCCCCTGGAGGAGGGCATGGCAAACGACTCCAGTATTTTTTTTTTTTTTTTCACTCCAGTATTTTTTCCTGGAGAATTTCCACGGACAGAGGAGCCTGGCAGGCTACAGTCCATATGGTTGTGAAGAGTTGGGTACGACTAAAGTGACTGAGCACACACGTGGGTTTTTTTGTTATTTTAGTTCAAAGGAAGTGTTTATACTGTTTAAAAGGGAGGCCTTTCTTTAAAATGGGAGCAGAAGGCAGGCACGGCTCTCTCTTACAATCAGGAGACCGAGCAGGATTCCTGCTCACCCAGGGGTGCTCCCCTTAATGGTGCCGTGTGTCCCTGGGGACAGAAGCCATCTGCCTCTGTGCCACTGTGCAGACTCCCTGGCCCTTTGGACAGGGGGACGGGTAGCGCCTCTGCCATGCTTCTGCAGGACTGAGGGGTCTAGGAAGTCGGGGAGATGAGGGATTTGTTTGAACCTGTCACTCGGGCAACAGGACAGACAGCTGCCACACTGCTGTATCCAATCTTGGAGGCACCTGGATGCCTTCAGCTGTTGAAGCTACTACTGCTGCCCATCCCAGGCCTGAGGACCTCAGAGAACAGACCGCTCACAAGAAAAGAAAACGAGAGATGGCCACCGTGGCCCTAATGTGACGAAACCCACTGATCAAACGAGTAAATGGACGAGCAAACCGAGAGGGGAAGTCAGAGTCAGCAGACGGGGCAGAACATCAACTGATTAAAGTGGAGAAGAAAGCAGCTGACCACCCCCCCTCCTGTCCTTCCCACCTGGGTACACAGGGAGAACGCTCTCTCGCTGGTAAGTCCTGTCCGACTCTTTCATGACCCCGTGGACTGTAGCCCGCCAGGCTCCTCTGTCCATGGGGTTTCCCAGGCAAGAATACTGGAGTGGGTTACCATTTCCTCCTCCAGGGCATCTTCCCACCCAGGTCTCAGGCATTGGCAGGTGATTCTTTACCACTGAGCCACCAGGGAAGCCCTACAGGTCAGTCACACCAAAAGCACACGGCATGTGGGAAGAGAAAGAGTTATTCCAAGCACACAGTTTAGGGCCAGCGGTGCTGCTTTGGCCTGAAAATGGTCTAATGCCAGTGACAACCATCGGGGCCAGCAGCTCCTCTGGCTTCTGGTTTCCCAGGAGCGAGAAGGACTTCGGGCTCCCCGTCTCCCAGGGGGTGGCAGTGAGGGCCACTCACCTGAACGTGAAGAGGGTCCCCATGTCTAGCATCGAGAGCAGCTCTGCCTTCGACTTGGGGAAGGAGAGCCGGTAGCGCAGAGTCTCGAACGCGGGGACAATCATGGCCTTCTTGGTGTTGGCGAGGTCCAGCTGGATGACAGACTTCCTGGAGAGAGGGCAGGCAGAGAGACGGGGCCCCTGTGATGCCAGGGGTAGAGGCTGCCCCCAGGCGAGGGCCTGGAGGGGGCTGGCACAAGGAGGGGTCGGAGAGGAAGCCAGGGGCAGCCTCAGTTTAAACAAAAGGGAATCCGAGACCTGGGGGGCCTGGAAGCTTGTCCAGCAGCACTCAGGAGCCTGGATGTCTCTGGGCCAGAAGGCAGAGTCTTTCTGGAGAGAGCAGAGGGGCTGGGGACCCCACCCCTCACGTTCGCAGTGTGTGCCCCTGTCAGAGCCAAGTGCAAAAGCCAAGAGACCAGCATTCGCAAGGTGTGGAGACCAGCCTGCTTGCTGGGTCCCCTGGGCTGGCCACACGCCTGATGCATCACTGGCCACAAGGAGGGCTGGACATAATGCTGATAGATGATCGCCAACCTGGGCATCTTTGGTCCCATCTCTGGGACGCTTCACTCCTTGGACTCCTTCAGATGCTAAGCCTTCAAACTCGCCTAACAGACGCCACAGAGTCAGCACCCAACATGCCAGAGCTCTGGACCCCGCCATCCTCTCCCTCACTCCTGCCTTCTGCACCTCCGAGATCCAGCTCCTGTCTTCTGGATTTGTCTGCCTGGGGCCGGCTCTGAGGCCATCATTTGAAAGAGAGAACGGTCACGGCGCATGAGACTGGTAATGAACCACAGAGAGGACTTAAAAGCCTGGCTCTTCACTTTAGGTGTCTTGCCATATTTTACGAGTAATTCGGTTTCTCATGACCTCAGGTTCTCCTCAAAATGGGGCAATAATATCTCCCTGCTGAGCTGCTGTGGAAACTGGACAAGGTACCAGAAATACCAGTACTGTCAGGCATACCAGGCACATGGCAAAGAGTCTCTGTTATACTGCAGTGCTGTCCTATTCCCAGGCATCTCTTTGGCCATGGCTGTGATACTTCAAGCTGGCTTCCTGCTCAGATTACTGACCCTCGGGTCTCAGGCCAGCCTGAGGTGCTCGTTATCTCTGAGACAGAGAAAGAAGCCTCCCTTGGAGTAACACAAGGTATTTTGCAAAAATGCTGCAAGGAGCAAGTGCAATACAACTGCTTCTTACTTAAAATAACTTTACTCAATAGACCTCTGAGCCTGTGTGTGCAGGACAGGTTGGTCTGCAAGGAGCAGTCACACTGTAAGGAAGTAACTTGTGAACCCAGGCTAGCATGGGACACGAACAGAGAAGCAATCCAAAAAAGAAGAGTGGTAGGGTTCAGTAGCCACAAATGAGGGGGAATCTGGACCAGGTCAAAATAAGGAGGGGTTTCTGAGAACCACTCTTGGTGAAGGGGTCTCACCAGCTCCCAGTGCAAGAGGGTGGTTGAGATGGACTGGGAGTTGACATGAAAATTCTTCAAGTATCATTTGCAGTTCACTCTATAATTATGCTTCAGTTAACTATATACCAAATGATATATGACCCTCACATCACTATTTCAAGACAGATTTGTAAAGGATGACACCAAGATAGAATTTAGGTGAGCTACCCTTGGCTGGTTAGAGGATCAGACGTCTGAGTCAGCTTGTTCTGGCCTGCATTCCTCTTGTCTTTCTCCAAGCAATGCCTTTATACAATCACCTAAGGTTCCCTGGCCTGTGGCCAGACATTCTCTTTCATATCAACCTTATACTGGACATTGGCAGACTGGGGGCTTGTTACCTTTCCTCCAGGAAAGGTACGTTGTTGATGAATTGCTAAGTTGTGTCTGACTCTTTGTGTCCCCATAGACTGTAGCACACCAGGCTCCTCTGTCCATGGGATTTCCCAGGCAAGAATACTGGAGTGGGTTGCCATTTCCTTCTCCAGCGAATCTTCCCTACCCAGGAATCGAATGCTCATCCCTTGCTTGGCAGATGGATTCTTTACCACTGAGCAATCTGGGAAACCCGGGAAAGGCATGCATCTTATTTATTGACATGGGTGTTAGGGATGGGACATATGGGTCTAAAGAATATCCTTGGATCAAAATGGCAAAGCCCCTAGTGGGAGGGAAGATATCCCAGCACTGATGGGTGGTCGCTATTCCTTCAACAGTCACCATGCATTTACTCTGCTTGGAAATACAGAACACCACCTCCAAAGTCTCTTCCTGCCTGATGCTGACGTTCTCATCTAAAATGTTTCAGGATGCTAAAAGCCCAAGGACAAGGATCGCTAAACTAGGACTCAAGATTGCATTTGCAGCTAATTATGTGAAGATATGATTGCTGTGGAAATGGAGTTGGGAGGCTGGGAGGGCTGAATGACAAAGGGAATGGTGAAGTGTACACACACACACACACAACAGCTACAGAGATCTATGAATGTGGGTATCTCTATATAAACCTCAAATAGTTGTTACAATCAAGGTTATTATAGAACCCACTTCTTAAAAAAAATTTTTTTTTTAATTTTATTTATTTGACTGTGTCGGGTCTTAGTTGAGGCATGTAGGATCTTTGATCTTTGTTGCTGCATGTGAGATCTAGTTCCCTGACCAGAGATGGAACCCGGACTCCCAGCACTGGGAGCATGGAGCTTTAGACACAGGGCCACCAGGGAAATCTCTAGAAGCCACTTCTTGGAATAGAAGATGACTCCCCTTCTCATGGCCCTTGTACACAGGGGCAGCCCTGAGCCGTGCTGCCCTACGTGAAGCCCTGACCAGGTGTTCAGGGGCAGACACTAAGGCTGAGCAAATCAGTTTCTCACTCTTGGAAATCTGAACAGATGCAGAGGCTGGAGACCACAGAGCTCACTTGTAACACCAGGCAGCAGTCCGGAGGTTTCTGAATTTCTGCTGCACAGGGGCCCAGAGCTGCCATGGGTTACTTATGGTCTCAAGTACTAGTTTTCTGAATCCTACTTTGTCTCCATAAGATAAACCACTCAGTAATTATGCTTTCCCTTTGATTTCTTTTCATTTTAATTAAACGTCCAGCATTGGTTTCTGTTGCTTGCGACCAAACAACCAATACACTGCAAGGTCCAGAGTAAGCAGACCCAGTCACCAGCATGCCGCCCAAAACTGAGTCCTAAGAAACCTTATTTCCCTCTGCATAGAGAGCGTGAGATTCTGGAGTGTTCTGTAAATTCCATTTAATCTCGCTGAAACACAAAGCGCCACGGAGACGGATTTGTCACTAGATAGGTTCGTTTCAACCTCAGTTCAAGGAGGCTTTGATATCGATGTCCTGAATGGTTCTTATTAAGAAGTTGTTTCAGCAACAAAGTGGTTTCAGGGCACCGACTCTGAGAACATCTGTTCCCTGAGCTGGTAACGGCAGCCTGGGCTTTCCTGCACTAGTGTGTCCAGCCAGCACCTCCCACCTTGGCTGGCCTGCTGACCACCTTGAGTGGCATGGTCTACGGCCACTCTTACTAGAAAGTGAGTCCAGGAGGGGACAGAGTGTCTCCAGGGCAGGTTTTTCCAGGAGCAGAGGGAGGATGCTGAAGTGGGAAGGCTGGCCCAGGGGCCAAGAGACCTGCGTCCTGGAGCCAGCTCTGACAGGCTGAACGGCTCTGGAGCCTGTCACTCATCTCTCTGAGACTAGTTAATCTAGAGTATTCAAACTGATGATTTTTTAAAAACAACATTTTTACTTATTTGGCTTCCCCGGGTCTTAGTTGTGGCACGCACAGACTGATTTTCTTGTGGCACGTGGAATCTTTAGTTGCAGCATGTGGGATTTAGTTCCCTGACCAGGGATCAGACCCAGACCCCTTGCACTGGGAGCATGGAGTCCTAGCCACTGGACCACCAAGGGAAGCCCCTCAGCTGAAGATTCTGGAAGGCAGTCTGGTATGGTAGTAACTAGGCAACTTGGTTTCTGGCCCTGACTCCATCACTCCTCTTGGGCAAGTCACCTGGACCCTTCTGAGTCTCAGGGCTCATACATATGTAAAACATTTCTGATGGGAAAAGGTACGCGTTGCATACAGAAACGCTTGGTGCAGTGCCTGGCACGTACTAGGCACTGACTACTTGATGGTGGCCGCTCCTGATGGTTTGTTTAATGTGTCAGTTAGGCTGGGCTGTGTTGCCCAGCTGGTTGGTCAAATACTCCTCCAGATATTGCTGTGAAGGTATCTCATGGATGTGATTAACATTTAGGATCAAGTAAAAACCCTCACCCTTGATAATGTGGGTGGGCCTTGTCCAATCAGTTGAAGGCCTTAAGAGCAAAAATTTAGCATTACTGGGAAGGAAGGTATTCTACCCCAAAACTGTAACATAGGAATCCTGCCTGTGTGTCCAGCCTGATGGTCTGCTCTATGAATTTCAGACTTGCCACCATCATAGTTCCTTAAAGTCACTATCTAGCCATTTAATCATCCTATGGTTCTGTTTCTCTGAAAAATCCTGACTAGTACACTTGCCCTTGTCCACGACCCCTTCGAAAATATTCACAAGCCTACTAGAATGTTTCAGGCGTGCAGAACTCCTAGAAGGCACCTTAGTTATCTACAGCAGTAATTCAGAATCTTGCTGGTGTAACAGAGCGCCCAGTAAACACAGTGACTTGGAAGCAGCCAGCACCAGGTTCAGGTCTTGCCTGTCACCCTCCTTTGACCATGGGGACCTTGTAGTCACAGCCTTCCCATCTGTAAAATGGACATGACGTTCTTATCAATCGGAACTGCTGTGAGGATGAAGTGAAACCATCGCTCTAGAGACACTCTAGAATAACTGAGGAAGCTTCCTGGTGCTTAAAATGACCAAACTCCAAGACTGATCCTGATAGTTGACTGTGTGTATACCGTCCCCCATACCCACACTCCTTCTCTTTAGAACCCCATCCTCCATCCTAGAGGCAGGCCTCTGTCATCAGGAAAACAGCATAGGTTTCTGACGCGAGGAGATGATGGGAAAGAGTCTCAGAGAAATAAGAAACAGGGATACATTGTGGGTTCTATTGCAGTAAAGATGAGGGCTCTGAGCCTGGGGGCTCAGGTTCGCATCCCAGCTGATTACTTAACCTCTTTGACCTGCGGTTTCCATCTGTAAGATGGGGATGGTGATCCCAACGTTGATCTCGGAGGGTGTTGGTGAGGACTGAATGGGTTGCTATGCATCGAGTGCTCAGCCTGTGCCTGGCAGATGACAAGCTGTGGTATGCCCTGCTCATCAGCATGGCACCCGCCCCGCTCTCTATGCACAGCCTGGCACCCACCCTGGATCTTCCCATTTTGTTGTCACTGGCTCATTTCCTGGCTTGTTGCACCCCGTACCAGGCGCTGCTGAAACACCTGGGCTACACTGGTAAACAGAACAGGCAGACATCCCTGCCCGCGTGGAGCTGACATTTTGTGGTCGGGGGACAGACGAGAAGAACAAAGAGCGAACAGCATGGTACGTTGGAAAGTGAGAACTGCTGAGAGAGAACGGGGCTGGGTGAGGGATGTTAGGAATGCCAGAGGTGGGAAATGGGTTGTGATTTTAAATAAGGTGGTCCAGGCAGGCCTCACAGAGAAAGGGATATTTAAACAAACGGCTGGAGTAGGTGAGGGAGCATGCCGCATGGTGATCTGGGGTAAGAGCTTTCTGGAAAAGGAAACAGCCAGCGCAAAGGCCCACCTGACAAAAGCACAGTAAGGCGCAGAGAGAGGAGCTAGAAAGGGGACTGGAGAGGCTCCTGCGGATTATACAGGGTTTACAGATCACTGAAGGGTGTGGTGGGCAAGTGAACCCCTTCCCCGCAAAGCCATCCACCTCCTAATCCCAGGAACCTGCAGATATGTGACCTTCCAGGGCAAAAGCGATGCTGCAAATGTGATTAAGGATGCTGAGATAGGAAGGTTATCCTGGATTATTCAGGTGGGTTTATTGTAACAGTGAGGACCCTTGTAAGAGGGAGGTAAAAGAAGGAAATGGCAACCCACTGCAGTATTCGTGCCTGAAGAATCCCATGGACAGATGAGCCTGGCAGGCTACAGTCCATAGAGTCACAAAGAGTCAGAGGGGAAGAAGGGATGCAGACACAAGTCAAAGAATGTGGGTAGGCCTCCAGGGAGCAAGAGAACAGCTTTTCCTCTAGGGCCCCCAGAAAGCGTACCACCCTGCAGACACCCTGACCCTTCTCAGCATCCTTACAGCAGCCACAGGAAAACCAACACAAAGGTCTTGGGTTTTACTCAGTGAGATAAGCCACTGGGGAGCTCGGAGCTGAGGGGCGAGAGGATCAGCTTTCTGTATTGAAAAAATCACTCTGCTGCTGGGAGTTGACTGTAGTGTCTCCCAGGAGATCAGTTACAAAGCCCTTGACATAATATAGGTGCTGCCACATAGGATGGCCAGATATTCTGATGTTTCAAGAGGAGCCAACTAAAGTGATCAACACATGTGAGGGCTGGGTGTCTCTCAAGGGATGCCAATTTGAAGAGAGGCCAAGTAGTGAGAAGAGCGTCATCTTCTACAACATCAGGTGATGCAGATTCTATCTCAACACCCCTAACTGTGTAAATCACAGGCAATTTTCTTAACTCTGGGCTTTTGTTTCCTTATCTGGGTAATAATAAATACTTCACAGGCTCAGTTATTAAGAAAGCTAAGATAATATGCTCATTAATTAGTGAATATTTATGAAGCCAGGCAGAAATACAGAGTCCAGAGCTGAGCGAACTGATGATAATCTCTGTCGTGACAGAGCCCAAAGAGGAGGGAGGGGGGGACAGAAATGTAGGGTCTCTGGGGTGGAGTTTCCCAGCACTGAGCTGGGTTCTTCTTTTTTTTTTTTTTTCCTAGAGAGACAAAGTATCACTATATTAAAGATTATTAGGTACTTAAGGGAGAGGGAGTGGGGAGTTACTGTTTGGTTACAGAGTTTCAGTTCTGAAGGTACAAATAGTTCTGCAGATGGATGATGGTTGCGAAACAATGAGACTGAACGCCGCCAAACTATACTTAAAAGATGCAGAGATGGGTTAGGATGATGCATTGTTAAAAACTGTACTTTTATTGGAGTACAGTCACTTTTTAATGTTAGTTTCAGGTGTATAGCAAAGTGATTCAATTATACATATGTTCATTATTTTTTCATCATTTTTTCTTACATAGAGTATCATGGAATATTGAGTAGTTGGAAAACTTGGTCCTTGTTGGTTATCTATTATTAATAATACATAGTAGTGTGTGTGTCTGTGTGTTCATTCCAAGCTCCTGATTTATCCCTCCCCACCAACTTTCCCCTTTGGTAATCACAGGTTTGTCTTCGATAATTTTATTTCCATTTCTGTTCTGTAAGTAAGTTCATTTGTATGTCTTTTTGAAAAAATTAGATTCCACACATGACTGATAACATATATTTGTCTTTGACTTCACTTAGTATGATCATCTCTAGGCCCATCCATGTTGCTGCAAATGGCATTACTGCATTCATTTTTAGAGCTGAGTAATATTCCAATGTATATATGCACATCTTAATCCATTCATCTGCTGTTGTGAATGGTGCTGCAGTGAACACTGGGGTGCACGTATCTTTTTGAGTTATTATTTTCTCAAGATGTATGTCCCAGAGTGGGATTCCTGGATCATATGGTCATTCTGTTTTTAGATTTTAAAGGAATCGCTATTCTGTTCTCTATAGTGGTTGTAACAATTTACATTCCCACCAACAGTGGAGGAGGGTTCCCTTTTCTCCATACCCTCTCC
Organism: Cervus elaphus; assembly: GCF_910594005.1. Classification (NCBI taxonomy): domain Eukaryota; kingdom Metazoa; phylum Chordata; class Mammalia; order Artiodactyla; family Cervidae; genus Cervus; species Cervus elaphus. Next base: position 47,557,698 of record NC_057836.1, on the reverse strand, counting down.
AGCATTTATTGTTTGTAGACTTTCTGCTGATGGCCATTTTGGGTTTGAGGTGATACCTGAAATAAACTACATTTATTTCTCCAGTGATTAGTGAAGTTGAGTATCTTTTAATGTACCTGTTGGCCATCTGTATGTCTTCTTTGGAGAAATGTCTGTTTAGTTGTCATTTTTTCAATGGGCTTTTTTTTTTTTTTTTTTTGACACAGAGCTGCATGGGCTGTTTGTGTACTTTGGAGATTAATCCTTTGTAGGTTACTTTGTTGCAAATATTTCCTGCCATTCCCTGGGCTGCCTTTTGGTTTTGTTTATGGTTTCCTTTGCTGTGCAGAAGGTTTTAAGTTTAATTAGGTCCCATTTATGTTCATTTTCATTTTTGTTACTCTAGAAAGTGGATTAAAAAAGATACTGCTGCAATTTATGTCAAAGTGTGTTCTGCCTATGTTTCATAGTGTCTGGCCTTACATCTAGGTCTTTGATTCATTTCGAGTTTATTTTTGTGTGTGGTCTTAGAGAATGTTCTAATTTCATTCTTTTACAGGTGGCTGTCCAGTTTTCCCAGTATCACTTATTGAAGAGACTCTCTCTTCTTCATTGTGTGTCCTTCCCTCCTTTGTTGCAGATTAATTGACCATAAGTGTGTGGATTTATTTCTGGGCTCTCCATCCTTTCCTTGATCTATATTCCTGTTTTGGGGTCACTGCCATACTGTCTTGATCACTGTAGCTTCGTTGTATGGCCTCAATCTTGGAGTCTGATGTCTGATTCCTCTAGCTTCATTTGTCTCTGTAAGGACTGCTTTGGCTATTTGGGGGTCTTCTGTGTTTCCATATAAATTTTAAGATTTTTTTGTTCTAATTCTGTGAAAAATGCCATTGGTTAAGCTGTGTTCTAAGAAGCAGGAGATGGCCAGTCAGGAGGAGAAGGGGGTTCAAGGTATCTGCAAAGTTTGGAAATAAGGAAGCATAAAGGACCCAGGGGAACTGAATTTCTTATAATGTGCCTGATATATTGTAGGTGGTAAATACACAGTAATCAGAATTACCTATATTCTTCATTGTATTCAGTATCAAGCCCCGTGCCAGGCACTTTATATAGACATTACTCCTTGAATCACTGCAACCTGTGACATATGTACTAGTGTTCCGAGTTTACCAAAGAGGACATTCAGTCTCAGAGAGGCTAAGTAATTTGCCTTGAAGCACAGCTAGTGGTCACCACCATCATTAACAAAGGATGAAGACACTGACATCAATACTGTGTAAATCAAGGCTACACCAGTGTAGAAATAACCTGGAAAGATCAACAATCACAGGATCTATATGGACCAGGTCTGTTAATGCAGTGACTTGGCAGCTAGAGCAATGAGCCTCATGGGAGTTCATGGATCAAGGCAGCTGGTGGGAGAGGTTGGGAAAGGGATGGAGGGAGATGGCAGGAGGCTGGAGCCTGCATGCTGATGCTCTTTACACGGCATCCCCGGGGGGAATCCTACCTAACTGAGCAGACGCCAGGATGCAGGCAGCATTTGGAGATACAGAGGCGTGCACCGACCTCCTGGCTTACTGAGCTTCCTACATTGGTGATTTTTCTTTTCTTTACCATCCACGAGTTTCTCTAACTACTACAGTCTGCTTTTGACTCCTTGGATCAGGCCAAGGTCAGCAATGGCCCCTCATTGTCAAATCCAACAAACTTTGCTGTTCTCATTTTGCTTGCCTTTCCTTTGCACTTGATGCTGAAGACCAATCCCTCTGCCCTGAGCTTGGGAACGCCATCATCTCCCATTCTCTGCTTTGTGCATGAGCCCTCTTGGTGCGCGTTGTTTTCTGGACATCTCTTGCTGCCCCCGCTCCCTGGGTAGGGGTGAAAATCCTCACTCTCTGGTCATGAGGGCTTCCACTCCGTTAACAGAAGTGGCTGGGCTGATTTCCTTGTGTTGGTGCAATGAGTGGCTGAGGCTGATGCTGACAAGTGGCAAACTGCTGGGAACCATGTGGCTGAAGGTACAGGGGCTGCTGTCAGGCTGCCAGGAGAGAACGAGACCTCAGCTCTCAGAGCTTGGATACCCGCAGCATCAAATGTCAGAGAGACCACTTTTTAATCAAGCCTGAGTTGTAAGGAACCTAAGCGATGCTCATACAAGTTCCCAGGACTCACTCACAGGAAAGTTATAGTAAAAGGAACAGGAGGAGGGAAAGAAATTTGTGCTGGAGTGTGCCTCCGCTTCCAAAACCAGAACAGCATCACTCTTTCTCTTAAGGCTTTGTGAGCAGCCAGTTAGAGGAACTTGCTTCCCTGTACCTCCCCTGACCACCTCTGTTGGTCTTGATGTGTCCCGTTTGATGCGGAGCTACATCTTCTATGGGACTGGTTCATTCTGGACTTTAAAAAAAAAAATTTCATATTGCAGTATCGTTGATTTACAGTGTTGTTAGTTTTAGGTGTATGACAGAGTGGTTCCATTATACAAATATCCATTCTTTTTCAGGTTCTTTTCCTGTATAGATTATTTTAAAATACTGACTTCCCTGTGCTATACAGTAGGTCCTTATGGATTATCTTATTTTCCTGCCAATGCAGAAGATTCTGGTTTGATTCCTGGGTTGGGAAGATCCCTTGGAGAAGGAAATGGCAACCCACTCCAGTATTCTTGCCTGGGAAATTCTATGGACAGAGGAGCAATGTGGGCTATAGTCCATGGGGGTCACAAAAAGAGCTGGACAGACAGAGTTTAGCAACTAAACAACAAGTGTGTGTATGTTAATCCTAAACTCCTAATTTATCCCTCCCCTTCCCACCTTTGGTCATCATGTTTGTTTTTGAAGTCTGAGTCTATTTGTATATTGTAAATAAGTTCATTTGTAGCATTTTTAGTTTCCAAATATAAGTGATATTATATGACATTTGTCTTTGTATTTCACTTAGTATGATAATCTCTAGGTCTATCCATGTTGCTGCAAATGGTATTTCATTCTTTTTAATGGCTGAGTAGTATCCCACTGGATATTTGTATCACATCTTTACCCATTCCTCTGTTGGATTTAGGTTGCTTCCATTTCTCGGATATTGTAAGTAGTGCCAACATGAACACTGGGGTGCATGTACCTTCTCAAATTATGGTTTTTCTCTGGATACATGCCCAGGACTGGGATTGAAGGATCATATGAGAATTCTGTTTCTAGTTTCTAAAGGAACCCGCATACTATCCTCTGTAATGGTTGTACCATTGGTTGTACCAACTTACAGTCCTACCAACAATGTAAGAGGGTTCCCTTTTCTCTCCATCATTTCCAGCATTTATTGTTTGTAGACGGGGACGGTGGGTGGTGGCAGCATTAATAACACACAGGTTGGCTGCTCATGTACCCATCAGCTCTGCTGCGCTTGAGGTCAGGGATGAGCCTTGCTCGTGGTTATGTTTCTTGCTCCAGCACTGTGCCAGACACACAGCAGGCATTAAATAAATGAAGGAATCAATCTGTGGTTATCTTACATGATAGAACGGATAGTACTGTGAAGAAGGCCCTTGGAAAGGACAGGGCCAGATGGCAACTGTAGTTCTGTCACTTGGGGCTTTTGATCAAGTTTATCTTCTGCATTTAAAAAATGGTAACGTTTGTGATAAAAACAATCACATTTGTCAAGCACCTAGCACAACTCCTGGTGCATGGAGGGTGCTTGTAGACAGCTCTCAGTCTGCAAGGATTGCCTGCACCCTTGTATCCTCCCAGGAGGCTCACGAGGAGTCGACAGGCACAGCTGGGGTGATCCCTACTTGAAGAGGAGGCTGAGACATGTGTCTTAAATGCCCCCGTACTTCTCTGATTTCTGCTTATTCCTGGAACTGTGTGGGTACAGTGCAAACGAACCAGTGAGCAAGCTGGCAGATGGTGAGAAGCAGCAGGGTTAACACGGCCACGCATGCATGCGATGCCAAGTCGCTTCAGTCCTGTCTGACTCTCTGCAACCCCATGGATAGCAGCCCACCAGGCTCCTCCGTCCACAGGATTCTCCAGGCAAGAAAACATGGCCATAGATACCACCAGCCCTTGGAGGGGCACAGAAAAATGTGTGTGTAGCTCTGAGAAGCCCCCCTGTTTCCAGATACCCCCACACCCCTTATACTGCCTATCTTCAAGAGGACCCGACAGAGCCTGGCTTCCACTAGAGCAACGAGAGATCATCTCAATGACACCTCTCAGGAGGACTTAGCAGCCTACCTCTGGGCTAGGTTTGCTTCTCATCTGCGTGGTAACTGTGGAGGCCGACCTGGGCACAGCCCGTCCCAGGCCTTGCTTCACACCCCTGCTCAGGCGGCCAGGTAATATGGTTTTGTTCAGATTGTATTCCAGTTGCCTAGGAAATAAGTTCCCAGTAGATAGGCTTCCAGGAAATATGTGGGGACAACAGCAAGGACTTGCAAATGAGGGAGGTAAGGCTGACTACAGGGAATGGAGCTGTAAGACACATCAGGAATGCAGGCAGAGATGGGCAAAGTCCTCTGAAACCTGGGGTGGGGGGCAGCAAGACTTGTGGCTTCTGAATTGATGGTATTAACATATCCAGTTGAAGTTAGGTAGGGAGGGGCAGAAAAGAAAGAAAAGCTACGAATGGGCTGTCAGGGCAAATTAATAAAAGAAAAAGCCATTGTTGATTGCACCCAGATCTCTGCCAGGGACTCTGGTCAGTATCTCACGTCCGTCTCAACATCCTTATTCATTCCTACCTGTTTAGCAATTATGTAACCTGTTTCCTGTTAGCAGCTATGACCGAAGAACCAAGGGTGCTTTCTGTGTGCTGTCCTGGGTTAGCTGTGAGCCAGCGGTCACTGGAGGGGCTATCAAGAGCTTCCCAGTTTGGAGGGCAGCCTGCGCAGATTCAGGCCCTACTTGGACACTCACCTGCTCTTACTCTCCAGCAACTTACATCTTTGTGCCACTGTTTTATCCTGTGAGGTGGGGCTAGTGTTAGGACCTGGGCAGATTAAATGGGCCATCTCATGTAGAAGCTGAGACAGTTCTTCAATGCATAGAAGGCACTTGATAACTACAATTGGGGAGGATGATCATGGCCATCACAATGATGACAGAGGTGGGCCCATCAGGCATTTGGATCAACAAACAGGTTAAATACAACTATGGAATGGAGAGAAAACATTTGTAAACAATATAACCTATAAGGGCTTAATTTCCAAAATACGCAAACAATCCAAGCAAAAGGTAGACAGAAGAACTAATAAGACATTTCTCCAAAGAAGACATACAGATGGCCATCAGGCACATGAAAAGATGCTCAACATTTCTAATTATTAGAGAAATGCAAATCAAAACTATAATGAGGTATCACTTCACACCAGTCAGAATGGCCATCATCAAAAAGACTACAAACCATAAATGCTGGAGAAGGTGTGGAGAAAAGGGAACCCTCTTACACTGTTGGTGGGAGTATAAGTGGATGCAGCCATTATGGAAAAAGGTATAGAGGCTCCTCAAAAATACTAAAAATAGACTTGCCACATGATCTGGCAATCCTGCTCCTGGGCATATATCCAGACAAAACTCAAAAAGAGGTACAGACACCCCTATGTTAACTGCAGCACTCTTTACAGTAGCCAAGACATGGGACCAACCTGAATGTCCATTGACAGATGAATGGATGAAGATGTGGTATATACATATATACAAGGGGATATTAGCCATTAAAAAATGAAATAATGCCGCTTACAGCAACATGGATGGACCGAGACATTATCATATTAAGTAAGCCAGAAAAAGGAAGACAAATACCATATGGTATCACTTACACTGGGCTTCCCTGGTGGCTCAGATGGTAAGGAATCTGCCTGCATGCAATGCAGGAGACCTGGGTTCAATCCCAGGGTTGGGGAGATCTCCTGGAGAAGGGAATGGCAACCCACTTCAGTATCCTTGCCTGGAGAATTCCAAGGATTAGAGGAGTCTGGCAGGCTACAGTCCATGGGGTTGCAAAGAGTCAGACACGACTGAGCAGCTCACACTTTCACCTTCATCACTTACATGTGGAATCTAAAATATGCCACAAATGAATTTATTGCAAAACAATCTCACAGACATAGAAAACAGAGTTGTGGTTGTCAAGGGGCTGGGGAGGGATGGAGTGAGAGTTTGGCATTAGCAGATGCAAATTATTATATTAATACACAGAATGGATAAACAACAGGGTCCTACTGTAAGCACAGGGAACTATCTGCAATGTCCTATGATAAACCAACATTGAAGAGGTTATATATTGTATATATATGTATAGCTGAATCACTTTGCCATAGGGCAGAAATTAATACAACATTGTTAAATAACCTGCTTTTTATAAAAATTGAAGTATAGTTTAAGCACAGAATGCCTTTGGATAAACCCAGGCTAAATGGGTTTTCTGCTTAGTAATGCTGTGCCTGTGGGTGTGTTATTTCACCCAGGTGTCTTCATCTGTTAAATGAACTGTGATAAGGTTAAATGACAAAACACATGCAGAAGCTCTTGCCACGGTGCTTGGCCTATAATACATGCTCAACAAATGTTCTCTGTTGTAGAGACAATGACGAACACAAGGAAATGCCACCTGGTCACGTCCCTCATCAAGTAGCCAGTTGGCCTCGCATGGTACCACCTGTTCCTGGCCCTTGTTCACATGTCTGCCCTCATTCAACCGGTGTTGACAGAGCAGCCATCACGTGCCAGGGGACTCGTCTTGGGGGAGGACGGTGAGACACTACCCTGCAGAGGACGCAATAGAAGTGGAATCTGTCACTCCCGTACAGCCAGGATATGGTCTCGACCAATGGGGCAGGTCTGTCCCCTAGGGAGCAAGGCAACGTTGGCAAAAAAGCAAAGCAGAGGGGTTTAAAGCTGCAAGCACTGAACAAAGATGAGGATTCTGCTGGGTGAGGGAAAGAGGTGGGACACCTGCCCCAGTCTTGTGGATGTGGGAAGTGCCAGCTAATGGAGCTGTCTGAGCTTCGGCCATTCTGCAACATTCCTCAAACACGCCAAGACAGTCCATGCCTGGATACCAACTAGTCCTTCACGGCTGAGCCATTTTCAAGGCCTGCCCCGCCCACCCACACTGGGTCATCGTCTTGTGGGTCTCAGCTCCTGTAAATTTATCTCCTACCTGTGTTGCTATGAGTAGCGGCAGCGCCCGCAGCTGGAGCGCCCTCTAGAGCACAGACCCTGCATGGACAGGAACCTGGCCTGTCCCACGCACTGCGCCAGCCCCAGCGCCTGGAACAGGGCCTGGCCACGCAGATGCACGACCACACCTGTGCAGTGTGGGACATTGCAGCCACGTGCTTTCCGACCATTACTCCACTTCATCCTCCCAGAGCCTTCAGGGCGGAGAAACCTTGTGGTCCCCACTCACAGGAAGTTTGAGAGGTTAAGTACCTTTCGGAAGGTCCGTGAATGTAGGGTAGAATGCTCAGTGTTGAGATGCAGGTCTGAGTGACTCCAAGGACAGCACCGCCACGATGCTGCCTGCCGCCGAGTGGATAGTAGGTGCTCACTCAGTAGTTTTTAAGAGTGAATGGGTATGAGTACATAGTTTCTCATTTCTTAAAAAACGAGATCGTTACACTAAGTTGCCAGGCTGTCCTGAAGGCAGCAGAGTGTGCAAGAGTGGGGGGTTCTGGGTGGGGGCCTGGCAGAGACATTCAGTTCCGTGTGCTGAGAAGGGGCCAAAACACAGACAGTTAACTCCTGTTGAACGCCTACTAGAGCCCCCACAAAGCTATGATTAGCCCCTTTACTAACTGAGGAAAGGGGGGTGGGGAGATGAAACAAGCAGCCCCCAAGGCACATCCTGGGTGAGCACAGCAGAACCTGGTTCCAAGGCAGGTCTGCGTGACTTCCGCCATGCCTGCGGAATCTCACTTGACATTTGTGAAATCAGGAGTGAAGGCTGCACGTCTCCACGCTCGTTTTTTAGAAGAACCAGGGGGAGGGGGTGGGAGAGAGGTTTCAGTGAAACGCTGCAGCTGTGTCTATGCATAGAGCCCATTTCATTATTTCCCAATTGATCTGTTTGTTTTTGCTGTAATGTTAGCTAGTTACTAAGCAACTGCTGGAGAGCTGGGATGCTGAACTTTTTTTGGTCATCAAGTAGCCCCCACCCCCCCAAAAAAAAGGTGATATGGGTAAGTATTTGGGGGTCTGATAAGACTGCCAATCAGACTGCTCTGGTATACTGAGTTTCAAGGGGGAATATAGCTGCTTCCATTTACTGAGCAGCCTAGTGTAGGGGTGTCTACCTTTCTTCTTGGACAGTAAGAGTTAACCTCCCTGGGCATCAGTTTGGTCACCTGTTATAACACTTACCTCATAAAGAAGTGTTGAAGAGTAGAGGAACTTTATATAAAGCAGCTGGCAAGGTTGCTGGTAGCTGGTAAGGGTTCAGTCAATAGCAACTATCATCATTTTTAGCAGTAATGCTTTAACAAGGCTTGGGGAGAGTATTTTGTTGGATATCCACGCTGAAGAAGTCAATCTTTGGGGGTGGTGTTGGGGCTCACAGCTGCCATGCAAACTGTGCCCTGAACCTCATCCCAAACCAATGCAATGCTGGTCACGAACATATCCACTTTTAGTGTTTGGATCAGGAACAAATCTATCCCACTCACTGAAAAAATTTTCCTTAAGCCTACGGCAAGTCAATATGGTTATCTTCACATGAAAAGGACTGCGTGCTGATTTGGGACTTATTCTGATAGAATCATACTCCTTACCAGTTCTCAAAATTTTAGTTCCTAGGGATGATCAAGATCAGAGGTCACATTGACAAGGGATTAATCACCAAAATTTACAAATAGCTCATGCAGCTCTATGTAAAAAACAAAACAAAAACCCAATGCAATAAAAAAAATAGGTAGATCTAAAGACATTCTCCAAAGAAGACATACAGATGGCCAAAAAAGGACAGGAAAAGATGCTCAACATCATTAATTACCAGAGAAGTACAAATCAAAACTACAATCAGGTATCACCTCACAATGGTCAGAACAGTCATCATCAAAAGTCTACAAACTATTAATAAATGCTGGAGAGAGTGTGGAGAAAAGGGAGCCCTCCTACACTCCTGGTGGGAATGTAAATTGGTACTACTACTAATGGAGAACAGTATGGAGGCTCCTTAAAAACCTTAGTGTAGACTTACCATATGATCCAGAATCCTACTCTGGGGCATACATCTGGAAAGAAAACATCATCCTAAAGGATACATGCACCCCTACATTCACAGCGGCACTATTAACAATAGCCAAGATGTGGAGACAACCTAAGTGTCCATCAAGAGGGATGGATAAAGGAGATGTGGTGTACACATATATACAATGGAGTGTTACTCAGCCACAAAAAGAATGACATGATGCCATTTGCAGCACCATGGACTGACTCAGATCACATACTAAGTGGAGCAAGTAAGAAAGAGACAAATATGTATCAGTCATATGTGGAATCTGATTTTTAAAAAAGATACAAATGAACTTATTTACAAAACAGAAGCAGACTTATACTGAAAACAAACTTAGGGTTACTGAAGGGGAGACTCAGGTGGGGAGGCATAGATCAGGAGCCTGGGTTGAACACATGTACACTACTATGTCTAAGATAGATGACCGGCACGCTACCCAACAGACTGTAATAACCTATATGAGAAAAGGCTCTAAATAAATATACGTATAACTGAATCACTCTAGCACAACAGTGTAAATCAACTATGCTCCACATGTTGAAGGCATGCCTTCCACATTAAAAGCTTTGAGGGTTGTGGGTGGCCAGGGTTCCTTCCCCAAGTGGAGTCTACATATACTCAGTCCCTGAAAGACAAAAAGCCAGTGGCATACTTGTGTCTCTGCTAATTCCACAAAGCAACTTGGTTATCTATTTGAGGAACCACTGTTTAGACCTAAGAACATGGCCTCTCAGAAACAGAAAGATGCCATAGGGATAGAAAAGGGTTAGTCTCCTAATGACAAACTAGATTCTGAACTACTAAAGTCTTTTCTCTAACCGATATGCCTCTATCAGTTAAAAAAACAAAACAGAGGATAGAAGGACCTTTCCTGATTTTTCCCCTCCTATCATTAAAATTATGAAGGAACAGTCTTGCTTTTCATACAAAGATAGCGATAAAAAATGTTTGTATAATAAATGTATTAATAAATTAGCAACAATAGAAAAAAATCAACTATGCTTCAATAAAATTTTTTTTAAAGGTCAGAGGTCACAAACTGTTGGTCTTTGGGGGCAAGAAGGTTCTATTCATCCTGAAGACATGTTTGGTTTGACTCAACCGTGTTTCAGTTTTTTAAAAAAAATTACTTGTCAACGCTAGAAATTAAAACATGAAAATCCAGATTTCTCATTCCTCTTGCAAAATATAAAGACCTTACGCCTGACCTCTACCCTCTCCAGTAAATTCCACATCAGCGTGCACAGATGGCAGCTGCCTGAGATGGGGACTCCTGTCTCCCTAGTGATGAATCATGCTCACCACCCTTGGCTCCTTTAGGCCAAGGTCCTGGCCCCAGCGGGCATTTGTATTTGTGAATCCTGGTATGTCTGTTTCATTTCACAATGAGGAAACAGGCTGCAAAAAACTGAACTGTTGGAAGTCACGCATTTACTTATGGCATAGGGTGCAAGTGGGGTCCAGGGTCACCGTGCAGGCTTCATCCACTGTAACACTCAAGTTCAATGCCATGACATCCTGGTCAGTCCAAGAAGGACATAGGCACAGCAGATCAAGAGGGGCCCAGTACAAAAAACAGGCCAAAGCAGGCAGGACTTCCAGGTACAGACTTTTGCAGAGGAAGTCTTGGGTGGCAACATTTGAAAGAGGTTCCCTGTCTTGCCTTCTAAAGCCCATCCACCTTTGCAGACAGTTCTTGATTTCAGCTGCAGAATTGCTCTCTGGTCCATCTACCTGTCTCTGCTGCTACTTCTGATCCCTTTGCTGGCCTCCATGTCTCGCCAGAATGAATGCAGTCGTCCCCTAACTTATCTCCTCTTGCCCTACTGACTGTGATCCTTCCCTGATGCAATGAAAATGATCTTCCTTAAATGGACATCTAGTCATGCCATGCTCTCAGTGTTTTTCCATTGTCCCTCAATCCCTGCTCATAAAGTATAAACTCCTTAGCACATTTTATGAGAAGCCCTGCAGGACCCACCCTGGCTTACATTTCTGGCCACATCAGCTCTTGCTGTTCTCCCCATCAGGGCTCTGGCCACCGTGCCTCTCCAGAATGAATCTCTCTCCACCTGGAACATCGCCCCTCTCCTGGTGAACTCCAGCTCAGTCTTCAGGCCTCCGTTTAGGTCGAACTCTCTAGGACATCCGTCCTATACTGTCTCCACCCCAGATCAGGCTGACAACCCTGGGATAGGACACACCCATCAGGGTACCTAAAGAGTCTGTCTTTAATCAGCCGTCATTCCTGTTGGTCTAAACCGATGGGATTCACAGATCCTATCTGTGTGGGTCACAAATATGGGGGCCCTAAGGTACCTTGTCATGGTTACTCACTAAATGAATGGAAACTCTGGATAGAGGAGAAGAAAAGTCAGGGAAGTCCCACTATCTTTTCACCCTAGATAGGAAGTCACTTCACTTCTCTGGTCTCTCTTCACATGTGCACGAGAAGAGGCTGGATGAATGGACAGATGAATGGATAAAGAAGCTGTGGTATCTATATACAACAGAATATTACTCAGCCATAAAAAGGGATACATTTGAGTCAGTTCCAGGGAGGTGGATGAACCCAGAGCCTGTTAGAGTGAAGTAAGTCAGAAACAGATACCGTATATTAACACATATATATGGAATCTAGAAAAATGGTACTGATAAACCTATTTGCAGGGCAGGAATACAGATACAAACATAGAGAACAGACGTGTAGTCACAGTGAGGGAAAGAGAGGGTGGGACGAACTGAGAAAGTATGAAATGAAAATGAAATATATACATTGCCACATGTAAAACAGAGAACTAGTGGGAAGTTTCTGTGTAACACAGGGAAATTAATGCTGTTCCCTGTGACAACCTAGAGTGGTGGGATGGGGTGGGGAGAAGGTTCGAGAGGGAGGAGACATGAATACTTAAGGCTGCTTCATGTTATTGGATGGCAGAAACCAACACAACATTGTAAAGCAATTATCCTCCAATTAAAAATAATTAAAAAAGAAAGCACTGGATAGGAGCAGTTATTTTCGGCTCAGGGTCTTGGCCTGTGAAAAAAGGAATGGGCTTTTAGGGGCAATTTGCAATATTTCAAAATGCACAAGGGAAACCACACATGTTCCTCGGATGTGGCTACAGGCCAACACAAACTTCAGGTCACTCTGCAGTAAGAAAGTGCTAATTAATGGGCAATACCAGTTATATCACATTGGGTAAGGTCATGATTAGCAATTATTGACAGCTTTGATCAATAAAACACAGGAAGATAAAATACATTCTGAATAGTCTGTTCATGTGTAATATTTTTCAAATCACGAGGACCATGATAAAACAGTCTTTGGATGGGAGAGCAGAGACCTGACTTTTAAGACGGGGCCAAGTTCAACTAGCTGGAAGGAGGTCTCCACAGGTGCTCCAGCACAAGAGTCCCAGAGGGTGCAGGGTGGGCTATGGTCCAGTCCCGAAGCCTCTCTCTGGCAGGGGGGAGGTCAGCTCTCCCCGCCGACCATCAGTTCGCTTGGAAACCCTACCGGATGCACCCAGAGTCTGTCACCAACCTGCAAGCAGCGGAGGTCTCAGGATTCACAAGAATCAGGGGCTGAAAGTGCGGTCTTGCCACGCGGGGGCGCCCTCACTCCACACACCGAGATCCCAAGGCCCAGCTGGAGCCGGAGGACAGCTCCATTCCTGAAGCCCCGGCAGGGTCCTGGGCTCAGGGTGCTCAGTGTTCTGAGAGGACACCTCCCATCCTGCCTGACTGAGGGGTGTGTTGCCGTGAGGTCACTCATCTGTGATTCTTAACCGAGACAGGCTGGAAGGGATTCCACCTGCTCAGCAGGCAGAAACATCCCAAGATAAGCCTAGATGGAAACTCAATTCAGAAAGTGGACAGGGAACACCGACTGCCTTCCCCTGCTCTCGAGAGCAGGGTGGGGGTTGCAGGGGTGGGACGGGTGTGCTCACATCAAACACATACTCTGGCTTCAGGACCAAAGGGTTAAAGACTCTTGTGGGAGTTCTTTTAAGACTGTAAGACTGAGAGACAGACAGGTACACACAGCGGAGGGAAGTGGGGAGGGCCAGAGACCAGGCGAGAAAGAATCCTGATCCTGCTCTGCCAGGCACAGTGGGTAGCCACAGAGCAGCCAGCAAGTATGAAGCAGGCAGGCTTGTAGAGCTGGGGTCCAAGGATGTTGGCTCAAATCCTGACGGAGCCCAGGGGTACCTGAGCAGGTTACCTTGCCTCCCCGAGCCTCCCTGTTCACAATAACAGGGAGAGTGTCACCATACCTGCCTTTTAAACTCGACGTATGGATCCAGCAGGACAACATATGCAAACCACCCCTCATGGTACCTGGATCAGGAAGGCACTCAGGAGCAGAGGTGACTCACGCTGACATATGACAGGGATAAAGGGTTAAAGCAAACTTGGACCAGTTACATGTTGTGACTTCAGTTTGCGTGATTGGGGACTTTCAGGCTAGGTGGATTCTACAGTCCCTTCTGCTTCAGATGGTTTGTTATTCCACAACAAATGCCACCCCCCCACACAGCCATCTATGCCTCTCACAAGTCGAGAGCTTTCTCCAGCTGCTGGATCCCTGCCCTCCACACGTTAGGAGGGCTGGAAGGGAGTCCCAGCTGCCAAGGCAGCAGCAATGATCAGTACACGGCCCTGGGGTTAGGCCGGCTGCCCTCAGCTCTCACTTTCGTAGGTATGCAGCCCCGCATACCAACTTCCCATCTCAGCCCCTCAGTCTCCCACTGGGAAAACAAAGATTAATAATGGTACCTGTGGCAAGGATTGCAAGGGGAGGGAATGAAATCCCACTTGTCAGGTATTCAGAACTGTGCCAGGCACTCAGCGAGCACTTCAATACATGTTAGCCATCACCACCACTTTGATTTGTTTTACAGAATAGGCAGTGATCTTACTAGAATGCTTAGATGAAGGCTGTCTGATCCAAAATTAGAAGAGGGATGTTTTCATGAAAGCTATAGACAGAGCATTAGACTGGGAGACAAGAGATGCTTTCTAGACCAAACTCTGCCTTGAACATTTCATGAGGTAAACTGGGATTTCAAGCCAATACTCAGAAAAATAAAGGCATTGGGTAGCCGTGGGGCCCCTCCAAACCCAGCAGTCAGGGGCCGTATCCCTGGGTGGATTTAGGTAGTTCCCATCCCCTTCTGGGTTCCAGCCGCCCCATTCAGAGAGAGGGCGTTGGAGCCTGCACCCCGCGTGTCCTCACCTGAGGTACTCATAGAGTCCGTACATGGGCAGGAAGTCGATGTCGGACAGGAACATGTAGGGCGTGCCCACGTGCTTCATGGCCACGTTGCGCAGCAGGTTCACGGGGTAGAACTGGCCCTCCTTGTACACGATGTGGTAGGCCACGTTGTGGCGGCCCATGAGCACCTCGGAGCCCTGTGCGTAGCGGAGGAACTGCTGGGCCTCGGCGTCCGACAGGTAGAGCGCCAGGCTGACGGGCCCCTCCCAGTGCTTGCAGATGGCCTCCAGCATCTGGAGCCTGCAAGAAGAAAGGACACCTGACGCACCTGCGCATGCGCGGGCCTCACCGGCGTAACCAACCATTATCTGCGTATATGCCCATCGTCCGCCAGCCTGGGGCTGGTGCCGAATCCAGACCCCTGCTCTAAACATTAATCAAATACTGTGTGACAGGGGACAATCACCAAACCTCCGATCCTTTATCTATCAAATGGGCACAAAACACTCGGCTTTTTGCTCCTAGCCTTTGAATGTTTACAACCAGACAGGTGACATGGAGAGAGTCACATTTCACTATAAGCCTTTTCAGGCTCCTCTTTTCAATAGTGGGTGGGAAAAGTACATGGAATGATGTAAAGATCCCTTTCCAGCTTAAAACTCCCCACCTCCCCCTCTCGCTCAGCAAAGGTAGACAGCAGTGCCACTACTCTCCTGAAGCAGCGACCAGCATAGGAGGCTTGGCCAAAGGGAGGCCGTGAGTTACAAGGAGCATGAAAACAAGCTGTAATAATAAAAGTGATGATAACCACGATGACCGACTCATCACTATGCACCAGGCACTTCCCAGACCCTGTGCCCCTCATCTGTCATCCCCCCCATTCTCCTGATGAAGGAATTGAGGCTCCACGTGTCCATTCAGCCTTAGTGTTGGACCTGGACTGTGTGCACTGGTACCTGGACAGGAGTTTGAAGACAGTGAAAAGAAAACACTGGCAAAGGGGAGGAAAAAAAAAACCAAAATATGTGAATGCTGGAGACAAAAGTGAGCCTGGGGTGATGCTGTCTTCATTTTTCAGAGCCCTTACTGCTCCGGGGCACCTTGCAATTTTGCAAATCTACCTGGAGACACTGGGCCGTGGCGTGGGCGGGGGGTGGGGGTGGGGAATGGAGCCCAGATAAAAAACAAAAGGTGCTCCCAACCAAGAGGGTTCTGCAAAAATGTTTGAAGAGACATCTAGAAAAAAAGTATTTTTTCCCCCAGAAGCATTAGAAGTGCCTGCTACATAAAATCTATGGTTAAAAAAACAGCAAAAGCCTATTTCAGTTTTTTTTTCCCCTACCCAGCAAGACGTACAGAATCAGAATGCTCACTTTATCTGGACAATTACCAGGAAATAGATTCCATGCATTTCCATGCTTCTAAACAAAAGAAAATGGGCACACCTATCTTGTGTCAATGGCTTTCCTGACGGACTTTCAGTTTCCTCTCAGTAATTCTGTGAATTGGTATTGCCTGGATTTGCTTCCTCTTTCACTAAGGAGGATTAAGGTATTCATGGGGTAAAATGCCCTCCATTTCTCATACTTTATAGCGCTTGTTAATCAAATTGACCACAGCCAGTTTTGAAAGAGGCACTATATTCTCCACAATGCTTGATTTCACTGAAATTTGTGTTCTGCCTCTGCTACAAGGCCCCTGGTTTCTGCCGGGCTCTGAGAACCTGGGATTTTGAATGATCCCACCTGCATCTCAGTCTCTGCAAAATGGAAGGACTCTGCAATTGGATGAGAGAGCTGTTTATACAAAGCCTTTGAAATTTGGGGAGTAAAGGGCAAGGATAATTTCTGCATCCATGTGGATGTCAGAACTGCTAAAGGGGATGGGATGCAGGAGGCATGACCGAGTGTGAAGGGAGGCCAACTTTGGCTGGGGACTCTCCCACTGACCTGCTTTTGGATTTTGTGTCTGAGTTTTCTAAGCAGGGAGCAAGCCCTGCCTGATCCAGCTCGTCTTCCCCCCTCTCAGCAAAGAGTTTAGAGTGAGGACAGAGACACAAAATACTTAGGGTTTTCGGGAGAAAGGTGCTGCTAATGTGATAAATGTCACATCCACGTGGACTCCACAGGAATCAGCGCCAGAGGTTCCAGAAAACCTCAGTGAGTGAAAACGAGTGATGGCACGGCCACTTCCTGTCTTCCTGCCACCGGCTCCAATCTCTCTTGTCCCTGAAAACCAAGCTCCCTGCTGGGATCTGAGCAACAGGCAGACAGACAAACCGAGGTTCATCATGACGATGATAATAGACAGAATGTGATCATGATACAATAAATCTCTACCACATAGCTGTTGTTTACGGCATACCAGCCACATTTGGGCTGTTAGCACTTTTAAGACTCACAGTAATGCTATAAAGACAGTGCAGATTCTCATCATTGTGTTACAGGGGAAGAGGCTCCAGGAGGAGAAGCGACTTCTTTCAAGTCACATAGCTACAAGGTAGACAGGCTGGATCCACACACCCAGGTCTGACTCCAGCGCCCGGGATCCAGACCACTACTCAACATGAACTGGGTTTGGCTGAGAAAGATGTTCCCATCACCTGTCTCCCCAAACTGGAACCTGGTCTAAGCTTGGCATCAGCTTCCCTTAATTTCCTCCTCCTCCTCTTCCTCCTTGGTCTCTCTTGGGGTCAGAGGTCCCCCATCCTCTTCATCCTTCTCCTGGTTGTTTCCCCCCAAACACACTTGTTCCCTAAGGTCTGTCCCTGTGTAGTTCTTGTTGACACCGAGTTTTGTGCTGAGTCTTCCTTAGGTAGGAAGATAAGGATCTGGCATATCAAGGACCTGGACCAATGGAGACGGTTTCAAGAGACAAAGATTAATTCTGCAACTGCAGTATCATCCGTTTGGAAAGAACCTCTGAGATTTTCAGTCTGATTACACCATCATTATGACGAAAGGGCTCAGCCTCAGGGAGGGTCTTGACTTGCTGAAGAGCACGCAGCATACGAGAGGAAACGCTGACACCAGGACCCATCCTGATGCTCTGTCCCCTGCTCTCCCCTCCCCCGCCATGCCCCCCATCGCTTCATGCTGGGAAGAGGAGGGCAAAGGCTCAGGAATGCCTAGAGAGGTCCGGAAGGCTTCCCCCAGGGGGTCCTACTGAGACAGGGAGCCCCAGACAGTCTGTGGAGGTGTCAGGGAGCAGTCAGGGAGATGTCCGAGTCCAAAATCTAGAAGAGTGGGCTTGGAAGGAACTCTAGAATGTCAGTCATTCCAAGCAGCCAGGCAGGTGGCCACTCAGCCTCTGCTGGAATGGGGAACCTGCTCCCTACAAGGCAGATGACTCCAATCTGGTACCCTGAGCAAGGCAGGCTGAGGGGTCCAGAGGGTAACTGAGGGTTCTGGGCTCAGGCAGAACTAGGTCTGAACTCTGACCTGTGTCAGTATCTCTGAGCAAGTGACCATAGTTGTTTGTGCTTCCATTTCTGCACATGCATACAGGGGACAATAATACCTTAGTCAATGACAAATTGGCTATAAACTCTTCCCCCTCCTCTATCTCCATGCTTTGCTATTACCCTCCCCCTCACTGATTCTGGGCTGGCCATGGGACGTGCTTTGGTCGATGGGACATTAACAAATGTGACACAAGCAGGGGCCTTGAAAAGTGGTTGTTTGGTGGGGCTTGCCCAGAGCTGCTCCTGGAGCCTTGTGACCGCTGCCTGGGAACAGCCTTAGTCCTGACCATCACATGTCTATCACAGAACTGGACATGCAGCAGGCACTCGGCACATGGGGGCTTCCCTGGTGGCTCAGTGGTAAAGAATCCGCCGGCAGTGTGGGAGCTGCAGGAGATGGGGCTTCGATCCTTGGGTTGGGAAGATCCCTTGGAGCAGGGCATGGCAACCCACTCCAGTATTCTTGCCTGGAGAGTTCCATGGACAGAGAAGCCTGGTGGGCTATAGTCCACAGGGTTGCAAAGAGTTGGACAGGACTGAAGTGACAGCACACATCTACGCTTGGTACTTGACACCTGTGACTGCTGCCTTTCAAATACGCACACCTCCAGCAAATATCTACTGAGCATCTACAGCATGCAGGTACTGTGCTGGGCCCCAGAATGAATGAGAAAGACAAGGTTTTCAAATGCACTTCTGGAGAGAAGATAATAAGCAGACCAAGATCAGATCAGAGTGAACTGAGGGCTAGATGGGCCACAGAAGAGGAAAGAGGATGAACAGTAAGGGTGAGGGCAAGTGGAAAGGTTAGTGTGAGCCCTGAACAAGGAGAAAGACTGGTCTTGATCTCGAGAAAGCCTGGGCGAAAAGTTTTCCAAGAAGAGGGAGGAGCCCTTGGGATACAGAATTTAGTGTGTTCTCAAGTAAGAAGAAACAGGACCAGCGTAGATGGCATATGGACAAGAGAGGGGCAAAAGGAGAGACGTGTTTGGGGATGGTCAGGGGTCAGGTCATACAGGGACGTCAAGGTCTCGGTGGGCAGCACTAAGACTATTCTAAAGGCGATAAGAATGCATCAGGGAGTTCTAATGATGTGACCTGCTGTATATATATATATATATATATATAAAGATCACCCTGGCTGTCACATGGTGAAAGGAGTACTTTTCACTCTCTAGAGTGATGCTTTCCAAGCTTCAGCAGGCTCAGGGTCACCTAGGAGGCTTATTACAACACAGATTCCTGGGTCCCACTGCAGAGATCCCTGTTGGGTAGATCTGGGGTGAGATCCGTGTTATCTGTGCTCTAACAAGGTCCCAAGAGACGCTGTGCTGCGATGGGACTTAAGAATGGGACCCCGTTAGCTCAGCACATGTTCTCTTTCCCTCACTTGCAGAAAACAGAGCAGGCCCATCAGCCACATGAGTCCCTGGAACTGCAGTTGGTACTTCAAGGGCTTCCTTCAAGAAGCAGGGAAAAGCAAGTGTCTCCCAGCCAGGTGGCAGGGATGCTGTAATCAGGATCCCTCCTGGCCAGCTCCCTCTGTCCTTTCGACCACCCTCTGGAGTGAGCGGCCGGGCAAGGAGCAGCCCTGCCGGGTCCACCACTGCAGCAGGCGACATTCATTCTTTCTGAATGGAATTCTAGAGGGAGCCGGGCCCAGGAGCCCACATGCCGGCTCCCCTAATTCGTTGTGGCACTCACGTAGGGCCTCCTTCTGACTCAAAGGTTTACAAACATACCCAAAATGTTTCTTCAATTAAAAATCAATCCAAGAGGCACCAGTCAGCCCGCTGCATCGTAATTGGATGTGTGGGGTGGAGTGGAAGGAGGCATTTCCGCCGTCTTCATCAGCTTGTGTGCTACTGCTTTATAATTTCTGATTATGTCCCGCGAAGCGTCTCTCGCTTGGGTGTGGAATTCCTTGAGTTCTCTGAGGTATTGTCTGGATGGCAGTGCTTGTCACAATGCGTTAGGGGGGATCACACGTCTGCCATGCTGGGGGATGTGTGTGCTTTGAAGGGAAGGCATCTGCGGTTGGTATTTGCAGCTGAGGTGAGAGGTGCCTGGCCTGTCTTTAAGGGGGTGGTGAGGGCAGGTGCCAGGTCTCCTGAAGCCCAGGCCAGGAGGATGCTCAGGGCTAGCCGCAGAAGGAGGGGCTCTGTCCTGTCTGTATTCTTTCATTGATAACGAGTATATACATAAGGATGGATTTGGGTTGTTAATAATTAAATTTTTTTCCTTTTGTGGGGGGGGCACTTACGATGTATATAGGATCTTAGTTCCCCAACCAGGGATTGAACCGGTGCCCCCTGCAGTGGAAGTGCAGATTCTTAACCACTAGACCACCTCTGAAGTCCTTTCCTTCTAATTGTTTGTGGATTCCAGGTTGCAAATGCCATAGCCAGCATAAAAGTAAAAACCATTAAGAGAACTGCGCTAGTGTTTGTGGCACATTTGCTGATCACCGGGTACTTTCCAGTCTCTTACTTTATAAAGCAGATGGTAACCTATGAATGGTATTATTGTCACTTCATAGGTAAGTAGAGTGAGGCACAAACAGCCTAAATAACATGTCTAAATTCATATGGTTAGTCTGTAGTGCAACTTGACTTTGAACCCAAGTCTTCCTCTCCTTTATCCCCCTACTTCATTTTCCCTCTCCTAAATACCTATCCTGTGCAGATGCTGTGGTCAGAGTCTCTGGATCCAGCAAGCACTAACTGAACATCATTATGTCCCAGGGCTTTCCCAGAGAGTCTCACATTTTTCTCCTGAGTTCACAGGTGGCCATTGGCTACTGATCTTGATGGGGAATATCTTGGCGATAAACTGAATGTACAAATAGAAGGTGTGAATGTGACCAAGGAAAACCAGGATGCTCTGAAAGATGGGAAACTGGGATTGCCTGGAACTCACTCACCTGGGCAGATCATAGTATCTGAGCTTCATGTGCTTCCTCTGGGGGGACTGAGATATACTTATGCTGCCTGGAACAGAAGACCAAGCCTGACCATCGTTCAGTACAATGATCAAGGATTAGGTTTTGTTTTCATTTTAAATAGCACAGAGAAGAAGGAAAAATAAACACAAAGAGTGGACTGTTCTGGCAGGTAGCCTGCTGTTGGGCTTGGTGGGAGAGGGTGTGTGCACCCAGACTGGTAAGGAAGGGTAGGGGTGACTTGGGACATGGGTCTAGGTCATCCCTCATGCAGCCTCGCCAGCAGCCTGGCAGGTTTGAGGTGGAAGAGTTGACCACCTACCCTGGTTTCCCCAAGCCCTGCCCACCTGGCTGACATCATTTGCTCTCTTCTTCCTCACCCGAGCACCTAAGCCCTAACTGTGTGCATCCCAGCGGGCCTGGTGTCCTGCTTCCTCACAGGGGGCTCCTCCTTTCCCTACAAGGCTTCTAATGTCAGTTCACTCAGCCTCCAGCTCAATGTAGGCAGAACCTCTCTTGGGGGTATTCCCTATTCCTTCCATTCTCTGCCCCAGCCGGGACAGGGGCTCCTCCCGTGGGTTCTCATAGCACCCATCTGTTGTCAAACCTGTTCCCTGCCTGTGACAGCCTGAATTCTCAGCTGGCCCCAAGACTCTTGCCCCAGCTCCTGGTATACGGTCCTGGATCACCCCTCCCTCGAGTGTGAGCAGAACCTGGTACTATTCTATATGATAGAATAGTATGGCTGTGATTATGTCATATAACAGACTGGGGAGATTCTCCTACTGGCTTTGAAGAAGTAAGCTGCTCCACACAGCAAAGACCTAAGGGTGACCTCTAGGAGCCCAGAAGGATCCCAACTAACAGCCAGCAAGGAACTGCAGGCCTTGGTCCTAGAGCTGAGTTCTGCCAAAACCTGAATGAGCTTAGAAGTGCACCCTGACTCCCAGGTAAGACTACAGTCCAGTCAACACCTGGATTTCAGGCCTGAGACCCCAAGCAGAGAACCTGCTAACATGTATCCAGACTTCTGATCCATGACACAGTCAGATAAGAAAAAAGTGTGTTTCTAAAGCTGCAAGATCTGTGGTGACTGATTAAACCACAATAGAAAACAAATATATGATCTGAGCCCTGAGTTCACTACATATTCTGTGAGGGCAGAATAGAGTCTTATATATATATTCCCAGCCCTACAAGAGTTGGCCACAACACAGTAATAGATGCTTACATAGTATCTGCTGAGAGATCATATGAATTTTGGAGATGGGAAAACTGGGGTCATGAGAAGGGAAAGACCTTTCCTGAGAGGACACAGCAGGTCAAGGACCTAGCTGGTGCCAGAACCTCTGTACTTGTCCTTTTCGTCCCATTTGTTTCATTCCATCTTTGTTGTTACTTGTTATGAAATCACTGTAGACAGTGACAACAACCATGAAATTAAAAGATGCTTGCTCCTTGGAAAGCCATGACAAACCCAGACAGCGTATTAAAAAGCAGAGACATCACTTTGTCGACAAAGGTCTGTATAGTCAAAGCTATGATTTTTCTAGTAGTCATGTACAGATGTGAGAGTTGGACCATAAAGAAGGCTGAGCACTGAAGAACAGATGCCTTCAAATTGTGGTGCTGGAGAAGACTCTTGTGAGTCCCTTGGACTGTAAGGAGATCAAACCAGTCAATCTTAAAGGAAATCAACCCTGAATATTCATTGGAAGGACTGATGCTGCAGCTCCAATACTTTGGCCACCTGATGCAAAGAGTTGACTCATTGGAAAAGACCTTGATGCTGGGAAAGACTAAGACAAAAGTAGGAAAGGGTGGCAGAGGGTGAAATAGTTAGAGAACATGACCAACTCAGTGGACATGAGTTTGAGCAAACCCTGGGAGATAGTGAAGGACAGGGAAGCCTGGTGTGCTGCAGTCCATGGGATTGCAAAGAATTGGACACGACTTAGCAACTGAACGATGGTCAGCAAGTTGTGCACAGGTGTTCTGGAGTCTGTGCATCTCCAGGAAACCACTAGCCATGAAGCAATTTAATTCCACGAGCTGTCATTTGCTAAGAAGCAGTGGGACTCACCGCCTCCACAGCTACTGTCAACACGCGTCATTCCCAGATACCCCCAGAGGCCAGGTCCCCCCACTCTCTGGGACTCCCAGGCTGCTTACTGTCTGTGAACCATCTTGTGTCCCCGTGCTTGCTTCTTCATTTTGCTCATTCTCCAATCACTCGTGACTAATCACAAGTGACATTTATTGAACACTTACTAAGTGTGCCAGGTACTGTCCTCAGCACTTTAAAGGCATGAACTTATTTCCTCCTAAAACCACCCCATGAAATCGTATCCACAGGCATCTCCAAAGTGGCTCAAAGACAGAATGAGACCATCAAACTCCCTTCCTAACTATGGGAGTGCAGAGGGAATGACATGGAGAAAGCTGGGGCCAGGGCAGCCACTTGCACACCATGTGTAAATTGGAGAGGAAGCTGGCTAGCAGAGGTGGGCAGGAAGCACACAGGACAGCCAGAAATGAAAAACTGCATAACCCTGAAAGGCTTTGAATCCACTCACCTCCTGGCAGCCAGAGATGTTTTCAAAAACATAAACCAAAGCAAAAACTCTGTGTGTAAATTTCTATAATAAATTCCCATCACATTTAGAATAAAATCCAAATATTTTATGAGTTTCTAATGTTTACAATCTTAACCTCATGCAGCTTCCATCTCAAGTCCCTCTCAAGTGATGCTTCAGCCACACTGGTCTTCTGTCAGGGTATCTGAATACACAAGGCTTTTCCAACCACAGGGCCTTTGCACTTGCTCTTTTATCTGCCTGGAAAACTTTTTTTTTTTTTTTTTTTGGCAATGCACATGCTTCCCTGGTGGGTCACACAATAAAGAATCTGCTTGCAATGCAGGAAACCCAGCTTCTATCCCTGGGTTGGGAAGATCCCCTGGAGAAGGGAATAGCTACCCACTTCAGTATTCTTGCCTGGAGAATTCCATGGACAGAGGAGCCTGGCAGGCTACAGTCCATGGGCTCGCAAAGAGTCAGACATGACTGAGCAATTAATACTTTCACACACCCCCACTAGGCTTGACTCCTTTTCTTATCCTCAAGTCTCTGTAGAAATGTCCCCTCCTTTGAAAGACCTCCCCCTGATCATACCACCTAAAGAAGGTCCCTCTCTTGACATTGTTAATATCGAAATCTGTTCCTTCAAAGC
This sequence comes from Cervus elaphus, assembly GCF_910594005.1. Taxonomy (NCBI): domain Eukaryota; kingdom Metazoa; phylum Chordata; class Mammalia; order Artiodactyla; family Cervidae; genus Cervus; species Cervus elaphus. Next base: position 47,533,623 of record NC_057836.1, on the reverse strand, counting down.
ACTTATCACAATGTTAATTATTTGACTTAACTATTTACTAGTCCCATATTATCAACACTGGATACACATGGCAAACCTAAAATGATGCAAGGTCTTCACAAAGATTCTTACTTAACTGGTTTGCAATGGAGCCGAACCATGATTTTTTTTTTTCTAAAGCTGCTTTGGTAATTTGATTTGTCCCCAGTTAAGGCTGAGAATCAGTGCAATAGACTGTAAGCCACATGAGGGTAGGGACCACATCAGTACTTCCTGATAAAGGCTCCAAGAATGATCCCTGCATCAACACATGTGTAAGAAAAGAAATAGCAGTTGCTTTCCAACATCAACTGTGGGTCCAGTCCAGGTGTTTCCTTATAATACATCTCCCCTTTTCCTTGAGGTAATTTGACTAGAGCTCTATTTTTTAGAATCAGTTCTTCCTCCATCCTCAAAAACAACCGGCATCATCAAAATACAGGAGCCCTTGGTTTTCAGTGCTGGAGAAGGGATGAGACATAAGCCCTATGTTATCCGGCTTCCATGTTCCAAGCTGGTGGGGCCATCTCTGCCTTCTCCAGGTGAAGGGCAGCAGTGAGGGGACTGTGTGGGCAGCGGGGTCCGCCTGCCTACCTGTCCATGGAGAGCTGAGCGACCAGGGTGACGTCTGTGTTGTCTGAAGCAGGCTCATACTCATAGTGCAGGAAGTATAGGTGGGTTCGGTGGACGGTGAACCGCTCTCGCCGGAACTCATAACACAAGTCATCCTCGTCCAGTTCTGAGAGCTGCTTCTGGAGCTGAAAAGTAGGAAAGAAGGCTTGGGAACAAGAAGGGGATCCCCAAGGGGGTCAGCCTGTCGTGCCCTGTCCTTCCCTGAGTTTCTTATCTGCTGGACCTTGCTGATCGGCCGGTCAGAGAAGGACAGGATCCTGTCTTCATTTTCTTCTGCAACATAATCTGATGTCAAAGAGGTGATGATAGAGGGCCGCTGCCTCATCATCTGAGGAATGAGACCCTCTAAGCCGAGAGTGATTGTGGCAGCACTGACAAATGGATAGGCAACCACAAACTCCTTATACAAAACAAAAAACATTTTCCTTGATGACCCAGCACAACAATTTCAAACAACAGGTGGTAACTGTCAAAGAACAGAGTAACGAAAACCAAACTGAACAGTACCTTTGTGTGACCTGATGCTCTTCTCTCCCTAGAGCTACAGACTTAAAACTCTATACCATGTGCTGGAAAGGAAAAGCAATCCCATAAACAAAAAATCTCTTCCTTTAATTTCATCCAAGTTCAATCAGTCTCAGTACCTGCTCTTTTCTCTTTCTCCCTCTCTTCTGGTACTCTGAGATCTTTTACTTCATTAATCTGCCGGTAGGACTTCTTCACTTAGCTCTCCTATCCTCCTTCCTAACCAACTAGTCAAAGAGTGAGCTGTCCCACTAACAGGAAAGGAGGAACTTAGCGTCCAACATAAACGCATGCAGATCTGCAGGTTTCCTGATCTGCTGATACACAGATGTTCGATACCCAACATCCCTCCCAGGCAGAGGTGATTATACCTGTTCTACAGGTGAAGAACTGCAATGAAAAAGTTAATGAACTTCGACAGTGATGGAAATCAGACCAGTGGATATGCGGTGGCAGAATGAAAGGGCTGGGAAGAGACAGGAGAGAAGCTCTTTGGGTGATGGGGATGTTTTATGTTGCAATCAGGGTGATGGTTATATGGGTGCACACATTTGTGAAAATACATGTACACTTAGAATGGGTGGATTTATCATATATGCAAATCATATTTCAATAAAATTTATTGAAAGAAAATAATAATTTGCCAAAGATCACATGGTTGCTTCCAATATTTTTTCTGTTACATGAGCTTTGTTCATTATATGATGATACATAGTTGAATATGGATGAAAGTTTACATGACGAGTTATTAAGAGTAATAGCTGAATACAACAGAATATTTTTCCAAGAAGGTATATACATATATATATAAATATTTTTTTAAAATCTCCAAACCAACAGTGTAGTAATCAAGAAGAAAATACATTCACTCACTTCTCTATGACCTTCATATGACTTCTATGACTTCATATGACTTTCATATGATTTCTATCAGTTAAGACCATTGCCTTGATAGGCTAAAGCAGGTGTCCCCAAGCCCTGGACCAGTACTGGCCTGTGGCCTGTTAGGAACCAGGCTACCCAGTGAGAGGTGAGCGGTTGGTGAGCAACCAAAGCTTCATTGGTATTTACAGCGGCTCCCATCACTCTCCCATCACCTCCAAATGGGACTATCTAGTTGCAGGAAAACAAGCCCAAGGCTCCCACTGATGTGATGGTATGGTGAGCTGTGTAATTGTTTCATTATCTATCACAATATAATACTATTAGAAATAAAGTACACAATAAATGTAATGTGTTTGAACCATCCTGAAACCATCCCCCACCCCTGCTCGGCCCATGGAAAAATTGTCCTCCACAAAACCAGTCCCTGGTGCCAAAAAGGTTGGGAACTGCTGGGTTAAACTATGATCTTATTTCTCAAGATGTGTACTCTGACAGCTGACTGCATTAAATGGTCCGGTTCCTTCACTTCCCCCTGCCCTTTGTCATGCGACTCTTGGTGCTGCCTACTACAGAGGCAAAGATTATTTCCCCAATCCTTGAACCTCCTTGGCTGGACTTGTGACTTGCTTTGGCAAACAGTATGAGGGGAAGCAATGATGTCCCAATCTTGAGGGATCAGGTTGAAGAGGAAGTGCATACTTCTTGGGAAAATGCCTGGACTGGCCTGCTGGGAGAGGAGACAGATGGAACAGAGTGGAGTCTCCCCAACTGCCCATCACGGGAGCGAGCCCAGCCAAGGTCAGCAGAGCCGCCTCCATAAGCACTTCTCACTCTTCATGCTTCTCTCTGTACACCACTGAGGTTTTATGGATTTTGAGCACTAGATGACAGATAGTGTCACTTTCATTACATGAGTCTGTCCCACACAACACAGGGTGGCTAGCCTCCTGGGCCCCAGCCCAATAAATGATCGTAGCATTCTCCAGATGACTGAGTATAACTCCAAATGCTCCCATACATTCCCCAAAGGCCACTTGGGTAATCAGTTGTGATCCAGTGATCTATGAGACATGCTCAGCTATCTTGAACATTTTTAACCTTTAGAAAGGATGCAGTCAGGGATATTCCTCTGCTTCTCAAGACCAATTTGATGTCCGTGCCTATTTGAAAGTTCCCCCTATGCCAACAGGGTATAGTTGTATATCAGTATATCAGCCTTGCATCAGTATATAACTGATATAAGGCTGGGAACTAGAATTTTCCTTCTGCCGAAGGCCCTAGGAGCCAGGTGACCCCTTCTGACTGCAGGATTAAGTTCAGTGTCTCCTGGCCTACAGGACTCCTCCCTGATCTGCATGCCCAGCAAGCCTCTAGTGGATATACTCATAGCCACTCATAGCTAAGGGAAAGGGAACAGTGGCCAATGAAAGTGCGTCTAGAGTCACTTTCTAAGAGGGCCTACCAGCAGTCCTGGGGGATAAGGAGCCTCCTCCTCCACTAGGAGCTGCATGGTACTGATGTGGTTCAGTGGCAGCTACTTCCCAAGGTCACCCCTAACCATCACAATGCTTAAAGGCTAGGATCTATAACATTGCTGTTTACCAGTCACACAGGGGGCTGCGGAGAGCCCAGCGGATATGACATCAGACATACACTAGTATCTGGGACTCTGTACCAACCAGTGCCTTCCTTGAGTTTTAATATTAATTATCAACATGGTGCTTTGCACCTCTGTGCCAGGTGCAGAGCTAAATCAGATGCGCCGCTTTGTTTTCAGCACAGATCTCTGTTTTACAAAGGAGGAAACTGAGGCCCAGAAAGTGTCGCCTGCCAATTACCACTAGAGAGCAGCAGTCTGGGCTGTGAATCCAGCCCTCGGACCTTTCACACCAGGGACATCTCACGACACAATTACTTCTCTCCTGGGGGATGGATGTGAAGGCCAAATGTGCTGGTGGAAGATAGCATGCTGCGTGAACAGAGCAGGCCACACAAATGCATTTGCAGTATGATCACAACCCAGCGAAAAGACAGACCAGCCAACCCCAGGCAGAAACAGACCAAAGGGAATCCACTGCAATGTTAACAAGCTTTTTTCTGAGTGGAGGATTCACAGATGAATTTTATTGGCCTTGTTATACGTTTTGTACTTAAGTAATTCCCTTCAATTTTCTCAAATGAGCTAATGCATGTACAAGTGCTTTGTAAACTGTAGAGTGCTACACATACCTCAGAAATATTATGATTGCATTATGTTCCTTTTCAAATTCTAATCTAGGACTGCTCACTGCTGATTGCATGGCTGATGGGATTTCAGGCTGATCCCAAGGAGCAGCTTGAAACCTGTCTCCTTCACATTCAGGTAATATCTCCAGGGAGATGCTTAGCTGGAGGGCAAGGGTGGTGTGGCTTTTGTTAACAGGGTCTGAATGCTACCCCCCACTCCACACTCCAGTCATGTGGGGAGCAGGGGGTTTCCCAACCAGCAAGTCGCAGAAACAAAAGACAGATCCCTCCTGAGATAAAAAGCATTTGCTAAACTGCTTCTTTGGGCAGCCAGCTGAGGCACAGGGAAATTTGGACTCAAAGGAAAATGGCCGTTAAGCCGTTTGCATTTATTTCTTCCCATCCTTAAGGACAGTGGCCTAGACTGACCCCTGAGCTGCCAGAGATGATGGCTGTCATGCCTGCGGACTCTAGAGGGATAGGAAGTGTGTCCTGGGGCTCTGGCCTCTGAACTTCTGCTCAAAGTCAGGAAAAACTACATGGAGAGATTATGGGGATCAGTGGGCAATGAGGCCTGACTTCTCTGACCCTCATTTGCTATGTGACCTGGAGCAAGTCACTTCTCCAGAGAGCAGGACAAAGACTTTGGGTTGCAAGGATCATGTGCTCACGAGGCCAGGTGAGTGCTGAGAGCGCTGCAGGCACTTCCTCATTAATACTCACATGGGTCGGAGACCACCAGCAGTCCTGTTTTACGGACGAAGACGATCACCATCTGAAAGGTTTGGCCATTTGGTCAAGGTCACAGTAAATGAACAGAGCAGCTGAGATTCACAACTAGCGGTATTTCCTCCAAGTTCTTGTACGTAATAAAGTCACTGCAATGCCTTGTTCATCAACCTCTGGGTCTAATGCTAGATGTTTCAGTGACTGTAGAGTTCTGAATCATGTGTCCCCCTTGGTGACAGAGATCTTTGGTGCTCAGGCTGAGAGAAGTGGCCAAGTTCAGGTCAGTAGAACGTGGGTAGATTCTGGCTACTACAGGCTCCATTTTTGACTGTCTCATGCACAAGCAAGAGTACCTAGTGGAGGATGCTCCATGGAGGGCAGAGCCACAAGATGGGAGGAGTCTGGACCCTGAACATGGAGAAGAGCCACCTGCCAATTAGGAACACCCACTTGGACTTTGTGTGAGTCATAAACTTCCAGCCCCCCAAGCCCATTTGATAAGTAATTGTGTTCCCTTAACTAACATGCTTACTTGAACTCTTTGAGTCAGTTAAGTGATGAAGACAGTACAACAGACCAATTCAGAAGTCTCTAAGGCCACCCCTTCTTGTGACACGTGTCCTTCTGATGCCTTAGGACAACGGGTAGAAACATAGGGATAAAATAACACTCAGGAGTGTTGCTTTACACTTTCAGCACTTTTTACTTTCAGCAGCCTTGATATCCATTTCTTCATCTGTCCCTCCCAGTAAGTGTATGAGACCTCTTGCCCCCAGTTGACAGATGAGGAAACTGAGGCACCAGGGATGTGCTCAGAAAAGCTGGGGCCCTTAACACATCTCTTGGAACCTCATTCATGATTCTTCCTTGTGGTTTCCATGAAGTGGTTAAATTTTATTAAACCACGTGGACAGGCAGAAAAAGATCACCAGCTCACTGGTTGCCTGCTGTGTGTACTAATGATCAAAGTTCCAGAAACCCAAAATACTGTTTTCCAAGGAGACCAAACCATGGGCCACTTTCATTCTCTCACGTGAACGGAAAGGCATGGGCTTAGGACCATTCAGTGAAGGTTCAGAGACGTCTGCCCAGCACTGACTGAGACTCTAAGAAAATAAAGAAGAAAATGGCATGGTCTGCTCCTTCCCAGGTATTACTATTAATGTGAACATCCCACACAATTAATCGGCCCTTATTTTATGCCAAGCCCCATGCTAGGAGTGTGGAATGAACCCCAGTGTCTGCATTTAAATTGTTTATACAGTCTGATTCCCATTTTACAGGTGAGAAAACTGAGGCACAGAGTTTGAGTGGCCTGAAATTCCATAGGTAGTATTCCTACCATTTTACGTGAGGCAGTGTTGCTCCAGAGCTTTCCTCTTATGTTTCATGCAAGGAGCCAGTTAGGGCAAAAGTAAAAGTAGGCAGAGGTCTGTGACAAAGATGTGGGAGAGTCAAGCACCTGGCTGGTTTGGACAGATGACGTTTGGATATATCAGAGCCCAGGGGTGTGAAGGAGGGGTGTGTGCCTGTGGCCCAGACAGACCCTGTGAGTCTCTGGACCCTGGGCTCCTTCTTCATCCCCTCTCCTGGCCACCCAGGCAAACACTGGGATGCTTTAGCTCTGAGGTTTAACATGCCAAGGAGGGTCACGGGAGGCCGGCCTTGGGCAGCCTGTCATGGGACTCTGGGTGCCATCCACTCTGGGCTCCGCTGCCCACTGCGTGATGAAGGAGCTGGTGACACGCGGCTCGCATGTGAGAGCAATGATGCACTCCGGGGTTTCTCTGGGGTTTCTCGGGGATACAGCTGTTTCTACAGCGCCATCTGTTCCCTGGAACTGCCGTGCAGTGATGCTGTAAAGGGTTTGTAGGATCTGTTTATATGTGTCTTATTTTTAACTTCTCATTAAACCACGGTGTTGCCGCTTTCTTTCCTTCTTAGTGAGCTCAGCATCTGGGTATGTGACCCTGCAGGCAGCCCATCACCCTTGTAGCATGAGGGCGTTGAACTTGGAAGCCCTCATTTCAGCGATGAGGCAGAGATCTCAGAGCAGCTGGAAGGGACGGTGTCCAGGATGAGATTTCTGGTCAACACTAGTAATGAGACCTCCTGCACCCTGCTCACACCTTACCCCCTGGAGCCCTCATCCCAGCCTGGGCTCGGCTTGTTGAATGACCATTTTATAAGTGAGAAAACTAAAGCTCATGGAAGGCAAGAGTTATGTTCGAAGGCACAGGTCTAGTCCTAGGGCCAGGTTTTCTGATTTTTAAGTACAGGGATCTTTCCGGAGCACCACAGATACCTTAAGACAAGGACTTGTAATAGTTAATCTGTTTGACAAAATTTATCGAGCACATACCAGGCAGTCTTTTATAGGCATAAAGATATACTGATGAATGAAACAGATAAACAGCCCCGTGATCCCAGAGCTTACATCCTAGTTGGAGAGATATAACCAAAAAAAAAAAAAAAAAAAGTCCAGAATATAATCATTGATTGGTGATAAGAGCTGCAGCGAAAATGAGAAGCAAGAGCTCTGGGAGACAGGGTGCGGGGGTTGGGGTGCGTAGGTATGACAACTTCAGATTGGGGAGTGCGTTCAGTAGTTGTAAAATGACCACTCAGCTTGACACCAATTCCAGAGCTGCTGCCAACCTATCCTCTCTCTGAATTCCATTCTCTGAGCCTCCTTTTTCTCCTCTAAAAAGTAACGCTAATAATAAACACCTTGCAGGCTCATAAAAGAGTAAGAAAAATGATACAAACTAAAAGCTGCTAGGAGAATCACTGAATGACTTGTAGTTCCTCTTATGTTTATTATGTGTGTCTTTCTGGGGCTTCCCTGGAGGCTAGGTGGTGAAGAACCTGCCTGCCAAGCAGGAGTTGCAGGTTTGATCCCTGAGTTAGGAAGATCCCCTGGAGAAGGAAAGGGCAGCCAGCCCACTCCAGTACTCTTGCCTGGGAAATTCTATGAGCTGAGGAGCGTGGCAGGCTACAGTCCATGGGGCTGCAAAAGAGTCTGACATGACTTCGTGACTAAACTACAACAATATATTTTTTTGCCACGTCACGTGGCATGCAGAACTTCCCTAAATAGGGATTGAACTCATGTCCTCTGCAGTGGAAGCACGGGGTCTTAACCACCAGGGTACCAGGGGCCACCAGGGCAGTCCATCTTCTGTTCATTTTAAATAGGGATCTACATTGACTTGAGAAGCATGGCTTCAAAGTCAGGCAACCTGGTTTCCAATAATGGCCCCACCATGTAGGAGTTGCTTGACTTTGAGCATGTAACTCATCTCCTCTGAGCATTCTCATCTGTGAAATGTGACTTGTTAATGCCTCCCTCCGTTGATTGTGGTGAAGAAGAAAGTTGCATTTCCTCTTTGCTTTCTCTGCAGGAAATCTCCAATTGTCAAAGGCCAGAAGAAACAGAGAAAGCTCTTTGAGCAGCACAGAGAGCTCTTCCAATGCAGGAGAGGACACAGTGACTAAGGCCTAGGGCATGGATGCCCCAGTTGGCTTCGGCATCTCCCGTGTCATCACTGGGAAACTGTTACTGGTTCACGGGTGTGCTGTCTTGGGGAGGATTCTGAGTCTGGGGCTGACCCCAGATGGCTGAGTGAGGTCATCAATTAGTGATGTCTGCTGTGGGCATGGGATAAGAAAACTCTAAGTTGGGGGCTTCCCAGGTGGCTCAGTAGTAAAGAATCTGCCTGCTAATGCAGGAGACACAGGTTTGAGCCCCAGTCAGGGAAGATCCCACATGCCTTGGAGCAACTAAGCCTGTGCACAACTACTGAGCCTGTACTCTAGAGCCCGGGAGCCAAATCTACAGAGCCCATGTGCCACAGCTACTGAAGCCCGCATGTCCTGGGGCCTGAGCTCCACACAAGGAAAGCCACTGCAGTGAGAAGCCTGCACGCTGCAGCTAGAGGGTAGCCCCTGCTCAGTGCAACTAGGGAGAAGTCCAAGCAGCAGCGGAGACCCAGCAAAGCCAAAATAAAGAAAGAAATAAGAGAAAACTCTGTTTGCTGACACTGTCTATCGACTTACAATTACACATAAATGTGAAAACTCAGTGATGTCCGGTCTTTTATTTTTTTCACTCCTTGGATGTTATGTTTCATAATTTAACTTCTACCATGACAGTGGATAATTCTTTTACCATTGACTTTGACCACTGGATTTCCTTTTTTTTTTGGCTGCCAGAGAAAGGATGCACAGGGTGGTGAGCCCAGAAAGGGCTATTCTGAAGCTGATGAACTGAAAGTGACAGCTGTCAGAATGAAATCTGCAGAACAAGCAGCAAACAGTCCGGGGCCATTTCCTGCCAGGATAAACAGCATCTTCCCTCCTCTGGCCAATTCCTGCCCCTTCAGCTTACTCAGTGCAACCTTAGCCATTGAAAACTGTAAATTGAGTTTGGTACACTTTGGTTACTAAGGAAGGGCATGTACTTTAAGCAAGATTCCCATCCAAATTGGAAAGTATAAAATATCTGTAACAATATATATTTTAATGGCCTTGCATTTAAAAAGGTGAGCTTCTTTTATCTGGAAAAAAATCCCTGAGGTGGAGCAAGGCACTCTTGATGATAAAGGCAGCCTGCTATAAATACAGTGCCTGGGGGAGAGTTACATGTTGCTGGATAACACACTGTACGGAAGCAACACTATCTGCCCAGCTGTTGGGGACCACAGGGGGTGTCCTTATTTTTCACTGCTCCAAAGGACAGCACTCAGATTAATGGATTATTTCCAGAAGTGGGGATTTCAACTCAACATGAGTAAGAATGGGTTAGCATCTGGAGCTTTCTAACAGTGCAGTAAGCTGTTGGAGACGGTGGGCTCCCTGTCTTTGGGAAGATTCCAGCAGAAGCCAGATGCGAGCCTGTTAGGGATGCTGTAGAAGGATTTTTGCATGGATTAAGGGGTGGAGAATATCCATGATTATCCAGCTGTGTTCTGAGGAGTCCCAGGGTTTCTTGGCTATGCTTGAGGGGCTGGGTTGCTGAGGAAAGGGGAGAGAAATGCTAATATATAAAATTCTAGCCTCCATTGTGACTTCAATCAAATTATAGTAACTAAGGCCAAGTAAATGCTTATTGCATTACACAGATTAATTTACTGGTTCCAGGAAGAGATGCCCAGACAAACTACGGGACAGGAGTGACTGTGTCCCATTAGCTACTGTCATTCTACACCACACGTGGAGCCCAAGCTCTTCCAAACAAAATCATCTTGCTTTGGAGCAAGTACCTCAGAGGCTGGAAGATGAGGTCTGTTGCTTACTGAAGGGTTGAATCCCCAACTTCCTGAATTTATGCTCCTTCCCTCCTACGTCTCCTTTTTCCTGTCTCTTTCCCTCTCTCTTTCTGGCACCGAGACCAATCAAATGGCTTCTTCCTTCCTACCCAAATTCTCCTAATTGCAGGGAAATCTACCTGGGGTTGTTTGAACCAGAGCAAATGTGACAGTCCCCGCCCATGCTGTATACACAGAGGTGTAGGTCCATCTCTCTACTAGGCCTTCCTAGAAAAAAAAAAATCTTAAAAACCCTAAACCCATGTGTGTAACAACAGATTATGATAAGGCAGGCGGTTTGTAAAAACCCCATCTCAATGAATGTTGTGTTCTGGGTGCTGAGTCCTATTACTGGTGATTTAACACAAATTATCTGTGAGACACTATGGCAAAGGCATCATTGCCTGCAGTTACTGATCAGATGATGAACCCGAGGCTCAGAGCAGCCATGTGACCTCTCCGAGGCCTGGAATGACCGCTTATCATCATCACGTTCTCCATGAAGGAATAATAATAACACAAAATTGAACTTGCGCAGGCCCTGTGTGCTCATGTTGGCTTTGCTGGAGGCAGAGAGTGCCATGCTCCTGTTCTCCTCTGGTCTCCACGGACCATGCTGCTCCCTCCACCCTCCATACCTTCTCATGCCTCCTTATTCATCCTTTGAATCCCACCTCCTCCAGGAAGTCTTCCCTGATGCACCTCTCTCCTCTTCTTCTGTGCTCTCAAAGTACCACACTGTCCCGGCACGTCTCACACTGATGACAACCTCCTGCCTGTCTGCACCCCTCACTAGACAAGCACTGTGAGAGTCGGGCTTCGATCTGCACTGCTGCCCCAGATCACGGCCCTGTGGCTGGGAACTGTTTGAGTGATTATCTGCCGACTGGATGAACGTGTCTTGAGACCTGGCGCCTGCCACCGGAGCCCTTTCCCATCTGGGATCCGCAGTTCAGTGGAGAGGTCCCTGACTTCCTCTCTTTAAGAGGACCACTATCAGTACACTTCTCACGGCTCCAGTGACCTCTTCCCAGAACGGAGAGCTGTCGGCTTTGGGCCAGATCCAAGGTCTCACCCTTTCCCTCTGGCAGCGTTTGCAGATAACACTGGGCAGGCGGCGAGGGCCCAGGGTGCAGAGATGTGGCTCCAGGCTGTGTGTTACAGACTCCTGCTCTAGCCCTCCTCACTCTGAGCTGGCCGGGCTGGAGGCGGCTGACTGAAGCAGGGCATTGGGACCTGCCGTCTCGGTTTATGGGTACTGGCTGCACTTGCTCCCCTGTTCTCAGCACCCACAAAACATCCATCTGTCCTCTCGTCCCCACTGCTGCTGCCTGCGCTCAGAGCCCCACCGCCATCCTTTCTGCCTGGGATGCAGCAATGGGCTCTAACCAGGCTCCCTGCCTCTCGTCTAGACCCTTCCATTCTGTTCTCCACACAGAGCAACTTTTCTCAGATGTAAACTCTGGTGACTCTTCACGGCCAACAGGATTAAATTTAAATGCCCAAGCATAGCCACGGCCCTGCAAGGGTCAGCTTCATTCTCTGCCCTTCTGCCGATACGCCTCTGCTCCAGTAGAGAAACCATCAGCATGTTCTTTGCGAACTCTCTACTTCTTGGCTCTTCACGTCTGGTCCTTCATTCTGCTCTTTTTGCAAATATTTATTGAGTGTTTTTGTAAATATTTATTATGTGCTTGCTGCTATGCTAGGGGCAGGCACCCCAGAGGTGAATGGTACAGGCAGAGTCTCTAACAGTCTTATACTTGGGGGAAAAAATAGGGGAAAAATGACATGAATGAAATAACTGTGGACAGCATGTGTGTGCCGATGAAAAGAAAATAGGGCACCTCACAGAGAGTGATATAAAGGGCTACCTGAGGTTGGGACAGGCTGGGTGTGCCAGGACTTGAGAAGCAAGTGCAAAGGCCTTGGGATGGTGGAAGGAACACAAAGTTGGGGGGTGTGGGCTCAGTGTCAAGGGGAGAGTTTTTTTGGGGGACAGCTGGGGTGAGCCTTAGAGAAGGCTGCTCTCCCCGCACCCGGGCAGACTGTCCTCTCGCCATCTCTGACCCTATCCCGTGGTGAGCACCATCTCCAGGGCCTGGAGCAGCCTCTGATTTCAACCGTGGTGCCCTGCAGGGCACCTGGCGGGTGGCTAGCTCTCTTAAGTGCTTATTCACCAAAGTAAATGCAGCCACAGATTCCAAGAAGGACCATGGAAGATTTCTCCCCTGATGATCCACCAGGGGAGACTGGTGTAGGAAGGGCTGGTGAGTCACTGTTAAAGGCTGTTCCATTTCGTAAGGCATTGAGCAGCACGCCACGGGAACTCACCCCTACAGAGATTAACGGATGACATCACCCTGCAAGGCTTTGTATTTGAGCCTCTTCCGTGGAGGAAAAAAAAAAAAAAAGGGAGCAGGAGAACAGTTTATATTTAATGTTTGGGGGAAAAGTGCTGAATGGGCACTCAAATATTGATGATGATAACACATTCTGACTTGAGTGAAAAGAACGGAAGGAAAACCCAGAATAACACAGTGTTTGTGGAGACCTCTAAAGGCATCCCAGAGTCTGAGATGGAGGTCAAGAGCTTAATGGGTTTGTTTCCTCTCTGGTGAGTGGAAAAGAAGGGCAGATGCTGACGGAGGGTGACTAGAGAAAGGCTGGAGACTGAGGGGATGATGCTGTGACCTGGGGGTAAGTGACAGAGAACAAGCGAGGCCATGCTACTGGTCATCCTGATAAAGGGCCAGGTAGGTGTACGCTGGCAGAGCTTCCCGCTCCGCCCTGCCCCTAGAGCCTCAAAGAATTCTCCTGACATCCAAGAATACAAACAACAGGAGTAAGACAAAATCCTGACTCTCTAACCCACTTCCAGCATCCTTCCAGCTTGCCTCCCGCTTCCCCGCTGCTCGGCATCTCCTGCTCTTCACCTTTCCTATCAGCCCCCAGGCACACGGTCCATCCTTCCGGTCCTCATAGCAAACCCGCCCAGCCTCAGGACATCTGTGCCAGCAACTTCATCCGCCTGGAATGCGCTTCCTCTGCTGTTCTTTTTTCCTTTTCCAACTTTACTGCCTTATGTGTATGTTTAGTCACTCAGTTGTGTCTGACTCTTTGTGACCCTTTGAACTGTAGCCCACCAGACTCCTGTCCATGGGATTTTCCAGGCAAGAATGCTAGAGTAGGTTGCCCTTTCCTCATCCAGGGGATCTTTCCGACTCAGGGATCAAACCCACATCTCCTGTGTCTCCTGCATTGCAGGTGGATTCTTTACCCACTGAGCCATCAGGGAAGCCTTACTGCAGTATAGTTGGTATACAAAAGCTGACACATAATGAAAACAATCCAGTGAGTTTGGCTATGTTTATATACTTATGTTACTATTACAACATTTAAGGGATTAAAGATAACCATCACCTCCAAAAGTTTCTTGGTTTTTCCTTTGTGTGTGTGTGTGTGTGGTAACATCACTTAACATGAAATCTACACTCTTATTAAACATATTTGTAGAGGGCATCTCTGGCACTAACTGCACCTTTACAGCCCCTGAACATCAACTCCTCATGACCCCCTCTCCCCAACCCCTGGCAGCCACATTCTGTTGTCAGCATCAATACGTGGGACTAGTTCAGAAGCCTTGTATATGAGACCTTGTGCAGTATCTGTCCTCCTGTGACCGATTCATTTCATTAGCACAATGTCTTCGAGGTTCATCCATGTTGTCACAAATGATAAGACTGGCCTCATTTTTAAAGTGGAACAACATTCATTGTATATGTACAGACTGCATTTTCCTTATCCATTAACCTTTCAATGGATACTTAGGTTGTTTCTGTAGCTTGGTTATTAAGAATACTGCTGCACTGAACATGGAAATGCAGACACTGCCCCCAGGATCCTGATTTTAATTTACTTTAGGACATATGCCCAGCAGTAGGACTGCTGGATCATATGACAGCTCTACTATCATTATTATTATTTTTTTTTTTTTTGAGGAACCTCCATACTGTTTTCCATAGCAGCTACACCATTTTACATGCTACTGACAGTGGACAAGGTTTCAACTTCTCCGCGTCTTTGCCAACTCTTACTATCTTTTGTTAACAGCCTTCCTGACAGGCTTGAGGAGGTATTGCCTCCTCGTGTGACTTTGACTTGTATTCCCCTGATCCTGCACGCTTCCACAGCTGCCTCTTCCTTGAATCTGAGTCTCAGATAAAATGTCACCTCCTCAGAAGTCCTCCTTGACTTCATGTCATCATGTCACATGTGCTGCTGGCGGATAATTTTTCCTGATAGCTTGGCTAGTTACTGTGTCCTCCCTACTAAAATATTAATAGCAGCACCATGAGAGCGGGGATCACTGTCCTGTGAATGAATCCTCAGCGCTCAGAACAAGAAGGCCTTCAATAAATGTTTGTTGACTGGCTGAATGAACCAGTTACTCATGTGTTTAATACTAAGGGTCAAGGAGAGGACAGGGAGCAAACATCTATCAAGCATCTAACACAGGGCAAAGATTGGAGGCAGGAGGAGAAGGGGACGACAGAGGATGAGATGGTTGGATGGCATCACTGACTCAATGGACATGAGTTTGAGCAAACTCCTGAGATGGTGAAGGACGGGGAAACCTGGCGTGCTGCAGTCCGTGGGGTCACAAAGAGTTGGACACGACGTAGCAACTGAACAACAGCAGCAACATAGGGCAGATGCTGACCGAGATGGATTACACAGTTTCTCAGTCTCAGAATAGCCCCATGACAGCTTTCCTTATCTCTATTTGACACATGAGGAAACCGAAGCACAGAGAGACTGAGTAACTTGCCTGAGATCACAGAAGTGGAAATCAGAAGGGATTAAAGCCCAACCAGGCCAAGCTGACCCCACACGCCCTGCCTTTTCCACTATAATAAGCTACTTCCCCACATCCTGCTCCTTAGAGCTTCAAACCAGTCTCAACTTTGCTCCTACGTGCTATGTGACCACAAGCAAACTGCATAACCTCTCTGTGTCTAAAATGTCTTCAACTCTAATTGGGAAAAAAAAAAAAAAAAGGTTTCTATGAGCATCAAATAAGATATACAAAGAAATTATAAACTGTGAAGAAACAGGATAATACAGTAGATGTCAGCTGTGTCTGTGATCTAGCTGTGAAAATATTTTGTGCCACCCCATGTACTGACCCTGAATCCTGGGTGTCCCATGTGCGTGCCGTGTCCACAAAGCCCTCAGAGTCCCCAGTTGAGGAGAGACCCTCAGCCTGTTGTTTCACTGAGGTTTTTCTCACTCTGATCGCTCTGCTTGGCAGCTCCCTTCTGACTCCATCTGGTCTGGGCACGCGTATCCCCTCTGCATCCACAGAGATGAGCATGGAAGTGACCTGCTGATGTGCCTGTCCCCCCGCTGCCCCGTTCCCCACTCCAAGGTGGGGATGGCACCTGGTTCCTCCCGGGCCTGCCCGGAGCCTGGCACAGAGCCAAGCACTGGAGGTCCTTGGCAGACCAGCAGAGAGGCCACCCCCGCCCGCGTGGCCGAGCCCTGGGGCCACTCACGTTTTCACTGTTGACGTCAGCCTCACTGGGGCAGCCGAACAGCTCCCGTCGCAGGAGGTTCCCATCGTACTCCAGGAAGGTCAGGTAGAGGTTACGGAAAAACTCTACGTGCTTGTTCTTCACCCGCAGCTTCTTGGGGGAGTTCCAGTGAATGACCTGGTGGAACAAAGAGACAGTCAAGCCGGGAGGAACTGTGCTTGTGGGAAGCATGGCTGGGCACTTGTCTAAGCACTATCTGGGGGCCTTCCCATCCATCCATCCATCCATCCGTCCATCCATCCATCCATCCATCCATTCATCCATCCACCCATTCATTCATCCATCCATTCATCATTCAGCATTTACGGTCCAGAGGTTAAGAGCCAGGGTGCTGAAGTCAGACTGCCTGGAGTCAAATCCTGCTCTGCTCTAGGTAGTGGTTTAATCTTGGGCAGACTGCTGAATCTCTCTGTGCCTCAGTTTCCTCATCTGTGAAAGTGAATAGTAACAGCTCCAGCTGAGATCAGTCTTTTAAGCTTTTGCCTCTCAGCTCCAAACCTGCTTTGTGATGCTGAAGCCAGGACTCTGCAAACCCTACTTCTGCTCTGCCAGCCACTTCCTATTCATGAGAGGGAGACAAAGTCAGGAGGGGGAAAAAGAAAGACTTGCCCATTCCTTTTGCTTCCTGTCCCTAAGTCCTTTCTCCACACCAGCTGTGGCACTTCCTTCCTTCAGCAGCAGCTAAACCCACTCTGCGGTTTTTCCAAAACTCAGACCCCGCTTCCTGGTCCTCTGTCCCCGCCTGGTGCTGCTGGCTCGGGAGCTGCCTGCAGACCCCACCTCAGAGTGTGGCTTCCAGCCCCGAGCTGGACTAATTTCCACCTCTTCCCTCTGTTACTTCAGCTCCAGGGGTGGGAACTGCTTCTTGCAATTTTCTATTTTTGCTTTTATAGTTACCAAGTGAACTCTTTACATCTAGTTATCATTTTTAAAGATTAAATTCTCTGTTCAAATAATTGGTATGGTTTTTGCCTCCAGCCAGGACTGACGGATGCCCTGTCTCCCAGAGCTGCTGGGAAAAATCAACTCATTAATACATGTAAAGCATGGAAGTACTGCCTGGCATAGGACGAGTGCTCAGTACATGCGGGCTCTGACTATTAAGTGCCTACAGTATACGGAGCTGGGAGATGGCAGAGGCCCCTGCTGGCCGTGCCCGTCTGTGGCCTGCTGGGGAGATGGGTCCCCAGGCAGGTAATAGGAGGCAATCATGGAGGGAGGATCAAGAAGAAATGGCATCTCTGGAAGCTCAGAGAAGCATCTCTTAGAAGGAGACTTAGCCCTTGCCACCAGCTGGGGCTTGAAGGGTGGAAGAGGGGAGACTCTCCTGAGATATGCCCAATCGGGGCAGGAGGAGGTCTGGGGCCAGACATTAAAATAATTGCATGCGAGCTGGTGACACTCACACCCAGTGGGGATCATGTCTCTGCTGTGAAAGATGCTGGTGCTTGCCAAGTGCTGAGCCAGCAGGAAGGCTGATGGATGTGCATCTGACTCAGGAAACCTGAGCTTCTTCATCAGGGAGAAACTTTAACTAAGGGGGATGTCAGGGCCGGCCTGTGAGGCTCCCAACAAACCAATCGGAACTTCGCATTCACAAACCTGCTGGAAACTCTGGAGATACCGTGTCCTTAAATGCTCCAAATGAGCCCATCTGAATCCCACTGTCCATTTTACAAAGATGGTGCTTTGACCTGCCCATATGTCACAGCAGTCAGGCTGCAGAGCTGAGACACAAACCCAGCCCCGAACCCCAAACCCCAGGTTCCTGAGTGCCATCGTGTTCTGTGTCAATGGCTGAGAGCTTTACAGGTGTGGAGAGGGAAACCTGCAGAGGAGAGATGGTTCGCTCACAGTCACATGGTGAGTTTGGAGCAGGCCAGGGCTGGGAAGAGGATTCAGGCCTCCTGGTGCTCCCCCACTGCCTCCCACCCTCCACTTGCTCCAGGCCATCTCTTATCCCATTATGCCTCATTCTGCTGTGTCTGCCCAGGGATCTAGATTTGTGTATCATCTAAGACAAAACATGAGGTTCCATAAAAAGCAGCAAAGGTTAAAGGAAGGTAGGGGGAGACGATGGTGGGTCGCTAGCAGGCCAAGGGGGTTTTAGAAAACCCTAGGAACTTGGCTTCGCTGGTGGCTCAGGTGGTAAAGAATCTGCCTGCAGTGCAGGAGACCTGGGTTCAATCTCTGGGTCAGGAAGATCCCCTGGAGAAGGGAATGGCTACCCACTCCAGTGTTCTTGCTTGGAGAATCCCATGGACAGTGGAGCCTGGTGGGTTGCAGTCCATGGGGTCCCAAAGAGTTGGACATGACTGAGTGACTAAGCACGCACGAACCTGGCTGCCTGTGATAGGTAAGTGCATGCTAAGTCTATTAATATGTATTCAGATTTACCTTTGCCACCTAGGACTTAATCATTAAAACATAGAATACTCCATTCCCCTTTGCTAGGCTCTATAGAAGTAAGCAAAATATCTACTGTTTACCTAATACTAATTATATGCTAGACATAGTCCAGGGTTTCTGGTGTGTGTGTGTGTGTGTGTGTGTGTGTAAACTTTCACATTCAGTCCTCAAAACAACCTGGCAATTTTTTTTTCTGTTATCATTCTTATTTTACAGGCAAGATCCTGACAGTCTCTCAGTAAGTAGCACGTCCTAATTCTAAATTGGGTCTTACTCCCAAATCTTTTTCTTTATACCACATCATTCATTCATTCAAAAAAATATTAGAATGAGCAATAGCTCTGTGCCAGGTCCTGACAGGGTCTGTGACCGCAGCGCGTGCATGTGCTAAGACGCTTCAGTTGTGTCTGACTCTTTGTGACCCCATGGACTGTAGCCCTCCAGACTCCACGGGATTCTCCAGGCAAGAATACTGGAATGGGTTGACATGCCCGCCTCCAGAGGAATCTTCCCAACCCAGGGATGGAACTCATGTTTCTTAGGTCTCCTGCATTGGCTGCAGTGATGTACTCAAAAGATCAAAGTTCTATTTCTGGAATTTACAACTGAGGGGAAGAGGCAGATATTACATAACCATCTACTAGGTATGATGCATGCTTTTTAAAGAGATGGCAGAGAGAGGCTGTTGGTGGTCATGTTGGGGCTGGGTCACTGCAAGTTTAGAGAAACTAAGACACAGAGGGAGAAAGGGACTTGCCCAGAGTCACAGCAGAGGGAGAAGTGGTGCCCAGCTCTGCCTCCCAGGCCACTGCTCCTGCGACTAAGTCATGCGTCTGCTTCTGAAACTCGAACTCAGGATGAGTATGTCTGATAATTCTGATCAGCACATGTCTGACTACTGAGAAATGTCATTTCCTGGTCCCTTGAGGGATAGAATCACCCATCATCGCTGGCTCAGGGGCAACAACTTGGTGGTGTAGATGGTATACACTGACGAGCTTTCACATGTGAGAGAAACTAACACTGGGAATGTGCCCCCAAAACATTTTTGCAAGAAGCTGGTACTTGTGAGTCTCTGAAAACCAATCTTAACTTATTCTGCTTGCTGGGACACATTAGCACAGTAATAAAAATATTATTAATATTAGCAGCTAACATATATTGGATTCCTGCTATGTGCCAAGCACTGCTCTGGACACTTCACTTTTCATAGTTCATTGATCCTTTACTTAATATCACAAGTGATATTCTCACGATCCCACCTTATAGGTAAGGGAAGTTCAGCAAATCTCCCCGAGTCATATAGCTAGAGAGTGGGAGATGCAGGATTCAAACTCAAAGAGGCAGAGACGTTAAGAATCTCTTTCTTATTCCTCCCATGCAATCATCAAATGACTGATTGCAGCAATGAACATGAGATTTTCAGATTACAGGATGAGAAATGATACCTGCTCTCCCCTCCTGAATGTAGAGACTGTACCCAAACCTGGAATGCAAAGGCTGCAGGGTGATTTAGCGCTTCTCAGATATACAAGCTGAACCTCCAACCGAAGGGGAAGTGGAGGGGTGGCACCCACATTGCATGGCAGGTGGGCTGCAGAAGCTGCCAGGCATTGGGGGCCCCAGGGGTGTGATCTGACTGAATCTGAAAAGTCTGTAAAGGCTGAAAATATGTGCAGACTTAGAGTCAGCCTGAGATAAGCCTGAGAAATTGATGGAAATTGACTACTGTCCAGGAAACTTAAACATCATCTGAGAAG
The DNA here is from genome assembly GCF_910594005.1 of Cervus elaphus. Lineage (NCBI taxonomy): Eukaryota > Metazoa > Chordata > Mammalia > Artiodactyla > Cervidae > Cervus > Cervus elaphus. The sequence continues at coordinate 47,513,532 of NC_057836.1, read as the reverse complement.
ACAGTGGAAGTCAACGTGATGAAAGGAGAAAAACTCTGTCACCCATCAAGGGTGCAGGAAAAAGCATTTTAAAGACAGAAACAAGACCCTGGTACAAGGATGAGGCTATGGGAAGAGTGCAGCCAATACTTTGACTTCTGAAGTCCTTGGAACCCACAAGCGAAAGTGTTAGTCACTCAGCTGTGTCTGACTCTTTGTCTGCGCATGGACTACAGCCTGCCAGGCTCCTCTGTCCATGGGATTCTTCAGGCAAGAATACTGGAGCGGGTTGCCATGCCCTCCTTCAAGGGATCTTCCTGACCTAGGGATCGAACCTGGGTCTCCTGCATTTCAGGTGGGTCCTTTACCATCTGAGGCACCAGGAAAGCCCTCTGGAACCCACAGGGCTCATAAAAATAATAGATGGCGCAAAACTGCTAAGAAATCAGAACCTGTGTGCAAATGCCAGGTAAATAAGAACAAAGGGCTAATGTGTTCCAAGTTACTGAGATAAAGAGTATTTGGAAAATGGGTCTCTGTCTCAAAACCTCCACTGACTTTCTTGGTTTACAGAATAACAACTATCCTCTTTAGATCAGCAGTGAAATCTGTTGCGAACTAGCTTCCACTTACAATTCCAACTCTATCTCCAGGAGAAAAGAACTTTCTGGTATTTCTTGAACATGTCTTCCATGATTCAGTGCCTTTGCATATGTCCCCCTCCTCCCTAGAATATCCTTATTTCTCCTCTACCATACACATGCCTGCTTATCCTTCATGGATGAGCTCAAATGCACCTCTTCTGTAACTCCCTCCTTGACGACTCATGTCAGAAGGCTGCCTCTGAGCAATCTTTCTCTCTTCCCTATTCTTCATTCCTAACATTGATTTTGTTTGTAATTGCAATGTCCCTAGCCCCCGTGAGTGGCTCATGATTCATTCAAGATTCAGCTAATCATGATGATTCTACTCTGATTTCCCAGACTCCCTTGCTGCTAGGGGAGGCCATGTGGCCCAGGATTGCTCAAAAACAGATGGCAAAGCATATATTTGATTTCTTAGTCATAAGGTTCAGATAAGATATCATTCTCCCACCCCACTCACTTTTCTGTTATGAATAAAGATGTGAAGATTGGCACCATGACAGCCATTCTGTGACTGTGAGGTCAACACACTGCTAATCTACAAACCAGTTCTATAGTTGCTTACACCAGAACTCTTAGGGAAGAAATTCAAACCCCCTATTTTATTTTTAGCCACTACAAATTGGGTTTTCTGATTTTCATTGTGAGCATTCCTAATATAACACCCAAGGCAGTTGTTGGGTCCTTCCTTAATGCTCTTATATTTAATTCTATTAGAGAACTCATTGCATGCTCTTGTAATTATTTATTTACATTCCTGCACCTGGCAGCTCTGGAATAGGAATTTCTGAACCAGCAGGGACCATGACTTATTATTCTTCCTGAGTGCCATACAGCCTGCCAGGTAGTTAGTATTCAATAGTTGCAATTTTGTTCAAGAATGGAAATCATGATGATGACATTCTCAATAATCCTCATTTTCTGTCTGTCTACAGCAAATCAGTTATAAAAGCCCTATTCATGTGGGCTTTACGATGGAGAAACATAGTCCCCTTTTCTTCATCTAAGGACCAAACAGCTTGCCATTTTCTCGTGACGGAGTTTAAGCTCCTCTGTCCTTCCCTTGTCTGGTACTTCAAGAAGGACAATGGTCTCACAAGTTCCTTTCCTTGTCATCTTTAGGATTATGATGCATGCTAGAAAAGAACAAGACACACACCTTATCCAAGTCCCAGCTCTAGCTCTTATCTGCGAGGTGGCTTGGACATGGCTGCCTAGTATCATGAAGCCAGTCCCTCATCTCTAAAAAGGACTAAGAGCAACTGCCTTGGAGTGTGTGGTCAAGACCAGGACTGATGGATTGATGGGCATGAAGGCATTTCACTTGTGCTTATTAAATTACAAAATAAATCTGGTTATAGACTGCATGAAACAGCCACCCTATCAACTAGGAAGGCTGGAAGAAAACAGGAAAGCAAAGAGGAATAAGCAATAAGATTTAAGAGCATGAACTGCATGTTGAGGGAGCCAGGGGCAGAATGGTAGGATGCATACAGACAATACAGCCCAGAGGAGGGTCCTCCTGGTAGAATCTCAAGAAGGGGCTATGCAGGAAGGCAGACACTCAGGTGGATTTAACTCCTTGGGCAGAGACTGGAGAGTGCTAAAAGGCAGGGGAGAGAGGCAAATGTTACCTTTGCTTTTCCCAACTCTGTCACCCAAACAACGTATCTGCACCTCTATTTTCCAGTCTGTTAAAAGGAATTATCAATAACAATATGTGCTTCAGAGCATCAGTGAGACAAGAAATGGAAAGATGTCTGCTGTGGAGCCTGAAACAGACCGGCACTCATTGTGCAGGAGTCTCAGGAATATATGTGATCTGTCCCCAAGGATTGTCTTCAAGGTGATGCTGACCCTCAGGCTGTACTTAAACTTAGACTGATGGTTCTGTGACTGCAAGACCTGTGTTTGTCCATCTCTGCACACACAGTGACAGGCTTGGTCAGTGTTTCCTGACTGCCATGGAATCCACTGCGATTTCCTGCTCCCCAGCCATCAACTGCTAAAGATTCTATTCCAATTCTCTCCCTTCTCTTTTCTCATTCCTGACAAGTGCCAGGTAGCGGCTGTTAAATAAAAACGGTGTCCTTGATGCTCAAGACTACAAGCCACAGATCCTCTGTGACTCTCAGCCTCCTTTTACAAAGGTTCCTGTTGTTCCTTGGTTTTCACAAGTCCCAGAAAAAAATTCTCCCCAGACAAAAATGCATCATCACCCAGGAGAGGGGAAGAAAGACCAAACTCAGTGATTATTTAGCTCCCTCATCTGGAAAATGTAGACACTTAGGCCAGGGCATGCATCTGAGGCCTGTCTTACAGCTGATCATGTCTAGTCCGTCATCTGTAACATTTCTCATTTTTCCCTGCCTGAGGTGGTAGAGGTTGAGGAGAGGCAAAAAAAAAAAAAAAAAAAAAAAATACAAAACGAAAAATAGGAAAGTGGATAACTTTGAAAATACTCAGGGCTGGGAGGGTCATAACTCCAAGAAGATTCAGTTATGTTCTCTAACATTCATCATGTTCAATGTTTTGTTTTGTTTGCTCTAAAATGGGAATACCAATCAACTTGAATTGGATTCTGTCTGGTCTATCTGAAGAATTCCAGATGGATCTCTGAGAGTCAGAAGTGGGAAAGTGATGCACTCAGCCCAAGGATCTTCTATGACTTTGCCTAGCATGACTTCTCTGCAGTCACTCGACCTATGGATGGGGACCAGCCCTATGTGTTCCCTGCAGAGGAAATTAATTACTAAAACTTTACACTAAGTCCCCCACATCCAAACATATGAATGAGAGCATGTGTGTAAGTCCAACCAAGTTAGCCTAGGCACCCAACTAACACAACTGAGTATATAGTACTGTAATAGGATTATAATACTTTCCATACAAATAATACATAAAAAACAAAAATACACAAAAAAGAAAACATTTTTCATCCTACAGTACAGTACCTTGAAAAGTATAGCAGTGCCAACATCACTGCTGCTGTTAATGCTTACTTCTGGGCATCCAGGGCTTGAAATCAAGATACTAAACTATTGTACTCTATACACTGCTGTCAGTCAGTCAGTTCAGTCGCTCAGTGGTGTCCGACTCTTTGCGACCCTGTGAACCGTAGCACGCCAGATCTCCCTGTCCATCACCAACTCCCAGAGTTCACCCAAACTCATGTCCATTGAGTCGATGATGCCATCCAACCATCTCATCCTCTGTTGTCCCCTTCTCCTCCTGCCCTCACTCTTTCCCAGCATCAGGGTCTTTTCAAATGAGTCAGCTCTTCGCATCAGGTGGCCAAAGTATTGGAGTTTCAGCTTCAGCATCAGTCCTTCCAATGAATACCCAGGACTGACCTCCTTTAGGATGGACTGATTGGATCTCCTTGCAGTCCAAGGGACTCTCAAGAGTCTTCTCCAACACCACACTTCAAAAGCATCAATTTTCAGCACTCAACTTTCCTTATAGTCCAACTCTCACATTCATACATGACTATTAGAAAAACCATAGCCTTGACTAGATGGACCTTTGTTGACAAAGTAATGTCTCTGCTTTTTAATATGCTGTCTAGGTTGGTCATAACTTTCCTTCCAAGGAATAACCATCTTTTAATTTCATGGCTGCAGTCACCATCTGCAGTGATTTTGGAGCCCCCCAATAAATTCAGCCACTGTTTCCACTGTTTCCCCATCTATTTGCCATGAAGTGATGGGACTGGATGCCATGATCTTAGTTTTCTGAATGCTGAGCTTTAAGGTAACTTTTTCACTCTCCTCTTTCACTTTCATCAAGAGACTCTAGTTGTTCTTCACTTTCTTCCATAAGGGTGGTGTCATCTGCATATCTCAGGTTATCTTGATTCCAGCTTGTGCTTTTTTCAGCCCAGTGTTTCTCATGATGTACTCTGCATATAAGTTAAATAAGCAGGGTGACAATATACAGCCTTGACATACTCCTTTTCCTATTTGGAACCAGTCTGTTGTTCCATGTCCAGCTCTAACTGTTGCTTCCTGATCTGCATACAGGTTTCTCAAGAGGCAGGTCAGGTGGTCTGGCATTCCCATCTCTTTCAGAATTTTCCACAGTTTATTGTGATCCACACAGTCAAAGGCTTTGGCATAGTCAATAAAGCAGAAATAGATGTTTTTCTGGAACTCTCTTGCATTTTCAATGATCCAGCGGATGTTGGCAATTTGATCTTTGGTTCCTCTGCCTTTTCTAAAACCAGCTTGAACATCTTCACGGTTCATGTATTGCTGAAGCCTGGCTTGGAGAATTTTGAGCATTACATCACCAGCATGTGAGATAAGTGCAATTGTGCAGTAGTTTGAGCATTCTTTGGGATTGCCTTTCTTTGGGATTGGAATGAAAACTGACCTTTTCCAGTTCTGTGGCCACTGCTGAGTGTTCCAAATTTGCTGGCATATTGTGGGCAGCACTTTCACAGCATCATCTTTCAGGATTTGAAATAGCTCCACTGGAATTCCATCACCTCCACTAGCTTTGTGCGTAGTGATGCTTCCTAAGGTCCACTTGACTTTGCATTCCAGGATGACTGGCTCTAGGTGAGTGATCACACCGTCGTGATTATCTGGGTTGTGGAGACCTTTTCTGTACAGTTCCTCTGTGTATTCTTGCCGCCTCTTCTGAATACCTCCTGCCGTACGGTACTGTGCACAGTGCTGTTCAGTGCTTGTAGAGGACGCACACAGGTAACAATGGACGCCAGAGAGATGAACTGACTTGCAAGACTGGACGTGCAAATGCATGTTCACATTGCTGAAAGTTTACAACTTGAAGGTTCGTATGTAGAGGACTTACTGCGTACTCACTTTCACTGAATCTCCACAGGGTCCTCCAGGGTGTCTCCATTGATTTGAGGACAAGGAGGACAGAAAGAAGTAGTTTCCACTTCCAGAGAGAGGTATGAACTCTTCAGGTGAGGGATGCTATCAAGGCTGGTTGAGCAGCCAGTTTGGTAGAATGTTAGTAACGCCCCCCGAGTCATTGCTTGGAAACTCCGAGAAGGCAAAGCTGGCTTCCAGGATCCCAGCAGGCCTTGCTGTCGCTTTTCTGCATGCTCTGCACTTTCCTTCACAGAACCAGACCTTGCCTTCTTCCGGTGATTATAACAGGGCTACTGGTCAGGCCTGACCTGCCAGAGCAAGGGCATGCAACTCGAAGGGCGTAACCAATGAGACATTCCAGACCATTCACGCACATGAGTCCCAGGAAGGGTCAACAGAGTTGCCCTGCAGGGTCACTGGGGGAGAGAGGGGTCTCTCTCTTCAATTTGAGATCCTGAGTACTCGTCACTTTTACATTCCCTTGCTTGGATTTCATCACAGTGTGTTTTCCTGCCTGAAAGGACCAGTTTGATCATTTGTTTTCTTGGTTGATATCTGTCTTCTGCACTGGAATATAAGCTTCGGAGAGCAGAGCCGCCACTATCTGGTTCACCATGCACGATCAGTGCTCAGGATGGTGTCTGGGCCACAGCGAGTGTGCGATATGTATTTGTTGAATGACGAAGCTCTCCATACTAGCTGAGGAGGCTGCCGGAAGTCACCCTGCCAGGACAGAGGAGGCAGACAGAGCAAGAAGCAGAGAGAGGAGGAGAGGCAGGAGGGCTCTGTCACTGGAGTTTCCATGTCTCACTGTGTCAGGGCAGAGGGCAGGATCCCGAGCCCTCATATCGAGCTGTACTGAGGAACAAATATGCCTGGCTAAGTGTATTACCAATCCTACTAATAACTCTTTCAGTGCATTTATGAATATTACTTGATAATAACAATAATATTTAACTAAAATAACTGTCACAAAATGAACAAAGGACTTAAAAAGAGTCCTGCATTATAACTCAAAGTGCAAAATAAATCTATATGAGCCCATGGGGATATGACTTCATGATCTAAGAAATAAGGATAAATGGGGGAAAGAGACAAAACTCCTTAGAGAAGAACCCCAGTGACAGACGTGGATTCCACCCCCTCCCCAGGAAGTGGAGCTCAATTAGCTCACTTCCAGTTCAGGTAGGTATCCTGACTCACTTCCAAAACAGGAAGAAGGAAAGGGAAACATAGTAATTTATGGCACAGAAGCCTGGCAAGGTGGTCCAGTGGCCAAGACTGCAGGGGGCTTGGGTTCAATCTTTGGTCAAGGAACTAGATTCCATATGCTGCAATTAAAGATCTCATATGCCACAATAGAGACCCAGCACAACCAAAATAAATAAAATAAAATAAAATATTCAAAAAGAAAAAAGAAAAAAAAAGGAAAGGTGGTTATCAACCTTAGTGGTGCCACGGGTAGAGATGAGATTCCTCCAGACAGAATGTCATGAGGAGGGCATTTCACTTCTGAGACAGTCTTGCCAAAGACCTATATAACCTCAGTCTGATCACGAGAGAATACATGTTTGAGGGATGTTTATAAACTACCTTATCAGTTCATACCTCCGAAGTATCAAGGTCAATCATGAAAGAAAAACAAAAAAAGACTGAGAAACTCTCAGAGACTAGAGGAGACTATGGACATAAAGGGAAGAACTGGTGAAGTGAAGCTAAAGCCTGACGTTTAGTAACAGCAATGCATCCATGTTGGCATGTCAATTTTGACAAGTTGGCAGTTGTTACATAAGATATTGGCATCCTCAATGGCTCAGCGGGCAAAGAATCTGCCTGCAATGCAAGAGACACAGCAGATGCAGGTTCTTTCCCTAGGTCAGGAAGATCCCCTGGAAAAGGAAATGGCAACCCACTCCAGTAATCTTGCCTGGGAAATCCCATGGACAGAGCAGCCTGGAGGGCTATGGTCTAAAGGATAGCAGAGCCAGACACAGCTGAACACACACACAAAGATGTTAACATTAGGGAAAACTGGACTCTACCTGCTACTTTTAGATTTTTTCTTCAAGTCTAAAATTCTTCCAAATAAAAGTGCATATTAAAAACAAAAAAAGAGCTCTACAAAGGGACGACTGATTGAGAATACTAAGAACACAAGCATGTGACCAGCAAGAAAACAGCTGAGCTGATTCTTCTGTTCCCAACACGAGCTCTTTCTTAGCTACATCCCCAAGTACAGAAACGCCTATCTAATTAGATCTGACAAGAAATTGGTTAAAGAAAAATTAAATCCTCAAGACTACTTCAAAAACAATTTACAAGCATGATCATAAAGGAAAAACTTCACCCCAAGTGCGTATTATGCCTTGAGATATTACTTAACGTTAGTACAAAGATGCATGATTAGCAAGACATTTAAAAACAAAGCATCCAGAATATGAAGATGAGCCTCTATAAATTTTTGATGACGTTTTAAATCTTGTGATAGCCAGTCTTGAACTTTACAACATTCACTAAAACCCCATGAAAAGGGTTCTGCAGTCTTTTTGGAGATTTCATACATCAAAATGAAAGATAATAAAATCCAATAAGGAAAACACTTGTTTTTCCTGCCTTGACAAAAATGGCTGGAAAAATACACAGAAGATAATCTGGTAACAAACGAAGTAAATTCCTTGGTCAGCAAATATTGTAGGAAGAGTCCTAGAAAACAGATGATGAAAGCCTGAAGAAATTAGTATTAGAACAAATTACATGGGAGGTTTGCTATAGAGTTAAATCAAAGTACAGAGGATTCGGACGTGCATCATCTTATGTTATTTGCAAGATTCTGTTTAGAAAATGAAATACACAAAAAGCAACTCCCCAGTGAGTGCTATAGGAAAGATGTCCTGGGGAAATTCTATTCTAAGCAGTGAATTCCTACTTCAATGATGATAATGTTTTATGGAGAGTGCATGTGTGGAATCACTGAAGGTACAGTTGCTTTAACCGGAATAACAAGAGGATTCTAAGAAAAGTTACAGAAGGAGTGCCTCTTAGTGAATTCCAGTACCGCGCCACTGATGGGCAAGTTTGTAAAAAACACTGGAAGCCCATGCGCATCAGTACTTTGGTACTATTATTAATAGATGGCGTTGATTTGGGTAACTATATAAAGACTGAAGATATCAGACTTTTTCCAATACATTCTAGTGACATGAGGAATGAGAATGAAACCCTCTGGCCAACACAGAGCTTCACTAGTTAACTCAAGGCAAAGGAAGTACAATAGATGAAATATGTAAAGATGATTCACGCATTTCTGCTTTTATGAAAAAATGGTTGTCGGTGGCATGCTATCTCATGCTTTTGGAAAAAAAAAAAAAACACCACACCCCTGAATCTGACCCTTTAATGTAAATGTGATGAATGTAAAAGTAACTCCTTTTATAAAGAATCTGTAACAGAGATGGAGCTTTTAGAAATATATATTTGAAATTGTTTCCCTCTTCATACAGGGATTTTTAGGTAAAAATGTTGTTTCCTATCAAACTCATCATCTCTCCATTCTTAAAAACTTCAGTGACTCATGTCTATAATTAACAAACACTGCTTAGTTGGTGCTCCACTCTCTCAAAACCCTTCTCCTTCTTAATAGAGCCCACTGTATCTGGGGAAGTGTTTCTTATGGTGGGCTTCTCAGGAACCTGTCCCAAAGGCATTCCACAGTCAGTTTTGTGTGTTGACACAGAATGTTTGGGGGAAAAGGCTGGGGGGATCCATAAAACTGGTCAGATTTCCCTGGTGCAGGATTTTATAGTATGGCATCCGGTACAGTACACAATATGCAGAAATTCCCTCTCCCCAGCTCTCCTCTGTCTTAAAGAAAACCCATTAACGGTTCTCAGAACTGTGTGGCCACATGCTCCACAAAGTGCTATATAGAAAGGCAAACTCTCCAAGGGTCATTGGCTGGCTTCTAGGGTTGATGTTTCCAGGAATAAATGCACCAAAACTTCAGCTTTGTGTAACCAAGCCAGTGATGGATAACTTAAATCAATAACAATCAACGGAGTTAAGTTCTAAAAAGTACCCCATGAGCCAAGAATGGGTGAGTGTTGAGGAAAGACAAAAGCTAAAAGCACCTCAAGTCCCTTCCACTGGGTGAGCCGTTCTCTAGCACAATGTCAAGACATCAGGCGATGGGCCACCCATCAGTGCTTAACCTGGGGTGAGCCCCTTCCCCTCTGCAGGTCCCCGATTCCGGCCTGTGAAAGGTAAGCACTGGAGTGGGTGAGGAAGAAGACACCTGGTTCACAGGTTTTGCCTGCTAGTCTGACTGAACATTACCCCAAGAGGATGCAAACCATACTCACAGGTTGTTAATAACAAGAATCCTGGCTCAGCTCAGTGTTCTGTGATGACCCAGAGGGGTGGGATGGGGAAGGTGCTGGGAAGGAAGCTCAAGAAGGAGGGAATATATGTATACACACAGCTGATTCACAGTGTTGTAAACAGAAACTAACATAGCATTGTAAAGCAATTATACTTCAATTGAAAAAACAAAAATTCAGATAGCAAAAGAAAAATAAAACGAAGGACCTATCTTTAATGGACTGGAGTACAATTCAATGGAAATACAGCAGGCATGCACCTTTTCACGTCAAATAACAGTCCAGAAATAGACAAACAAAAAGACAAGAAAACAAAAGACCACAACTGAGATGTGCTATAGGAAAATATCTTTTTACAGGCTGGGGCTCTTTAGCACTGCCACGTGAAAAACCATCCTTCTCTTTGAAAACAAATGGAATTAAGAAATTGGCAGTTTTTTCTTTTTTTTAAAAAGAATACTAGGTGTAAGAGATATATACTACTATATATAAAACAGATAAAGAACAAGACCTACTATATAGCACAGGGAACTATATTCATTGTCTTGTAATTACCTATAATGGAAAAGAATCTGAAAAAGTACGTATGTGTGTATATAAATATTGTTTATATATATATACACACATAAACATATATATGTATATATATACACACATAAATAAGTGAATCATTTTGCTATACACCTGAAACTAACACAACACTGTAAATCAACTATACTTCAATTTAAAAAAATACAAAAGGCAAAAAAGAAAGAATGCTAGGCTTACGACATGTCTCGTATTAAAGAGCCACTTCTTTTAATCTTTACATCTCCTCCGTAGAATGATTACGTCTCTACTTTCTCAGGTGAGGACAAGGTGCAGAGGTTTAAATAGCCCAATGACAGCGCTGCAGTCTGGCCCACAGTGGGTGCTCCCGTTTGCTGGGTGAATGGGCGATTCCCAGGTATGAGCCACAGAGCGACGGCCAAAAGACAGGCTCCTTGGATAGGGGCCAGCCGCCTCATATTTAATCCAGAACTCCTCGGGTTTACCAGCCATGGCAGGGCACGGAGACAATAAAACACTCGAGTCCTCGGACGTGGGTCGTGCAATGAAATCAAACAGGCACTGGCCTGAAGGAAAGAGGGGGCTGGATGGAAGGTGGTAATTCTAGATTTTAGATCTTCTCCCCCAACACAACTGTTTTTTCTTCCTCAATCCACCCCAATCTTCCAAAATCAACCTCACCATTCATCATTCTTATTACCCTCTCTCAGGCTTCCCCTGCTTCATTTTTCACTGCAGTCTGCTTAGCTACGGCTGGCTCAGGATGCTAATCCACGGCGGTCCCTTATCTTCCTCAAAAGATGCGAAATCTGACACCTCTCTAAGTATTATAAAATGTTTTAAAACTTGAGTTATGTGCTACTCCTCTTATGCAAATGCTACAGATTGCCTCTAGGAACATAGATCATTTCCCCATATGGATGGCATGTTTTCTCTTGGTTTTTCTCCTCTCCTTTAGGGTTTTTCTTTTTAAGTGCACGCAGTTCCCAATTCAAAAATTCAGCATCCGTGCCTGCTGCTTCAAATTCAAATGTTCTTTCAAGGAGAGAATGTTATACTAAGGGTCTCTGTTCTGGGGTTAGCTCTCAAAAATCCACTTAATTTAAAGAGGGTTCACAAGAATTTGGCCTTCTCAGGTGACACTAGTGGTAAATAACTTGCCTGCAGATGCAGGAGACGTTAAGAAATGCGGGCTTGATCCCTGGGTCGGGAAGATCCCCCAGGAGAAGGGCATGGCAACCCACTCCAGTATTCTTGCCTGGAAAATCCCATGGACAGAGGAGCCTGGCAGGCTACAGTCCATGGGGTTGCAAAGAGTCAGACATGACTGAAGTGACTTAGCACACACACGCACAAGAATAATTCTATAGAACTGTTAACTAACAAAAAACATTTTTCTGGGAAAATACATTCAGGTGGGAACTCAGAAGACAGCTCACCTCTGTCATACTGAGCTGTGTGATTTGGGGCAAGTAAGTGACTAATGTGTATGATGCTTCATTTTCTGATGCATAAAACAAGCTGAACGGAATCCACCCAGTGAAACCTCTGTCAAGATTAAGTGACACCATGCTGGGAACACCATTCCCATCCAATCTACCTGGAATATTCCATTCTATCCTTTGAGGTCCTGGTCACAGTTGGCTTCCTCTGAGGTGTCTCCTGTTGATCCCAGAAAGCAGTCAGTGCATTCTTGGCAGGTGTTTCTGTAGCCATGGCGCCATCCCTATTGCTTGCCTACCCAGCATCTGGTTTGTCCTTCCTAACTTCCATGTGAGTTTCACTCCCCATTCTCCAAGTCCCTAAGTAGAGGAGCAACAGGGAAAAGACTTGGCAAGAGGGCCAGCCTGGGTGTTTGGGGGCTGAAGAGTGACGTGAGGGCAGAGGACACGAAAGCAGTCGAATCTGGATAACAGGATACAGAAATCCCTCCAAGACACAGATGGCATCATGCTCCCAACTAGACAGGGCTCCTCCTGCGGCTCTCACTCTCCCTTTATTTCCCTGCTTCACAGCACTGAGCGCTTCCCTGGTGGCTCAGATGGTAAAGAATCCACCTGCAACGTGGGACACCTGGGTTTGATCCCTGGGTCGGGAAGATCCCCTGGAGAAGCGAATGGCTACCCACTTCAGTGTTCTCGCCTGGAGAATCCCATGCACAGAGGACCCTGGCAGGCTACGTGGGGTCGCAAAGAGTCAGACACGACTGAGTGACTAACACTATCACTTCTTCACTTTTCACAGCACTTAGCAGGCTGCACTGGGATTTTCTATTTCCTTACTGGTTAATCCTAAATAGTCTGTGACTTTCCCAAGGGCAGGAATCATGGCTTACTCAACCTTGGGCTCTTCAGACCTGAGGATGGACCCTCTGCTTGCCACTTCCTGCCCTTGCCCATTATTTCTGAGCTAATAAACAGTCTACTCAAGACTCAAGGACCAGACAGTTTCCTAGAATCTCTTCCTATCTCCCTCCTTTAAGCCAGCCCACAGCTTCTTTGCTGGTCTCCTGAGTCTGCACTCCTGGTGAAGGGATAAAAAGTTGCTCCTTGGGGTCCTTCTCTTTTAAGATTCAGCCAGGGAAGGCTGAGTCATCAAGCTTTAGGATGGAAGAGATAAAAATGAAGGTCTTTGAAACACAAAAGGCTGAGGTAAAGTCAAGTGCATTTCAATGGAGTACTCAAGGGGCCTGGCTGAGATGGGGCGAGAATAATGGCCTCCATTTTATCGAGAATCTTGTAACTGAGCCTGAGAGGTTAAGTGACTTACTCAAGTCCTTCAGAGAAAGAACTGATAAGAGGCAGAACTGTCATTAGAATTTACAAGATTGCTTAGCTCCAAAAGCCTATCTACTTCTGCCTCCTCAATGAAACCATTTCTCCCCTGAGACCTTCTCTTAACCAACCTATACTTAGCACAAAGTTGTCGGCTGACATTCAGGGCAGGCTAGATGCCAAGGCTGGTAAACCCTTCTCTAGCAGGAAGTGGGAGCCTGTCAGCTCCTACACTTGAGCTCTCTGCTACCAGGAGGAAGCCCTATTTGTCACCAAATGTGTTCCTATGCCACTTCTACTTCAAATGTGATTGGAAATGCAATTAAACATTCTTTGAATTAAGTGAGAGTCACTATTTCCATGAAAGGCAAGTTAAACATTCTGGAACAACTCAATGAAAAGAAATGACTACAAAAACAAAACAAAACTGTCAGATGAGGTGTGGGTGAGATGAGTGCAAAAGAGTGGAGGAAATGCAAAAATACAGGACTCTTCTTCAGTTGATTTGTGAAGTCCTTAACTTCTTGTTTGACTTGAAGGAACCGTGAGAAGGAACCTCTCCACAGAGGACCAGGAGGGCAGTCACGTAAGTGTCCCACTGCACGATCCACCATAAAAAGACCTGGCCCTCGTTTGCCCTAGAGGACAGTCAAGGTTAACATAATTTTATGATTCTCGCTTAAGCCGACATTTGCCATCAGCTGACCCAGCTCAGGTGCCTGGGGGTCCCACAGGTGGGCTTCTCACAGGTTGGCTACCCTTTTGGGCAGCAGAGTGTGAGCTGATGGAGGGCAGAGCTCAGGGTACCCTGGATACTCCCCAGGAAGGGACATAATAGCCAGCAAACAGGAGGTTCTTTACAGATGTTGAACACAATGAATGAATGAATGAATGAAGAGTGTGGGAGGAAGAAGAAAGAAAACATCAGAGTTGCACCTTTCACCGGAATCTGAGGACCAGGTTGGCCTGGAAGGACCTACAGACATGCTGGGTTCTTGGACCAGCTCTTTAGGCTCCTTATCAATGTTCAAACTCTGATAAGACCCAGAGGGTGGGGCTCAGACCTTCCAATCTCTCTCCCTCATCTCTTAATTCTCTCCCCTCACTCCAGGGCAGTTCCTCTTCTTATATACGGCCTGGCCTGTATTTCAGGCTTCAGTGTCAGTCTTTGTGAGATAAGCTGTAAGTGGGTAAAATGACTTCTTTTCTAGGTTTATCTAAAAAGATATGGATGAATAAACTTGGTTTAAATCATTCTTTGTGGTTTTGTCATATCATGGAAATTCCTCTACTTACATACAGAAGAGGCTGCCAAAGAGGGTTCACAAATCATTGTCACTATGAACCCATCAAATGAAATAATGAAGCAACCACTAAGCAAAATCAAATTTGCTGCATCAATGCCTAAGCTGTGTGTGACCAGTGGCTTTGCCTGCAGCATCATGAGGACCTGTAACAGTGCCTGGCGTATAGTACCACTCAGTAAAGACTGGAACGTGAGCACATTGGTACATGCGTGGTGGGAAGATGGGACACACACTTGGAGACCAAGCTTTGTTGGCATCTATAAAATGTCAAAATTGAAAATTCACAACTATGGCTGCCGATATAGAGCTATTCAGAAATCATGCCAAATATACTGGCTTAAGATTGGTTTCTTTAATGAAGCTCATACTAATCCTTCTAGGAACAACCAATTTCATAGGACACTTGCCAAGTTCCTTCCACCCCATAATTTTTTTTACTGTGGTAAAATATACATAAAAGCTACCATTTAAAGCATTTCTAAGTGTACAGTTCAGGGCCCTTAGCACATTCACATAGTGGTGCAACCATCACCACTGTCCGTCTCCAGAACTTTCTCAGCATCCCAGACTCAAACTCTGTACCCATTAACTCCACATTCTCCCCTAATCGCAGCCCCTGGGAACCTTTATTCTACTTTCTGTATCTGTGAATTTGACTGTTCTAGGTATCTCACATAAGTGGACTCAGACAGTACCTGTCCTGTGTTTGGGGTATTTCACTGAGTACGTCTTCAAAGGTCATCAATGCTATAGCCTGTGTCATAATTTCCTTCTTTTTTAAGGTCTGCCAGGGTTTTTAGTTGCACCAATTTTGGTGGAAGTTTTATGTTTGTTTTTTTTTTGGATATGTAAATAAGACTTGAGAGTTTAAGTCCACCACATCCTCTCCTACTCAAACAATGTCATTTACTATGAGGATGCAAGACCTGACTTCCATCTGTCTCCGTTTGCTTTCTGCAGGAACGTCTCAATTTTTGACCAATTCCAGCCAAGCCTAGGTTGTAAAACAGGCATGACTCCAGTTTACAAGATGGTGCCAAAGTGTTTATCCAATTGGATTGTATCCACTTACACTTCCATCAGACTTAAACTGAAGAAAGTAGGGAAAACCACTAGACCCTTCAGGTATGACCTAAGTCAAACCCTTTATGATTATACAGTGGAAATGACAAACAGATTCAAGGGATTAGATCAGATAGACAGAGCGCATGAAGAACTATGGACGGAGGTTCATGACACTGTACAGGAGGCGGTGATCAAGACCATCCCCGAGAAAAAGGAATGCAAAAAGGCAAAATGGCTGTCTGAGGAGGCCTTACAGATAGCCAAGAAAAGAAGAGAAGCCAAAGGCAAAGAAGAAGAGGAAAGATATACCCATCTGAAT
The DNA here is from genome assembly GCF_910594005.1 of Cervus elaphus. Classification (NCBI taxonomy): domain Eukaryota; kingdom Metazoa; phylum Chordata; class Mammalia; order Artiodactyla; family Cervidae; genus Cervus; species Cervus elaphus. Next base: position 47,497,675 of record NC_057836.1, on the reverse strand, counting down.
GCAGAGTTCCAAAGAATAGCAAGGAGAGATGAGAAAGCCTTCCTCAGTGATCAATGTGAAGAAATAGAGGAAAACAATAGAATGGGAAAGACTAGAGATCTCTTCAAGAAAATTAGAGATACCAAGGGAACATTTCATGCAAAGATGGGCACAATTAAAGGACAGAAATGGTATGGACCATGCAGAAGATATTAAGCAGAGGTGGCAAGAATACACAGAAGAATTATACAAAAAAGATCTTCATGACCTAGATAACCACGATGGTGTGACCACTCACCTAGAGCCAGACATCCTGGAAAGCGAAGTCAAGTGGGCCTTAGGAAGCACCATTATGAACAAAGCTAGTGGAGGTGATGGAATTCCAGCTGAGTTATTTCAAATCCTAAAAGATGATGCTGTGAAAGTACTGCCCACAATATGCCAGCAAACTTGGAAAACTCAGCAGTGGCCACAGGACTGGAAAAGGTCAGTTTTCACTCCAATCCCAAAGAAAGGCAATGCCAAAGAATGTTCAAACTACTGCACAATTGCACTCATCTCATACGCTAGCAAAGTAATGCTTGAAATTCTCCAAGCCAGGTTTCAATAGTACGTGAAGTGCGAACTTCCAGATGTTCAAGCTGGTTTTAGAAAAGGCAGAGGAACCAAAGATCAAATTGCCAACATCCGCTGGATCATTGAAAAAGTGAGAGTTCCAGAAAAACATCTATTTCTGCTTTATTGACTACGCCAAAGCCTTTGACTGTGTGAATCACAACAACCTGTGGAAAATTCTTAAAGAGATGGGAATACCAGACCACCCGACTTGCCTCCTGAGAAACCTGTATGCAGGTCAGGAAGCAACAGTTAGAACTGGACATGGAACAACAGACTGGTTCCAAATAGGAAAAGGAGTATGTCAAGGCTGCACATTGTCACCCTGCTTAATTAACTTATATGCAGAGTACATCATGTGAAATGTTGGGCTGGATAAAGCACAAGCTGAAATCAAGATTGCCAGGAGAAATATCAATAACCTCAGATATGCAGATGATACCACCCTTATAGCAGAAAACAAAGAAGAGCTAAAGAGCCTCTTGATGAAAGTCAGAGGAGAGTGAAAAAGTTGGCTTAAAACTCAACGTTCAGACAACTAAGATCATGGCATCCATGCCAAATAGATGGAGAAACAATGGAAACAGTGACAGACTATTTTTTTGGACTCCAAAATCACTGCAGATGGTGACTGTAGCCATGAAATTAAAAAATGCTTGCTCCTTGGAAGAAAAGCTATGATCAACCTAGACAGTGTATTTAAAAAGCAGAGACATTACTTTGTCAACAAAGGTCCGTCTAGTCAAGGCTATGGTGTTTCCCGTAGTCATGTATGGATGTGAGAGTTGGACTATAAAGAAAGCTGAGTGCTGAAGAATTGATGCTTTTGAACTGTGGTGTTGGAAAAGACTCTTGAGAGTCCCTTGGACTGCAAGGAGATCCAGTCAGTCCATCCTAAAGGAAATCAGTCCTGAATATCCATTGGAAGGACTGATGCTGAAGCTGAAACTCCAATACTTTGGTCACCTGATGCAAAGAGCTGACTCACTTGAAAAGACCCTGATGCTGTGAAAGACTGAGGGCAGGAGGAGAAGGGGACAACAGAGGATGAGATGGTTGGATGGCATCACTGACTCGATGGACATGAGTTTGAGTAAGCTCCAGGAGTTGGTGATGGACAAGGAAGCCTGGTATGCCGCAGTACATGGGGTTGCAAAGAGTCAGACATGACTGAGTGACTGAACTGAACCGAACTGATACTTCCATCAACACTATAGGAGAGGGACTTCGCTGAGGTCCAGTGGTTAAGACTCCATCTTCCAGTACAGGCGCCTGGGTTTGATCCCTGGTTGGGGAACTAAGGTGCCACATGAAATAAAGAAATAAACGCTAAAAAAACAAAAAAAGTACTGATTTTATTCTTTATCACCAGTGAAACTTAGGAACAGTCAAGGTAAACACTAAAAAAAAGAAACTAAAATAACAAAAAACACAGTATAGAAGCATTCCTACTGATAAATGAGACTGTATTACTACCACTTTTCTAATTATCTGTGGTCTTAATTTTCACTTTCCTGATTAACAAAAAGGTTGTCCATCCTTTCAAGTGTTTATTGGCCATTTTTTTTGCAATTCTGTGAAATCATTCTATAGCTTTCACATGTTTTTCTTAAAATTTAAAAATTTTTCTATACTTTGTTTACTAGTCCTTTGTTAGTGCTACATGTTGCAACTATTTATTTGTTGTCTCTTTTTGATACCACTTTGATGAGTTATTAATTTCAATGCGGTTGAATTTACTGATGTTTTCATTTTGATATACATGTTTTTGGTGTCTTGGGCTTTCTTGGTGACTCAGACGGTAAGGAATCTGCCTGCAATGCAGGAGATCTGGATTTGATCTCTGGATCGGGAAGATCACCTGGAGAAGGGAAAGGCTACCCACTCCAGTGGATAGTGCTCAAACATTCTCTTGCCTGGAGAATTCCATGGCAAGAGGAGCCTTGGCAGGCTACAGTTCATGGGGTCGCAAAGAGCTGGACACAACTGAGCAACTATCACTTTTGGTGTCTTACTGAGTAAATTCTTTCCTATTCTAAGGTAATAGGCTAGTTTCCTAGTTTTTAAAAAATAAATGCTTAATTTGGCTTTTCACTTTTTATTTTTTTGTTTGTGCTATTCGGCATGTGGGATCTTAGTCCCCTGGCCAGGGATTGAACCTGTGCCCCCTGCAGTGAAAGCGTGGACTCAACCACTGGACTGCCAGGGAAGCCCTCTGGCCTTTAAGTCTCTATCAGAGTAAGTTCTGTGTATGGTGTGAGACAGGGACCCATTTTCATTTTTTCTTGATTCTCATACATAATTAAGTGCCTCAACACCACTTATGGAAAATTACATCTTCTCTCCAATGGCCAGCAATGCCATCTCATATATATGTCTCATATAATGTCATATATCAAATTTTCATAAACGTGTGGGTGTTCCTGGGCTTCCTATTGTTTTCTTTTCATTTTTAAGCACAGCCCTAAGCAAATGCTTAGCAAAAGCTTGCTGTAGGTTTTCAGTAGATACTATTCATAAGAGGTTTTGTCACAAATATTTAATTTTATCAAATAACTTTCCAGCATCTATTTAGATAGCCAGACAGCGTTTCTCCTTCAACCTATTAACATGCTAAATTACTGCTGTGGATGTGTTCAGTGTTAGATCACTTTTGGATTTCCTGGAATAAACCCAACTTGGCCATGATATATGATCTGTTTTATACATGGCTGGATTTGGTCTGCTAATATTTTGCTTAAGATTTTTACATCAATATTCATGAATGAGATAGGTCTGCAATTTTCCTTTTTTTGTAATCTCCTTGACTGGCTTGATATCAAGGAAAGCCTGGCCTCACTGAATGAATGAAAAAGTGTCCTCTTTTCCTATTCCCTGAAAAAGTTGACTTAAAACTGGAAATAATCTTTTGATTAAAAAAATTGGTAGAACAACTTCTTTTCACTATCTAGGGCTGCTACTCTCTTTGTAAGGAAGCTTAATGACTAGAAAATAATCTTAAGTCAGTTTTAGTAAATTATACATTTCTAGAAATATGTTCTTTTCACAGTTTTCAAATTTATTGACATAATTTTGTTCACAGTATTCTCATATTATCCCCTACAACTCTGCTGTATCTCCTAGACCGAAAACACCGTAAGTGAGAGGCTTTTGTGTGCTTTAATCTTGGTTGTATTCCTGAAACTCAGAAGAATCACTGGGATCAAAAACATTTGGAGAATGAATGAATTAATGAAATTGCATGTGTGCCTACTGATTGATTTATTGGTGAGTTCTCTAGTTTTTCCTCAATGAGTCCTGCCATGGCTTTGTCTGTTTTATGGGTCTCTTTCAAAGAACCAACTCTGAATTTGTTGAAGATTTTGTTGATTGATCTCTGCTCCTTTTTTAACTTTCTTTGAATTTATCCTAATATTTTTCATATATCATCTTAAGTTGTATATTTGGCTTAATTTTCAGGCTCTTCTTTTATTATAAGCATTTAAGGCTGTAAGTTTCCCTGTCTGTTTATTTCATTCCACTAATTTTGGCATGTAGTATTTTTGTTTTCATTTGGTTCTAAGTACTTTTCAGTTTCAATTATGATTTCTGTTTAGAACCATGAGTATGATTTAGTATGATTCTTTGAAATGTGCTGAGATTTGTTTTATGGTCTAATACGTGGTTACTCTTTAATAACAGTCCTATGTAAGCTTGAGAAGAATATATATCATTTTTTCATGTCTGATCTTTCAATTTGAAAAGGATATGTTAAAATATTCTACTATGATAGCAGACTTGTCAGTTTCTCTCTGGAGTTCTATTCAGGTTTGCATACATATATGCAACAGCATGACAGGCACACAAGTTTAGAATTCTTGTATCTTCTTGACGTACTTTATGTTTTTAAGTTGTGACCATCTCTGTACCTACCAGTGCTTTGTCTGATATCAAGATAGTTACCTAGTTTCCTTTGGGATGATTTCTGCTTGATATTCTTTCCAAAATTTTTACTGTCAAACTTAATGGGTTGTTTTGTATTAGGCATATCTTCTGTAAACGGCATATGTTGGATATTGTTTCCTATTCAATATGACAACCTATCTTCTTACTGGCAAAATTAGTTTATTTGATTATTGATATATCTGGAACTTATTTATATCATCTTGATTTTTTGTTTTCTACTTCTCCCTAGTTTAACTTTCACTTATTTTTTTCTTTTCTTGCAATCTAATTTTTCTTTTAAATAATTGAGGTGTTTTGTTTGGTTGTTTGGTTTTTCTTATTCCATACCATCCCACCTCCTTTTTCAATTCTATTAGAGCTTAATCTTGAAATGTTAGCGTGCATAGGCAAAAGTGAAAGTGCTATTGCTCAGTCGTGTCCAACTCTGCAACCCCACAGACTGCAGTCTGCCAGGCTCCTCTGTCCATGGGATTCTCCAGGCAGGAATGCTGGAGTGGGCTGCCATTTCCTCTTCCAGGTAGTCTTCCTGACCTAGGGATCGAGCCAGGGTCTCCTGCATTGCAGCCAGATTCTTTACCATCTGAGCCGTCAGGGAAGCCCATGCATACAGTTCTAACTTCTCTCATACCCCACTTCAACAAAGCAATAATTTCAGGGTACTTTAAGTCTCACCATTTCCCTCCTGATTACACACTGTTATTGTCTGATAATTTAGGTATAATGTTTTTAAACTGACATGCCATAGTATTATTATTACTACTATTATTGCTATCATTTAGAAACTCTATTTAGAGTTCTGACACATTTCTAACTTGTTTGTTCAACCTTCCTTCTTGAATGTGGAACCATTTTCCAACGGATTCCAAAACATACCCTTTGGAAGCTGCTTTGCATATGTATGTTGATGGAAAACTCTCTTCGTTTTTACTCATCTAGATATTCCTCTCTCATGCTTGAAAGATTGTTTTCATAGGTATACAATGTGTTGTTATTGTCTCTCAGCACATTGAAGGTATTCTTTTTACTCTTTTCGGACATCCATTGCTGTTGGAACTCTCATCATACATGGAATTGCTGTGTAGAGAATCTGTCTTTTTACTTTGGCTATTTTTAAAACCACTTTTCTTTATCTTGGTGAAATTTCACTCTTGTAAGTCTAAATGTGGCTTTCTCTTTATTTAAACTGCTTTGCAAACACAATCCTTTCTCTTTAAACTGCTTAGAAAACACATGGATACCTTTTAACAGGTGAAAAATACCCACTCACCATCCCATCCAGTGATGCGTCACTTCCAATTTTTCTCTTTCTTTCTTTCCTATAATCTAATTAGACACATCCCAATATCTTATCTTCCCTCTGTTTTTCTATCTTTATTTCCCAGTGTGTTGTGTTGGGTAATTTCCTCAGATATTTCTTCCTGTTCACTAAATCTGTCTTCAGCTGGCACTAATCTATTGCTTAACATATTCATTTAATTTATAATTTCAATAATTACATTTTTCACTTCTAAAAGTTCTAGTTGATCTAAATAGGCCTATTCATATTTGGTAATCTCTTGTTCTTCTAACTTACTTTGAATATTCTTTTTTTATTTCTTATATAATACAAGGGAAAGCAAGGGAATTCCGGAAAAAACATCTACTTCTGCTTCACTGACTACACTAAAGCCTTTGACTGTGTGGATCACAACAAACTGAGAAAAATTCTTAAAGAGATGGGAATACCAAACCACCTTACTGGCCTCCTGAGAAACCTGTATGCAGTTCAAGAAGCAACCGTTAGAACTGGACACAGAACAACAAAATTGTTCAAAATTGGGAAAGGAGTATGGCAAGGCTATGTATAGTCACCCTGCTTATTTAACTCATATGCAGGATATATCATACAAATGCTGGGCTGGATGAATCACAAGCTGGAGTCAATTGCCAGGAGAAATATTAATAACCTCAGATATGCAGAGGACACCACTTTTATGGCAGAAAGTGAAGAGGAACTAAAGAGCCTCTTGATGAAAGTGAAAGAGGAGAGTGAAAAAATTGGCTTAAAGCTCAACATTCAGAAAACTAAGATTATGGCACCCAGTCCAATCACTTCATGGCAAATAGATGGGGAAACAATGGAAACAGTGACAGACTTTATTATCTTGTGCTCCAAAGTCACTGCAGATGGTGACTGCAGCCATGAAATTAAAAGACGCTTGCCCCTTGTAAGAAAAGCTATGACAAACCTAGATAGCATATTAAAAAGCAGAGACATCAATGCCCACAAAGGTCCGTATAGTCAAAGCTATAATTTTTCCAATATTTCATGTATGGATGTGAGAGTTGGACCATAAAGAAGGCTGAGTGCTGAAGAACTGATGCTTTCAAACTGCAGTGCTGGAGAAGACTCTTGAGAGTCCAAGGGATCTCCAGCAAGGAGACCAAACCAGTCAATCCTAAAGGAAATCAGTCCTGAATATTCATTGGAAGGACTGATGCTGAAGCTAAAGCTCTGATACTTTGGCCACCTGATGCAAAGAGCCGACTCATTGGAAAAGACCCTGATGCTGGGAAAGATTGAGGGCAAGAAAGAAGGGGCAACAGAGGATGAGGTGGTTGGATGGCATCATCGACTCAATGGATATGAGTTTCAGCAAACTCTGGGAGATGGTGAAAGACAACTATTATTCCATGCAACTCATGAGAGAATCCCCTTGTTTGAACAAATAATTATACAGTTGCCTACCTTGATACCAGGCTCCCAGCCACCAAGAATCAGCAAACACCCAGCAAGGATCACATGCAGCTGCTTTTTACCAGCCTGGAGTCACATGTTATCATTGTTTTCTGGACTCTGCTTACTTCATGTACCACATGAACTGATCAACTATGCCTTCAAAACATTAAAATTTTTTTATGCAGAATATTTAGGTGTTCTTTATAAGGCTGTTTTTACTTTCCTATCCTTTGAAGTTTTTGTTCATGATTTTCTTGGAAATATGTGCATTTCAGCTGTTTTCCTTATGTCTACGAAGTACATGGCCTGTTGAATGAATTGCATAAATGCTGATTGAAAGAATGAATAATGCAAGTACTTCTGTTTTAAATATTTTGCAATGAACTTCAACTGTGTTTAAAAAAACAGTTCTTTCTTTTTGACTCTGTGATCTTACTCCTGAGAAGGTGTGAACTTTGAGCTGTTGATTTTAACATATTCATATCTGCGAAAATTTGGAAACAACCAAGGTAGCAAAGAGTCGGACACGACTGAGCGACTGAACTGAACTGAACTGAAGGTATCAGTTATGGCTATGCAATGGAAGAGTATAAAATTCCATGTATATTGTGACCATGAATAAGACATAACATGCACACGATGTAGACATGGACCAAAAGTCAGTAAGAAAACGCTGACTTATTAGAAAAGTAAGGTTTGGTTCCCTTTTCCTTTTTATAACTTGCAATTATTGTTACCACATTGTCACCTGGGCAATGGGTATAAATTTTTAATGAAATAAACTCTCTAGGGATATACGTATCTTGTTCCTCTTTGTTACAGCCAGAGGGAAAACACACTTGGTATCAGACAGGCCTAGGTTAAATCGTTAAGCCATCATTTAATAGCTGAAGTCAGCTCTTCACTCTTTCACTCCTTCACAACTATAGGTAAGGAATTCTGACACACCGCTTAACTCTGGGCTCAGTCCCACAGTTCCTTTGGTACATAGGATGCCAGCAAAAGGGATTCAGGTTTCCTTATGTGCCCTAGGGCTTCCTCTTCTACCTCTGCTTTGCTGCGAGAACAAGCTAGACTGGCCAGGTGATGGGACACAGTAGGGACTAGAGGAGAACCCAGTTGCGCTAGCCACCAGTCTCCTGGTCTGAAGCTGACCACAGACATTTGGCTAAGCCACCAAGTATCCGACAATCATCTAGCCAACTTTTAGACTTATCAGCTAAATTGTCTACAATTAGATGATTTAATTGATGATTAAATCAACGATTTAAGCCCTTATTAGAATAGCTTGTTATGCAGCATTTCTATGGCCATAGGTAATTGATACATCCCCTCCTTTATCTAATGCTAGGCCCTACCAGGTGTGTTTGGAGACACCACAGTGAAGGCTTTTCTGTCACTGTCCCTTCTCCCTGGAGTTGAATGAAAAATTTATGCTATCATAAATAGCTATCCATATATGTGTGTTAGTTGCTCAGTCATGACCGACTCTTTGCAAAACCCCATGGGGTATAGCCCACCAGGTTTCTCCGCCCATGGGATTTCCCAGGCAAGAATACTGGAGTGGATTACCATTTCCTTCTCCAAGACCATTCTCCAGGGGATCTTCCTGACCCTGGGATCGAACCCAGGCCTCCTGTATTGCAGGCAGACTCTTTACCTTCTGAGCCACCAGGGAAGCCCTAGCTATCTATATAGCTATCCAACAGCTCACCTCATTCATAGCTATCATAGCATCTGTCATTTTTTTTTTAACATTTATTTCTTCACTTGTTTCTCTGTTCCTCTCTGCAAGAATGATTTGAAAGTAGAAAACAAATTGTTCATATCCATATCTACAGCATCTGGCTGAACAACATCTACAGAGTAGACCCTCCCTAAATGCTTTGTTTGAATTAAATGACTGGATTTGGGGAGCTGACATGAACCCAAACAGCCAGCAGCAGGTGGCAGGAAGCATAACCACATAAGCTAGTTCTTGTGCTGGGAGGCCTTATGCTTTCCAGAAAGCCCAAACAAGGCGGGTGGGGAACCAAACAAAGAAGAGAAGCACATTCATTCTGCTTTCCTGCACCCTTCTCTCTTTCCCCACACTGCACACAGGCTCTGAGCCACTCATGCCCCTGAAGAGTGCTGCCCCATCCGGGCTCCCTCGGCCACTGCTGGGCACCTCACTCTACCCGGGGGATGAGCCCATGCCCACCAGGGCTTTCCTCATCCTACCTTTAGATCAGATACGTCTCTGTAGCACTGCTCAGAGCGGGTGTGGTCCGACAGCTGAACGTTCCAGAAGCAGGGCAGCTGATACACGAGGAAGGGGTTTTGTTTGATGACAGCGTTGAAAATGTCCTGGGAGATAAAAGCCAGAGACAACAGTCAACCAGTCACATGGGCTCAGCTTGTGATGCTGGCTCTCGAGGCACGACATCTCTCCTGTGCAATCTCTCATGAGCCTCCTGCTTGGAGCACAGGCTGGCTTGCCCTGCTGGGCATTTCCCGTGCCTTTTATCTCTAGAAACCAAGCATTCCTGTTTGGCTAGATCCCCCTACACTGGGGCGAATGCCCCACGCTGACTTGACGCTCACAGGTCCTGCTGGTCTGAGTGATCCCCTTCCAGCAAAGGGACAAGGGGGCAGACAAAGAGCATCTTCTCCACTCGAGCTGGTATATAATAAATGAAGTCGCTTTTCTGGCCCTCTTGTCACCTCACAGAGGGACCCCGTGTCATCCATCCCGAGCCTCCTGGAGAGGAAACTGTGTGATGACAAGTCGCTTCGCTGATTCAGGGGCTGAGACAAATGATACATCCTGCTTCAGCCGCATTTCCTGGGGCTCTGGGCAGACTTGAAGATGGATGTGCCTGGGGCTCCTGTGGGCCAGGGGGCCTGTATCTGCGCTCTCCATCTCCAAAGTCAACTCTGACTTTTCTATGGGGCTTTCCTCTCTTTCCAGCTTTTCTCCAAGCTCCTGCACCAGCAGGCTATGCTTATTAACTAGCTGCTGACAGGTGGTGCCGGAAGGTGAATTATGGGTCTTCACGGAAGGAGATGGCTGAATAAACCATCCTCATTGGACATGGACATGCAATTGCTAGCTTTTGGGGACACGCTCAAGTCATTGTGACCCAACTTGAAATATGATGATGGAGGACAATTTTCCCCTCAGGTTTAAAACACCTACCTGGGTAATTTTTAACTCATTCATTATACCATATCTCCTGTTTGAAAAAGGAAATTAGTTTCTGGCTGCTTGGGAAATACTGAATAATAACAATGCTAAAAAAAAAAAATAGTAAAGTAACCCTACAGAGTTTCTTGTTTCCTTCATACTAGAAAACTCCAAGAATTCAGTGAATCAGGCAGCTGAATGATGAACAAAAACAAGGAGAGTGGGCTTACTTTTTGGTTGAACAGGAAAGGATAACATTCAGCAAACTCAGAGATATCTTTACATTTCGAGATGGCCACATATAACATGGGAATCTCAGAATCAAGATGTGTAACCCTAGTAGATTCAAAGTCAAAGGCTCAGCGAAAATGAGAAGTGGGGATTTTATGAATTTATGTTAGTTGCTTGCTGTAGTTCATGGACTTTTTCAGACTGCCTGGATTAAAAGCTGATTTCACCAGCCAAGGAGGTTTGTCCCTTCTATTTAAATTCATTCCCCTTGAGGATGGGGGTCACAGTATAGGAGCTAAGCAAAAGGCTTGGCTTTAAAAGTTAGATTCTATTTGCCACGAAGGCAAATGAAATCTTGTCCGGGAAATATGCCTTGGCATTTCGGAATCTCAGGGGGCAGGCACTGTGCATTCTACATTGAGGTGAAGACCGTGACCTCCTCTTAACACACCAAATTATCATTTACTTGTGAGTTGACATCAATAAACTATGAACTTTCTGAGGCCAAGGATTCTGTCCTTCATTTATCCCTGTAATCCTATTTCTGAAGATAGTTCCTGGCATGCACAGTGTGCAGGAAAAAGTGTGATAAACACAGATGAACAAGGGGAATGAACTAAGGAGAGGGCTGTGGTCTTAGGCTGGCAAGAATGAGGCAGATCTATCCAAGTGTGAAGTCATGCAAGAGCTGGAAAAACAATGTAGACCCAGCCACATGCAGGTTTGAGAAGCAGCATACCAGGGGGCTTGGGAATAACCGTACTTTCTAGACTGGTGACTCACCTGGTCAGCTAAGGACGTAGAGAGCATGCCCATCAGCTCCCTCTCTGCGGTCAGCCTCCACATCTGCTCCCACTTCATCTTCCGCAGCTTATCTAGAAGCAGCAGGATCACCCCTGGACAACAGCATAGGATGAAACAGAGGTAAAAAACCACAGATAAGAGAGAGAGCCAGGCACACCTGACCATGTGTTTCAGAGACGAGCATGCCTGGGTTCACCCCAGGCTCTGCCAGGTACTTGGTAGGAGACAATAAATAGTCTTTCTGAAATATCCTCACTGTATTTAGAACATTAACATAGATCGCAGAAGCCGCTGCAGGGATCAAGTGAGATGGGCAAAGGAGCCTAGCGCTCCCTGGAGATGGATGGTGATGATGGTCACACAACATGGTGAATGTACCTAATGTCATTGAATTGTACACTTAAAGACGGTTAAAACGGCATTTTTATGTTTTGTATATTTTACCACCAGAAAAAAGAAAAAAAGAGCCTAGCACTGCACACCAACATATGGTACATACCCTGTAAACACAGATTCTCTCCTGTTTTCCCCAGATAAATGACAAGCTACCGAGGGTTAGCTGATAGATGGTGTTTGTACAAACTGTGTCATTCATCTTTACAGAAACAAAGCAGATCCTCTCTGACTTTATTATGGGTGTGTCTTTGCCAATTTGCTTTATACCGCCTGACAAGCCAGATGAGCTCATTGCAGCATTGCTGCTTTTAATAGCTGTCTTTGGCCCAATGCATTAGGCACAGGTAGAAAGTATGGTGAAGGCTGTGCTGATTCTGGGTGTTCAAGATGGGGCCCTAAGAGCCTTCCAAGTTCATAAGAAGCTAATTGTCAGAGGTTGCTTCCTCCTCCTCCCCTCTACCTTCTTTTTTTGGGGATGGTTTATGGGAGAAACTTGAGTGAATGGGGGACTGTATAGGAAGGGAAGGGATTTCCTGGTGGCTCAGTGGTAAAGAATCTACCTGCCAATGCAGGAGATATGGATTTGATCCCTGGGTCAGAAAGATCCCCTGGAGAGGGAAATGGCAACCCACTCCAGTATTCTTGTCCAGGGGAAATCCCATGGAAATTCCCATGGAAGGGAAACTGTCATTTTATGCACCTTTGTATTTTTAAAAATGTTAAAAACAACTAAATGTAGTATTCAGGTAAAAATAAATTAGTAAAAGTCTAAAAAGAAAAGTGCATTTTTTGGCTTAGCCGAATAGCTTAGGAGCGAGTGTCCACTAACTGGTTGGTGAGCGTATGCAGAGAAGGTACACAGCAGAGAACACAAACTGCCAAAGGACGCCCCTGCAGGCTACTGCAGTTAATTTGGTGGATGGAATTGTGGCACCCATGGGCTCCCAAATCAATCCTCCTCAGGAAGCCTTAGCTCAGCAGAACAGTCAGTGGAGAAAACTCCGGGCAGCTGAAAAATGATCTTACTTGATACCTAGTACATACATTTCTAAGATTGTTGGAAAGAAACCGATTCCCCAAATCACACATAAATGTCAACACTGAGAGACTTTTTTAAAAAACTTACTCCAGTGGAACATATTTGGAGAAAAAAGTATATTTACTGTTTTGTGAAAGGTGTTTGGTCCATTGGGTAGAGTTGAAATTAAAAAAATACATATATATGGTTATGGCAAGAATGGGCTAATACACAGAGATCTGAACTTGTAAGTCTAAAGGGCAAATCATACCTATTGTGCATCTCCCTGGCGCTTTGTTAGGTTTTTTGTGCACATGGATAAGCTAGATATTGTCACCCTTATTTTGTAGGAGGGGAGGCTGAGGGGGGTTGACGCTGGGTCAGACACTTGAACAGTTCACTGTGCAAGAGCAGTTCTATGAGATCCAAAGTCAGATCTGCCTGACTCCAAAGCCAGAGCTTCTTCAGCGACACCACACAGACCAGAGTCCCAGCAATGCCTCTGTGGAGTTCTGTGACTCAGACCAAGACTTGTTCTTTTTCTGACTTTTGGTTTCTACCTGGGTTGTTGTAGTTTAGTTGCTAAGTTGTGTCTGACTCTTTTTCGACCCCATGGACTGTAGCCTATCAGGCTCCTCTGTCCATGGGGTTTTGCAGGCTGGAGTGGGTTGTCATTTCCTTCTCCAGGGGACCTTCCTGACCCAGGGATTGAACTCTCATGTCTTCTGCGTTGCAGGCCGATTCTTTACCATTGAGCCACCAGGGTTACTTGCCCTTGCAAACTCAGAAAACTGTCACATGCCCTAGGGGTAGGCTGGTAAATGTTTAACCATAAGCCCTGCAAAAAATGCCAAGAAGGCTAAGTGGTTGTCTGAGGAGGTCTTACAAAGAGCTGAGAAAAGGAGAGAAGGGAAAGACAAAGGAGAAAGGGAAAGATATACCCAACAGAATGCTGCAGAGTTCCAGAAAATACTAAGGAGAGAGAAGAAAGCCTTCATAAGTAAACAATGCAAAGAAATAGAGGAAAACAATAGAATGGGAAAGACTAGAGATCTCTTCAGGAAAATTGGAGATACCAAGAGAAAATTTCATGCAAAGATTGGCACAATAAAGGACAGAAATTGTATGGGCTTAACAGAAGAGATTAAGAAAAAGTGGCAAGAATACACAGGAAAAGTATACAAAAAAGTCTTAATGACCTGGATAACCACAATGATATGGTCACTCACCTAGAGCCAGACATCCTGGAATGTGAAGTCAAATGGGCCTTAGAAAGCATTACTATGAAAAAAGCTAGTGGAGGTGATGGAATTCCAGCTGAGCTATTTCAAACCTCAAAAGATGATGCTGTTAAAGTGCTGCACTCAATATGCCAGCAAATTTGGAAAACTCAGCAGTGGCCACAGGACTGTGAAAGGTCAGTTTTTACTCCAATTCCAAAGAAGGGCAATGCCAAAGAATGTTCAAACTACCATATAACTGTGTTCATTTCACATGCTAGCAAGGTAATGCTCAAAATCCTTCAAGCTAGGCTTCAGCAGTACGTGAACTGAGAACTTCCAGATGTACAAGTTGGGATTAGAAAAGGCAGAAGAACCAGAGCTCAAACTGCCAACATCCGTTGGATCATAGATAAAACAAGAGAATTTCAGAAAACCATCTACTTCTGCTTCATTGACTATGCTAAAGCCTTTGACTGTGTGGATCACAACAAACTGTGGAAAATTCTGAAAGAGATGTGAATACCAGACCACTTGACCTGCCTCCTGAGAAATCTGTATGCAGGTAAAGAAGCAACAGTTAGAACCGGACATGGAAGAACTGACTGGTTCTAAATTGGGAAAGGAGTACATTAAGACTGTATATTGTCACCCTGCTTATTTAACTTATATGCAGAGTACATCATGTGAAATGTTGGGCTGGATGAATCACAAGTGGGAATCAAGATTGCCAGGAGAAATATCAACAACCTCAGATACGTGAATGATACCACCCTAATGGCAGAAGGCAAAGACGAACTAAAGTACTTCTTGATGAGGGTTAAAGAGGAGAGTGAAAAAGCTGGCTTAAAACTCAGCATTCAAAAAATTAAGATCATGGCATCCAGTCCCATCACTTCATGGCAAATAGATGGGGAAAAAGTGGAAACAGTGACAGATTTTATTTTCTTGGGCTCCAAAATCACTACGGATGGTAACTGCAGTCATGAAATTAAAAGACACTTGTTCTTTGGAAGGAAAACTATGACAAACCTAGACAGAGTATTAAAAAGCAGAGATAGCACTTTGGTGACAAAAGTCCGTATAGTCAAAACTATGGTTTTCCCAGTAGTCATGTACAGATGTGTGAGTTGGACCATAAGGAAGGCTGAGCACCAAAGACTTGATGCTTTCAAACTGTGGTGCTGGAGAAGACTCTTGAGAGTCTCCTGGACTGCAAGGAGATCAAACCTGTCAATCCTAAAGGAAATTCACTCTGAATATTCATTGGAAGGACTGAAGCTGAAGCTCCAATACTTCAAAAGTGTCTGGTATAAGCCATGATTTATGATTTTCTACCTTGAAATAAAGATTCCATGACATTTAAAAAAATTACTGAGTACAGTAGAAACTGTTCTCAATACTGCTGACTTCAGAAATATTGATAATAAATGTCTACACCCACTCATTTATTTATGAACCTAAATTCATTGGTCTTTCTAAAAACCTCCTTGTGCATGTAGAATGCACTGGACACTTAAAAACTGTGAGATATTGCCAGGTCCATATTGCTTCTTAGTCTTTTGTCAATAGGTAGCTTAAGACTCTTGAGAGTCCCTTGGACTGCAAGGAGATCAAACCAGTCAATCCTGAAGGAAATCAACCCTGAGTATTCATTGGAAGGATTGATGCTAAAGCTCCAATACTTTGGCCACCTAATGCGAAGAACTGACTCATTGGAAAAGACCCTGATGCTGGGAAAGATTGAAGGCAGGAGGAGAACGGGATGACAGAGGATGAGATGGTTGGATGGCACTACCAACTCAATGGACATGAGTTTGAGCAAATTCCGGGAGATGGTGAAGGACAGGGAAGCCTGGCGTTCTGCAGTCCATGGGGTCACAAAGAGTCGGACTCGACTCGACTGAGCGACTGAACAGCAACACCTTAGGGGGTCATCAGCTAAGCACGTGTGTGACTAGGATGTCCCTTGGGGATATTGCAAGCGGCTGCCAAGGCATACAACCCACAGGAAATAAAAAAAAGAAGATCGAAGGAAAGAAAATACACTCCAGGGCTTCCTGATGGCTCAGTGGTAAAGAATCCACCTGTCAATGCAGGAGACATGAGTCTGATTCCTATCAGGAAAGATCCCACATGCCGCAGGGCAACTAAGCCTGTGCACCACTGGTATTGAACCTGTGTTCTGAAGCCCGGAAGCCACGACTACAGAAGCCTGCACTCCAGAGCCGCAACAAAAGCCATCTCAACAATGAGCTCACATATCGCAGCTAGAGAGTGCGTCCCACTTGCCACAACTAGAGAGAAGTCTGCTCAGCAGTGATGACCCAGCACAGTAAAAAAAAGAAATTAATCATTTAAGAAAAAGAAAATACACTCTAAGTATTTACAATCATGTACATAATTGTGTCTTCAAGCAGCTAAGGAGTCTGTTAGGCTGTTAAATATAATCACATGGATATGCATTTGTAAGAGAATCTTCGTGTTTCGTCAAAGGTGGGGAATTTGTACCCAGATTATAGAAGAGCTGAAAAACATTTCCAAGGGAACCACAACTCTCAGTACTTATTGACCTCACTCTAACAGTGCTGAGAGTTGCCCTGATAAATGATTGTGAAGGTCTCTGGAAATATGAAGTGGTACATAAAAGCTTGTAAATAACAGTTACAGAAACTATAGATTTCTTCATTAAGGTACCTAATTATCACTCATTGAACTTGCTTGATTCCCACTTGAATTAACACAAATTAACGGGCATGCACGCAATGTGGGAGGAAGCTTTTTCAGTGAACCCTAGTTAAAAATGATGAAAATGGCTTCTTCTGCAATTGGACCTTTTCAAGCTGAAACAACACAGCTTTGGCTTTGGAATATGGGCCCCAGGACAGAGATTGACACTGCTTCCTGCTGTCAGGGGGACAGAGGTGCCAAAAAGCTTGACTCTGGCCTTTGCCTGGCATTTGCTGCTACGTGATTTGCCATTTCTATTCTTGCCATTGGGGTCTGGGAGCAAAGAGCGAGCCCTTGGCCCCGGAGGCCAGTGCTCTGCACGGAGGCAGCATGCCTGGAATTTGAAAGGCCCTCCCAGTGGAGCTGGCTGGTATGTGTGGGGCTTGCACAGCCTTACCTTCTGCTGCTGTGCTGGGAGCTTAAGAGACTAACACTAAATAAATAAATGAATAAATAAATGAAAAATCAAAGGCTTCTCCTGTGAACATCTGGTCCAGTAGTGGGGCGTTTCATCCCTGGATCAGAGGACAATGTTTCTTTTTCCCAAACTGAATATGTAATAACAGCTTGGTAGCCAATATGGCAGGGAGAGGAGGCTGGATGTGAATATGCAGACAGAATATAATGCTTTTTTAAAAAAATGAGCCAGATACTATTTTTTTTTTTTTAAACCAATGCAACTGCAAGAGAGAAGCAGAATAAAAATGGTGACAAGCTGATAAGTGTCACCTACTATTCATTAAGCAACTTCTGTATCTGAAAGACAAGTTGCATGACCTAGATGACCTCCGACTCTTATGATGAGCCGGCTAGGTTCATGGAATTATTCCCATTTTTGAGATGAAGAAACTAAGGCTCGTGTCTAGCTGGTAGGTGACCAAATTCATCTCACTCTTAGCCCTGTGGTCTCTTGAGCTACACCAGACCATCTTGTGGTATGTGTGTGTCTGTGTACATGACCATAGTAAATACGGTGAGACTTTGCTGAATCTGTGACCTGAAGCCAAAACAAGTCAGGCAGCCCCTAGAGGAACAGTTAGTGAATGTCTGAAGGATTCTGCGAAGACCACAGGCCAAAATCAGATTGCATGTGTCAGAACCTGGAGGAAACCAAGCATTCAAAGACAGGAGAGGCAGGGAGCCTTGAGTGACTGAGGCTGCTCGTGTAGGTGGGGTCTGAACCTGTAAAAGGGACCATGGGTTGCAGCCAAGAATACTTTAAAGCACTGTGCTATTCCATAGCTAACATGTCAATTCCCCTCCCACATGGCACAGAAATCCTCTTCTTTCTGTATCTGAGTCCACAACTAACCTCTTAGCCTGTGCTGTACCACCTCCTGCAGACCAGGAGAATCCCTTAAAACCCTTCCAGCAAAGGGAAGACCTCAAGCTCGTATTAAAGAAAATCTGCTGTTTAAGAGGAGGTTCTGGGATTTTCCTCGTGTTTCACTAGCTAAGACTCTATGCTCCAGGGAGTCTGGGTTTGATCCTTGGCCAGGGAACTGGATCCCACATGCCACAACTAAAGATTGCATACCACAATTAAAAAGATCACCGTGACTCAGTGCTAAAGAATCTTCCTGTAATGCAGGAGATGCAAGAGACACAGGTTCTATCCCTGGGTTGGGAAGACCCCCTGAAGGAGGAAATGGCAACCGACTCCAGTATTCTTGTCTGGGAAATCTCAAGGACATGGGAGCCTGGCGGGGTATAGTCCATAGGATCGAAAAGAGTTGGACATGACTTAACAACTGAGAATACACGCTGCAACGAAGATCAAAGATCCTTTGTGCTACAACTAAGACCTGGCACAAATAAATACTTAGTGTAAAAAAAAAGTAAAAAATGAGGAGGTTCTGCCTCTGCTTTCTTTCTTTCTTTCCATGCAGTCTGCTTTCACACTTCAGCCAAGCTAAAGAATATGACTGGGACAGACTAGGTCAATTCCAATCACGTGCTTCCTTAAATCAGTAGAAGAAACTGAGGTACAAAGTGGCTACCTGATGCCTTTGACCAGTGGAGAACAAATTTCAGATTAAACCTTTTATTCCCAGAGGCAGTGTTTCCCACAGTATGTTCCATGGCCTGCTGCAGGATGCTAACAGACGTTATGGGAAGCAGGGTCTGCATTGTTAAATAAGTTTAGGAGATAAGGGGTTAAATACAGTTAAACTGTGTTGGTTTTATCAATGTGCCTCATGAATCTCAAAGGTGGTAACCACATCTACACTGTCTAGATTTATTTACCAGGACCTTTCCCCCAGGAAACTGGTAGAATATTGCTTTTTCCCTTTGCCTGAGTCCTCTCTGGCTTCTGTCTGCATTTTCTCAGCGCTCTGCCTGCACTTTAAGGGCTGATATATGAAAATGGAAATCTATCCCTTGGTTCTTCTTTTAGCCCTTCCGGTTGCTTTGCTGGCTTCAATCAAAGAAACAAAACTAAAAGTGGAGATGGAGTGGTTGTCTACACAGGAGCCTCTGGGGAAGATGCCGGCTCCCATCCCAGAAATGTTTATGACAATGTCCCACATAATTCTGACTTTCCTCTCTTCTGCTTTGAAGCACTAGAGTTCTCTTCTTATGCATGATGACCCAATAGAAGGTGAGTTTATTAAAATTCACTTAATTAAAAATCCCCTGCTGATTTTACCTAGGACTTACTTTTGATCATATAAATTAAAAGGTTCTACTTTTCACTTTTTAAGTGTTTTCCTTCTCAAAAACTCTCTATCAGAGGGAGAGAAAATGGAAATCCTCTCTCCTGAAGCATTCCCTGACTTTGCTGGGGTTTCTGAAAGTGTGAATGGATGAAGCATAAAAAGCAGCTCTATCTTAATAAAAGGCTAGTGGTCATTCACTCACTCACTCATTCATTCATTCAATAAATGTCTATCAAGTGACTTTTACATGCTAGGCACTAGGTATACGAAGAACAACAACACAGTAGTCCCTGCTCTCAAGAGCCTGGAGGTGTTTGGGGCGCTGAAATAAGAAAGGTGTGTTTCAGGCAAGCAAGGTTGGTTCAAAAAGAGGTGAGTTCAGATCTCACACCACTGGGAGTGGTCCTTTAAGAGAATAAAATGTTACCATAATCTCTTCTTCCCAAGGAACAGAGCCAAGAACATAAAGGGGTTCAGTTCAGTTCAGGTCAGTAGCTCAGTCTGCTGACTCTTTGCGATCCCATGAATCACAGCACGCCAGGCCTCCCTGTCCATCACCAACTCCTGGAGTTTACTCAAACTCATGTCCATTGAGGCAGTGACGCCATCCAGCCATCTCATCCTCTGTTGTCCCCTTCTCCTCCTGCTCCCAATCCTTCCCAGCATCAGGTCTTTTCCAATGAGTATAAAGGGTTTGGTGGCTGGCAAATAACTTTTAACCACTCCTTTTATAAGTGAACTTATATTGAAGTGTTATTAATATATACACTCATAGAAGTAAATAGATCTTAAGTACACAGTGTGATGAATTTTCACAAAGTGAAATCACTGTTTTAACTGGAACTTGGACTAAGAAACAGAACATCACAGAAAGACCAGCATCTCTCTTACTGTCGGCTCAAAGTCACATATATACACACCACCCTGCTGTGATCCTGAATTCTCACACCACAGTTCAGTTTCATCAGGTTCTGCCAGCTAGCCGGTGAGCGCTCAGTCATGTCCAACTCTCTGCAACCCCATGGACTGAACTCCCTCCAGACTCCTCTGTCTTTGGAATTTTCCTGGCCAGGAATACTGGAGCACATTGCCATTTCCTACTCCAGGGGATCTTCTGGACGCAGGGATCAAGCCTGTGTCTCTTGTGTCTCCTACATTGACAAGTGGATTCTTTACCAACTGTGGCACCTGGGATATCTCATCAGGTTCTGAATTATATATAAATTGAATCATACAGTATGGACTCCTTTTATGCCTGGCCTTTTGGCTCAATATTACTTCTGTGAAACCCATATTACTGCATGTCATTGCAGTCTGTTCACTTAACGCTGCATTGTTACCTACACTAAGAATATCTCTCACCCTACTTATCCATTACATTGCTGACAGACATGTAGGTTGTTTTCAGTTCTGAAAGCTGATATAACATTCTGGAACGTGTCTTTCGGTGTCACAGGTATGCATTTCTGCTGAGTGCAAACCTACTGTACTTAAGGTAGTTATTAAAGACTTCAGCCCATCTCTTTCAGTTTGAAGAAAGTGTTTTTTTGGATTTGTATGGGGAAAAATACAGAGTGTCCAAGATTTTGATCTTAAAATGACCACTGAACAAAACGGGACATATTATGGTGCTTAGAAAAGTCAGGGGTGGGTGCAAAAGCCGAGGACGGTGCCGAGCCTGCCTAGGGGTCCTAAGGCCCACAGACTTTCTATCAGGAACCGAAAAATAACTACTCCATGAAGAGAAGGCAGATCTGCTGCCCGGCTTGTCGGCATGCAGATTTTAATTTTTAACAAATAATGAGTCTGCATCTCCCTACCAGTCTGGCTAGATGCTTCGCTGAACAAGATGATGTCTCATTTGCTCACCAAGAAGGGCGAGACGGCTCGGGAGGCCGAGCGGTGTGGACCAGCTGAACGTGCATTAGAGCCTGACTGAACATCGTGCTAATGGACAGCGGAAGGGCGAGGAGCATTTCTGCAAATTCCAGCTTAAACAAAGTGAACCCACACGGAAGGGCACCCTACATATCCTCATCACTCACTCACTCACACGCTTGACAGAAAAGTAGGCGCTGAAAGAACAGCCGGTGAAGAATGGAGAGCTCACGGCCTTCAGAAGGAATCGCTTGGGATCCCTGGTGGCTGGTTTCCCACTGGAAACATCGCAACGGACCAGAGGGAGGGAGGCAGGAGGGGGCGGTCCTCTCGGCACACTCTCGGATCTGGGCAGTGCTTCCAGTGGGGCCTGACTCCCACCCCCTGCAGCTTCCTCCAGGCAGCTACCCTTCACAGCTCAAAGTCTCAACTGGTGTCTGACAGCATCACCTCCTTCGCATCCTGTTATGGGCTGAACTATGTCCTCCCCCTAATTCATATGCTGGAGTCCTAACCCCCACCTAGGACCTCAGGATGTGACTATAATCGGAGGGAGGGTCTTCAAAGAAGTGTTAAAGTCATGAGTGTGGGCCCTAATCCAAAAGGAACAGTTATCCTTATGAGAGGAGGCCATCTGGACAGACAGGCAGAGAGGGATGACCACGTGAACACACCAGGAGAAGACAGCCGTCTTGTGAGTAAAGGCTGGAGGCCTCAGAAAGAACCAACCCTTGATCTTGGACTTTCAGCCTCCAGAACTGTAAGAAAATAAATTCTGCTAAGCTGCCCAATCCATGGTCCTTAGTTACAGCGGCCTCAGGAAACTAACACCTATCTCTTGGCCCAGAGCTGGTAACAGTGACTGCTTCTGCTGGTCTCTGCGGCCTCAGCCTGCTTGCTGACACATCAATGCTCTCTGTCCACTCCATAAACAGTCCTTTCATTAAAAGAACTGGAATTAATCTGATAAGATGATGGGGTCCTATTACACATGTTATTTTATTTAATCCCCTGGACTGCCCCCATTGAAACTGGAATGACCATGCTTATTCTGGGCTTGCCTGGTGGTTCGTGGTAAAGAATCTGCCTGCCAAAGCAGAAGACACAAGTTTGATCCCTGGGTCAGGAAGATCCCCTGGAGAAGGAAATGGAAACTCAAGTATTCTTGCCTGGGAAATCCCATGGACAGAGAAGCCTGGCAGGCTACAATTCATGCAAAGAGTTGGCCATGACTTACTGACTAAACAACAACAACAACAATGCTTATTTTATGGATAAGGAAATTGAGGCTCGGAGAGGTCATACAGCTCCTGAGTGGGAGAGCTGGAATTTCCACTGAGGTCTTCCTGACCCCAATGGCAGTGTGGCTGACTGACTCTGCAGGCCTGCAGCATGCTGAATAAACAGGCCGTCTCTTTGACTCAAAGGCCAATAATGCTGTATTGTTTACCTACGCTGTGATTATATCTCACCCTGGTTATACATTACTTTGCTAATGGATATGTGAGTGGTTTCCAATTTTGAAAGCTGACATAATATTCTTGAACATGTCTTTTGGTGTCATAGGTATGCATTTCTGTTGAGTTCAAACCTACTATAGTTAAGTCAGTTATTAAAGATTCTTCGGCTTGTCCCAGTTTGAATAAGAAGCCCATCGAGTGGGAAGGCCTCACAGACATCATCCAGGGCAATCTCTTAATTTGCCACAGAGAAATCAAGACTCAGAGAAGCGAGCTCAATGTCCTAGAGCCAGGACGCTCATGCAAGTGGCAGAATCAGGATTTGAGTGGAAGTCTTCTGACTCCAGTTTCAGCACTTTTTGTTGCTTCCCTGACTAGTTTGAGAAAGACGGCAAGAAGAGAGTCCCCTCTCAAGTCCCACACTTGGATCACCTGGGGGAATCGACACAAAGATTGGAGTAAGGTCCCAGCATCCATCCACATGTCAGCTCCCTGTTTACCAGCTCTATGACCTTGGCCATGTGCCCTAATTACTGCTCTATGTACTCCTCTGTAAAATAGGTATAAATAATGATTCATAGGACCATGGCAAGGATTAAATAAAACAGACCACTTAGCATAATGACTAATACAAAGGCTTTGTGGTTGTTTAGTTGCTAAATCATGTTGGTCTCTTTTGCAACCCCATGGACTGTAGCTCACCAGGCTCCGGTGTCCATTGGATTTTCCAGGCAAGAATACTGGAGTGGGTTGTCATTTCCTTCTCCAGAGGATCTTACCGACCCAGGGATCGAACCCAGGTCTCCTGCATTGTAGGCAGATTCTTTACCATCTAAGCCACCAGGGAAGCCCAACACAAAGGGTAGTCTCAATTAAATAAGAGCCATTGGTACTGCCTGGGGAAGATTTTTTTAAAACCCAAACTAAGGTCCTATTCTCCTGTAGACACCAAATGCATAGGACTGTGGTGAGGATTAAAGAAGATAAAACAGACCACTCAGCACAGTGCCTAATACAAAGGCTTTGTTGCTGTTTAGCTGCTAAATCATGTCCAACTGTTTTTTAATTCCATAGACTGTAGCCTATTTGGCTTCTCTGTCCACGGACTTCCCAAGGCAAGAATACTGGAGTGGGTTGCTATTTCCTTCTCCAGGGGATCTTCCTGACCCAGGGATTGAACCCTAGTCTTCTGCTCTGGCAGGTGGATTGTTTACCACTGAGCCATCAGGGAAGCCCAATACAAAGGCTGGTCTCAATTAAATAAGAGCTATGGTTGCTACCTGGGGCAGATGTTTTTAAAACTCAAAATAAGTTCCTATTCTCTTGTAGGCACCAAAGCCACCACTCATAAGCTGACCAAAAATAAATGATGGCGGTGACAGCTAACAAAGCTGGCAGCACACCGCTGCTTGGTGCCTGCCCGGCCCCAGGCCCCAGGCATCACCCCTCCTCCTTACAACATCCCAGAAACACTCAGTAAGTACGAGGCTAATAAGGAAGGACCCAGATTCATATATAGTTTCCTCCGGCTCCCAAGCCCATGCATTCTCTAATACACTGTTGATGAGACAAAACGAAAATGAAAGTGTTAGTAGATCAATCGTGCCCAACTCTTTGCAACCCTGTGGACTGTGGCCCACCAGGCTCATCAGTCCATGAAATTCTTCAGGCAAGAATACCAGAGTGGGTAACTATCCCCTTTTCCAGGGGATCTTCCTGACCCAGGGATTGAACCTGGGTCTCCCGCATTATAGGCAGATTTTTTGCCACGTGAGCCACCAGGGAAGCCCATAAGATAAAGCAGGATGTGACTAGTATAGGAAACTAGATGCAGAAAAGCACTAGGTGACCAATCAATGTGTGACATTAAAACATTAAAATGCACAGTGAGTGTAGATACATACAGGCTGTCATGCATCTCACTGACTTTGTACCCACAGCTTCCGACACTATCTACAGCACACAGTAAGTCTGCTCATTCAAGCATAATGACCTGCACTGGTGTTGAATGGAACTGAATTCTCTCCAGGGAGTTGGATCTCAATAAGCAAGTGCCCAGAGCAGAGGCGGGGCTGAGATGGTTCTTCTATTAAGGTAAATCCGTATTGTACCAAAGCCGACTTCAATGGGACATTTCAATCCATGAAATCCATGTCCCCTTGTTTCCCAGCACAACCACAGTTCTAGAGAAGGCTTTGGACTTGGCCGAGCGCTAGCTCTGTAGTGTCAAAAAGACTTAGAAGCCAAAGATGCGGGTTAATTCTGGATCCATTACTTGTTTTTCATAGAACCTGGGGCCTGTGGGTGAATGTCTGTAAACATCTCTTTGTTGTCACTGTTCAGTTGCTCAGTTGTGTCTGACTTTTTGCGACTCCATGGACTGCAGCATGCCAGGCTTCCCTGTCCATCACCATCTCCTGGAGCTTGCTCAAACTCCTGTCTATTGAATGCCATCCAACCATCTTGTCCTCTGTTGTCCCCTTCTCCTCCTGCCTTCAATCTTTCCCAGCATCAGGGTCTTTTTTAATGAGTCAGCTCTTTACATCAGGTGGCCAAAGTACTGGAGTTTCAACTTCAGCATCAGTCCTTCCAATGGATATTCAGGACTGATTTCCTTTAGGATGGACTAGTTGGATCTCCTTGCAGTCCAAGAGACTCTCAAGAGTCTTCTCTAACACCACAGTTCAAAAGCATCAATTCTTCAGCACTCAGCTTTCTTCATAGTCCAACTCTCACATCCATACATGACTACTGGGAAAACCATAGCTTTCACTATGCTGACCTTTGTTGGCAAAGTGATGTCTCTGCTTTTCAGTATGCTGTCTAGGTTTGTCATAGCTTTTCTTCCAAGGAGCAAATCTCTTTTAATTTCATGGCTGTAGTCATCATCTGCAGTGATTTTGGAACCCAAGAAAATAAAGTTTGTCACTGTTTCCATTGTTTCCCCATGTATTTGCCATGAACTAATGGGACCAGATGCCATGATCTTAGTTTTTTGAATGTTAGGTAAACTTCTCTTACCTAACCTGTAAAATGGTTATGGTGATACTGCATTTATTTTTTTCACTCAATGGATACCTGCTGAGAGACTCGGATATACCAGAACCCATTCTGCAAACAGAAATACTTATATTCATGGAGGCTTCAGGCAAACAGAGAAAAGACAGTAAACAAAGTAGGTAGGTTAAACATACAGGATGACATATGATAATGACAAAGTAGAGAAAGCCAAGGGGACTCAGGTGGGGGGACTATTGAGATTTTCAATGGGTGGTTGGCAAAGGCTTCTCTGAGAAGGGATATGATTCAAGCAAAGAATTGCAGGAGGCGCGGGAGCATGCCAGGCTGATACAAGGCAAGAACTCAGGCAGAATCAGCGACAAGTGCAAAGGCCCTGAGCGAACTGACTGACTGCAGCAGCAGTGAGGAGCGCCTGCCTCCCGGGTTGCTGTGAAAGTTAAACAAGATAATAACCCATTTGAAATATCACATTCATAACAAGTGCTCAATAAACGTTAGCTAGGACTATTAATGTTATTCCTGTGGGCACACAAAGGCCCTGATTTACTGGAAAGTGACTCCAGCAGGCGAGGAGGCCATGGTCACCCTTTGGGGTCGGGACCTTCACTAATGAATGGGCTATGTGCTCTCTGCCAGCCTGATGTGGCAAAACCATGGGCTGTCCAGTTCCTGGGAGAGGATTTCCTGTAAACTGGATTAGCAGGGCATGCATTGAGTGCTGGGGAAAAAGAAGGAAGAACTAATAATAAACCCGGCTTTGTTGTGGTGTTGTGTGGTGTCAATTATTCTAAAGAATGTGGAAAGCGATCCCTGGTTCAAGCTTTTGGGCAAGAGTGATCAATGTCCTTCACTTGATAATTTTTCTAGCATTCAATAACACAGAAAGAAGGAAGGAGAGGTGGGGGATGGTGAAGCCAAGTCCTTCATCCTTTTAAGGAGCTCTTTAATGCAGGGTGAAATTTTTCCCTGGAAACTAATTTCTGCTTCTCTTAAATGGGGGAGGGAAAGCATGTGGTGAGAGCTGAACCTGTCAGCAATTGTTCAGGGGGGATTCTCAGGAATCATGTAACTAAAGGGGATCCCAGGTGGATAGACTCTGTATTGGGAGGCTGGGGACCAGAAGATAAAGGAATTTGCTGGCCTCCTGATGTTGGCTTTTAAGGGCATGCAGTTATCCTAAGCTATGCTTACTTCCCCCCCCCCCCCCCGGCCCCCAAGGTTTCTTATAATTGGTCTCTTCAAGACAATGATGAATCTATTTAAAATCATGCAACTATACTTTAAAAACCAACCAACTAACCTCATGGAAAACGAGATCATATTTGTGGTTAACAGAGGTGGCAGGTGTGGGGGGTGAACTGGATGAAGGTGGTCACAAGGTACAAACTTCCTGTTATAAGAAGAGTAAGTGCTAGTGATGTAGTATACACGTATTAGTAACACTGCTATATGCTACATGTGAACAAAATAAATTAAATGTTAATAAAATAAATTCTAGGAATTCTCATCACAAGGAAATTTTTTTCCCTTTCTATTTTGTATCCATATGAGATGATGGATGTTCACTGAACTTACTGTGGTGATCATTTCATGACATATGTAAGTGAAATCAGTATGCTGTACACCTTAAACTTATACAGGGCTGTATGTCAGTTATATGTCAATAATACTGAAACAAAAAAACCCATGAAATTCTGAGCTCTTCTCCCTCTTGTCTTCCTTTACCCGCTTCCCTCTCTGCTTCTTGCCCTTCCCAGCCTTCTCTCTGAATGCCTTCCTGGACCCTGTAGCACAACTGGCCACACACAACCCCACCCATAAGCTAGTCCCTTACGCTGCTCACCTTGCTTCTTGGGGTCCCCTCTAGAGGATGAGTTCTCTGAGGCAGGGAGAACCCATCCCTATGGCAGACCTGGCAGACAGATCCAGAGAACACTTATGACTTGAGCTGATAAACAAATGAATGAGCTCGGAAATAAGAGAGAACCTGCCCAGAGGTACCCAACGGAGGTTCAGTTAATATCTACTGAATGGCTAATGGTAAAAAGGGCTTTGATATATGCAAGTAAACTGGTTAAAGACAGAGATCTGAGAAGCCCTGTGGAGCATAGTAAGCTTGTCCTGGAAGGGTGGCCAGGACAAATCAGACCAAGAAGTCAGAACACCGCTCCTGTATTAAATGACTGTCCATCTCCCAATCATAGTGAAAGGTGTCACAACTTTGCATCAGAAAGCTCCTCAGGCCATCTCCTTAGCCCACTTGCTAACTCTGGGCCAAAGCAGAGGGTTTTGGAAAGAGCTAGGGTTGGAAGTCAGGCAGACCTGGGTCTGAATCTGGTCTCTGATGCTCCCTAGTTGTGTGATGCTGGGACAGCCACTTACTGTCTCGGTTCTCAGAGACGTGAAATGGGGGCAGCAAATACAGCTCTTTTCTCCAGAGGCAAGATTCTCTCTGGGGATAGTCTGCCCTGTGAGGAGTTACTTCTGTGGCTCTGTCCTTCAAATACAATATTATACTTCAGTTATACAAAGATTTTAACATACCTGTTGGTGATAATTCCAAAGGGAGGCAATGGGGGAAGAGGACGGTAAGATAAAACAGTAGAAGGTGCTGGAATGGCCATGCTCCACAGTCCAGAGCCATCTGGAGTATCTCACCTGAGTGCTGGAAGGAGCCACAGGAGGCCAGAGGCGGGGAGATGATGCAAATATCTGACTAGGAAATACTGAAGGGCGAGTGAAGGCTACTGGGAGTGCCTTTCACCCCAGTCATTTAAGTCACAGCTGGGACACAGAATTGGGAAGGTCTCCCTCAATGTCCTACAATCGTATGAACATTTGGAGAGAGTATCAGATACGGCGGGCAAAGCAAACACACTGATAAACGGCTTACTGAGATGCAAGTGGGGGCATGTCCTGTAAAATCAGCATTGAATGAGTAATGATACATGGGAATTGATTTTATAATAGTCATTATTACTAATTACTAATGGACAAAAGATCACTGATGCTCTCAGCTAGAGGCTTCTTTACCACCGTGTTAGAGAACAAAATCCACACTCCAAAGCATGTCATCTCAGCCCAGGAGGCTCTTGCATGACTCCCAGTCTCACCTCCAGCTTCTCCTGCCCCTCAGTTCTAGAACAAGGCAAGGGTGTACCTCCAGTCAGGGCTCTTGTGCTCTTGATTCCAGATCAGGCCCACCGTCGGCTCCAATGCACCCTTCAGGTCTCAGCTCAAACAGCATCCCCTCAAGAGAAGTCTGTCCTGATATCCTCACCCACAGAGTCCTGGTTCATTACTTCAGGGAGTAATCACAACCTGTAACTCCTATCTTTCTTCCCTCCCTCTGTCTCTTCCTTATAGGTGGGGAGTGAAGATTTCAACAAATCGCATACATACATGAGAACCATTCCTTTCCTCTTTGTTTTTGGGGACATCTCTCTCCAGTCCTGAATATTCATTGGCAGGACTGATGCTGAAGCTGAAACTCCAATACTTTGGCCACCTGATGCGAAGAACTGACTCAATGGAAAAAGCTGATGCTGGGAAACATTGAAGGCAGGAGGAGAAGGGGACAACAGAGGATGAGATGGTTGGATGGCATCACCGACTCAATGGACATGAGTTTGAGCAAGTTCTGGGAGTTGGTGATGGACAGGGAGGCCTGGTGTGCTGCAGTCCATGGGGTCGCAAAGACTCGGAAACGACTGAGTGAACTGAACTCTCCAGTTAACTGCAGGACTAAATCTCAAGCAATTCTGTCCTTCTTTCGGTGCCTAGAAATGAAATCATATACCTGCACAATAATTAAGGTAGGAGAAGATAACCAATATTGATGGAGCATCTACACTAGTTATCACCTGCCTGTCAATGCAAGAGACTCGGTTCGATTCCTGGGTCAGGAAGATTCCCTGGAGAAGGGCATGGCAATCCACTTCACTATTCATGCCTGGAGAATCCCACGACAGAGGAGCCTGGAGGGCTACAACTCTTTGTTGGACATGACTGAAGCTACAAAGAGGGCGGGCGCACATACGCACGCGCGCACACACACACACACACACACACACACACTAATTCTAGATCATTGGATTCTGTGCTATGCTTACAATAGCTTCTTTAATCCTCACAATAGCCTATTAAGGACATCTTCCTAGTCCCATTTTCCTGATGTAGAAAACTGAGTAGCAGAGGTAACATCTTGATCCAAGCCTGAATTCCCCAAATTATGCTCTTTCTCCTAAACTACAAGCTTTCCCTGGTCATCTTTTTCTGAAAAGGCCAGACTGTATATATATTTTTGGCATTGTGAGCCAAAAAGTCTCTGCAGCAACTGCCCAACTTCTGCCATTTCAACCCCAAAGCAGCCACAGACAACACCAAAATGAATGGTGTGGCTGTGTATCACTCAATCTTAATTACTAGACACAGAAATTTGAATTTTATATATTTCTTCTTTTTTTATGTGCCATAAAACATAACTTGCCTTTTGATTTTTTCCTCAATTATTAAAAATATGAAAACCATTCCTCGCTTGAGACAGACAAAAGCAGGTGCTGGGTAAATCTGGCATGAACCAATCCCTGCTGTAAAGAGTTAAGCATTCCTCAGGAAGATATTAAATCAACTCTGAATAAGATTAAGAGTTACATGTTTCCTCAGTATATTTGCCTGCTACTCCAGCTTGATGCTAGGGTTTTTAATTTTTTTGAACCAAGAGCCATGTTTTCTACTTCTTTTCTTGCCTCCCTTGAACAAGCTTCCTGGATGGCTCAGACAGTAAAGAATCTGCTTGCAATGCAGGAGACCCCGGTTTGATCTATCAGTCAGGAAGATCCCCTGGAGGAGGAAATGGCAACCCATTCCAGTATTGTTGCCTGGAGAAATCCACGGACAGAGGAGCCTGGCGGGCTATCGTCCACGGGGTCGAAAAGAGTTGGACATGACTGAGAGACTAACACTCACTTTGACAGAGATGAGGAGGAGCCTCCCTACACCACGCTGGGCACACAGTCTAGCCTGGATGAACACATGTGGTTCTAGTCAGCAAAGCCTGCCTGAAAAGAGCAGCGTCAGGGGCCCAGAGATGGGCCACTTCTCTCGAATAATTGTCTGAGCTGAGACTCCCTTACTTGTAGCAGGTCCCACAAGGCTGCAGTAACCAATTCAAGATCAGCCATGCCATTCTGATTCAAATACATCTGACCTGCTGGGGCAAAAAGTCAACTGTGATCTAAGAGGAGATTCAGTAACTGTGGGCTTGGGGGACAGGGCAGGGGTGGGCAGAGGGGATGCTCAGCTGTAAAGGTTGCTGAAAACCACCAGCAGGCTGCTCCCTCCCCTTCTACTGTCACTCACATTTTTTGCCAGCTTCCATCAGTCCCAGAGAAAGCACAGGATCGTAATCCAGACAAGAGCCAGGTGCAAATCAACCCTTGGAAGGGGCATTCCTGCACCCCTTTTCCCGACAAGTAGCCCAAGGGCGGTCTCCATCTGGGCATTTATGTATGATAATCTCTTGCAATTTCTCCTAAGTTTTCTTTCAGTTTTCAATATTATTGAGGAATAACTGACCCATAGCTGTGTATGCTTACAGTGTCCAATCATGATGATATGGTATATACTGCAGAATGATCCTCAAGATAATTAGCACATCCATCACCTCACACAGGTAACTCTCCAAAAGAACCGAAATCAGTATCTTGAAGAGATATCCACACACCATTTCACTGCAACATTATAGCCAAGATATGGAAAAACCTACATGTTCCTCAAGGATGAAGGATAAAAGAAAAATATCATATATATATATATATGAAGATCAAAGATGAAATGTTTCCTCAGTGTGGGTATAAACAATGCATACACATGCACACACACACCAGAAAATTATTTAGCCTTAAAAAAAAAAAGCAATCCTGCCATTTGTAATACCAGGGATGAATGTGAAGGGCATTTCATTGTCCTACGTCCTTCCTGACAGTAGCCTTTCAAGGTCAGGATTCTGGTGTCACTTAAGCATCCCCATAGCCTAGTTGGGGGAATGGTATTATTCATAGCTAATACTCAAGATATCTTCCTGAATGAATATACAGAAATTCAAACAGCTATGGAGTTCCAGAGTCTGGTGATGGTTAGGAAAACAGGACAAAGAGAATAAAGAAGAGGGAAAGAAGGTTACAAAAAAAGGTACCAATGTGTTTTTCTAATGCAATATTTGCAAAGATAAGCACACATTTCTATCTAGTAGACAGGAATCACCTCCATGCTTTTACTTTTTTTGTTGAAGTATAATTGACTTGGAGTATTATATTAGTTTTAGATGTATACCTGCATGATTTTGGGTTTCCCACGGGCTCAGGGGTAAAGAATTTGCCTGCAATGCAGGAGATGTGGGTTTCATCCCTGGGTTGGGAAGATCCTCTAGAGAAGGAAATGGCAACCCACTCCAGTACTCTGGCCTGGAAAGAGACAAGAGGAGTCTGGTGGGCTATAGCCCATGGACTCAAGAAGAGTTAGATATGACTTAGAGATTAAACAACAACAACAAAAAACTGCATGGTTTTAGAAACTACTAATAGAGGGGTCCCATATCACAGGTTCTGATGATTTAAGGAGAGCCTTGGATTCAGAGCTTTTTAAAATTTCCTCAGGTGATTTCCATGTATAGCCATGATTCTGAAGGATGTTCTAAAGAATGACTTTTGAATAAACATATAAACCTTGCAAAGAATATATTGAGAACTGAATGAAATAAAGCATGAAAAGCACTTAGCAGAGACTTGGCACAAAGTCAGTGCTCAGTGAATGTTAGTTGGTGATATGAACATGTGTGTATATATATGGGTTCTCAATTAAAGGATGGCAACAGGTTCACAGGATGGTTCTCAGCTGTCTAGTCCTGTGTATTAAGGAAGGGTCTCTTCTGAGCAAATGCTCCACCAATCTGAAGCCCTGAAGCACCAAGAAGAGACTGGAAGGTAGGCTGAAGCACTGGGCTCTGTGGTCTGCTGCTGCTAAGTTGCTTCCGCCGTGTCTGACTCTGTGTGACCCAATAGACGGCAGCCCATCAGGCTCCCCTGTCCCTGGGAGTCTCCAGGCAAAAACACCGAAGAGGGTTGCTATTTCCTTCTCCAATGCAGGAAAGTGAAACATGAAAGTCAAGTCGCTCAGTCGTGTCCGACTCTTAGCGACCCCATGGACCGCAGTCTACCAGGCTCCTCCATCCATGGGATTTTCCAGGCAAGAGTACTGGAGTGGGGCGCCATTGCCTTCTCCGGCTCTGTGGTCTACTAGCTGCCAACTTGTGGAGTCGATAAGCCTCTCTGCAGCTCCATCGGCTCCTCTGTAATGGGGATTACGTGAGCTAATGCACATGAATGCATGAGTCAAATCGAAGAGCTGGGGACTGTGAACTCACGAGACCTCCAGGAAATCAGATGCCTCTTCTCCCCATAAATATGCCTTCACAGAAACCGTGCACCGAATAAACACAATTTTCTTTACGGCAGGAGGATTCAGGATCACATCTCCCCTTCTCTCCCTTGCACTGCAAACTGAATAACGCCGCGTCAGGGTGGCTGGGTCACAGCTCTTGTTAGCGCTTATTATGCCAAGACCTGAGTGAGTGCCACAGAAGCCAATGACCTTGCATGGGTCGGCAGAGCAAGGCAGAAACACTTTCAGGAAATGGCCACCCCCCCGGTGTCCACTCACAGGCCAGGTCAATTCACTGAAATACCACAGCCAGGTAAAGTTATCCACAGCAAGCAAAGGCCCATCGTTTATGGCTTCAAAAGCCTGGCTGGACCTTTTAGTTAAGAGACCATTTGCCCATGTTGACAAAAGCTGAAATTAGGTTCTCTGTTGGGTGACTTGGGATGCTGTAGCAAAATACCATGGACTCTGAAGCTTATGCAACAGAATTTTCTCAGAGTTCTGGAGGCTGGAAGCCTCAGATGCAGCTGCTGGTACGATGAGGGTTCTCCTCATGGCTTGCAGAAGGGAACTGTTTCACTGTGTGGTCAGAGGACAGAGAAAGCAAGCTCTCTGGTCTCCTCTTAAAAGGGCAATGACTCCACCCTGAGGGCCCCACCTTCTTGACTTCATCTGAACCTAATTAACCTCTCAAAGACTCTATTTTCAAATAACCCACATTGGGGTTTAAAGCTTCAACACATAAATTTTGGGTGGGGGAAACAATTCAGTACAAAGCAGGTTCTTCTAAAGCAGCTACTCTGCAAAATACCAATTCTTCTGCAACACACACACTGTATTCCCAGCACAGAAACTAAACAAGCAAAAGACACACACTCATTTGTTTAATTTTAAAATGGTTTACTTACAAATATTACTTCTATTTTTACCTATCTGACCTCTGACACATTTGGCATTTTTCAAAGCATGCAAATTTAAAACATCTATACTACAGCGGTACCATTTCAGAAAATCCACTGCATCAGCAAACAAAGATGAATATAAAGGATGTTTGTGTGTGGTGCTGCTTATAACTGGGGGCATGGAGAATCTAGGAACTAAAATACCAATTAAGAGGAAATGAGATAAATTATGGTACATTCATCAAATGGAAAAACTATGCAGTTTTCAAAAAAATATACTTTAAGTATCAATGTAGAAAGATAACCAACATTTTATTTTTAAGTAAATTGAGCATTTAATAATTAAAAAGGAAATGCATACACAGAGAGAAATAGATAATTACACAAGTGGAAAGAGGAGAATCTGCAAACTTCTAACAGTGTTTAATTCTAGAGAACATGATGAGGAGAGGAGATTTCATGTATTCGTCTATTTCAGTGGCAGTTGGTAAAGTTTGACAAGAAGGAAGTGAGGAAGGAAGGGAGGGAGGAAAGGAAGGGAATGGAGGGAGGAGGGAGGAGAGGGAGGAGGGAAGGGGTGAAGGGAGGAGGGGAGGAGTAAAGAGAGGAGGGGAGGAGGAAAGGGAGGAAGGGAGGAGGGGAGGAGGAAAGGGAAGGAGGGGAGGGAGGGAGGGAGAGAAAGAGAGAGAGAGAAAGAAAAAAGAAAAGCCCTGATTTGTACTGTTTGCTCATTCCCATGGTGTAAATACTCTCACCACGGCAGATGTCAGGCTACTAACCAGAACTGGGAAGCTATGTATAGTAGGACATGCAGCGTTTCTATTTATACCATATAGACAGAGCAGATGTAAACAACTTTAAGAGCCTAGATAACAGTAAAATGATTAGGAAGTAAAGAGTTTTGAGTATTTGGACCATAAAGAAGGCTGAGTGCTGAATAATTGATGCTTTTGAATTGTGGTGCTGGAGAAGACTCTTGCGTGTCCCTTGGACTGCAAGGAGATCAAACCACTTAATCCTAAGGGAAATCAACCCTGAATACTCATTGGGAGGACTGATGCTGAAGCTCCAATACTTTGGCCACCTGATGTAAACAGCCAACTCGTTGGAAAAGACCCTGATGCTGGGAAAGATTGAAGGCAGGAGGAGAAGGGGGCAATAGAGGATGAGATGGTTGGATGGCATCATTTACTCAATGGACATGAGTTTGAGCAAACTCCAGGAGATGGTGAAGGACAGGGAAGCCTGGTGTGCTGCAGTCCATGGGGTCACAAAGAGTCAGACAAGACTTAGTG
Organism: Cervus elaphus; assembly: GCF_910594005.1. Lineage (NCBI taxonomy): Eukaryota > Metazoa > Chordata > Mammalia > Artiodactyla > Cervidae > Cervus > Cervus elaphus. Next base: position 47,462,193 of record NC_057836.1, on the reverse strand, counting down.
ACTAAACAGCAACAAAAGGTCATTGGGTTGGAGCCCTCAGAGATGGAATCAGTGCCCTTATGGAAGAGATGCCACAAAACTCCCTCACCCCTTCCCCTAGGAAGGCAGCTATGAACCAGAAAGTGAGCTCTCGCCATACAGAATCTACTAGCTACCTTGATTTTGGACCTCCGGGTCCCCAGAACAGTGAAGAATAAATATCTGTCATTTATAAGCCCCCAGCTTACAGTATTCTGCCACAGAAGCCTGAAAAGACTAAGACAGCATCATTAGTCTCAGTTCACAGAAAAGGACACTGGGGCTTGGAAAGGCCTTAAGTTCAGAAGCATAAGCAGTGAGTTACAACCCCAGGAGGGAACACCCTGTGTCCAGTTCTATAGCCTGACAGACGCAGTCCTTCTAGCTCATGTGGACAATGGCAGGTGAGGTCCAATTCAGTGGAAAGGTTTTGGTTTCTTTTTGTTTTGTTTCTCATTATCCAGCATGCAGAAGCCTTGCAATTTACTTAGCAAAGAGGTAAGGAAAACCATACCATCAGAACCACTCAGGAAATAGAATCACTTATAAGGAAAATAGTTCAGGCGAAAAGGTCTGATAGAGGGAGAGGAGAAGGGGCAGTCTTCTTGCACTTATGGTCAGATTCTGGAAGCCTCAAATTAAATACACATTCTCTCCCCGCCAAGAGGCTGTGCAGGGGGAAGGAGGGAGCAATCACAGAGTAACTCTTCTATAACAGCGGCTTTGGCTCAGGAGGGTGGGTGACGGGAAATCTTCCCATCTTTCCAGTATGCAGCTGGGAGAACGCTTCAGCTTAATAAGAGGCCCCCAAGCCCAAAAAGCAGGGGTGGAGGGTGGGGGGAGGTGGTGGTGCTTGTGCTTGGCTGCCTCCAGAGGGTACTTCAGAGGACCCAGCACCACTGAAGGTGATGTGGTGGGTTAAGTGCCCGGGGCTTGCTGTAGGGAACTTTTGCATAGCGTTTGAACAGGCTCAGCCCCTGCCTTAAGGAGATGAAAATTTGGCTTAGGGACAAGACATAAATGGAGACCATATAAAGCGAAGAGGATGGTGGGGGAGGGTGGTTTCTCCCTGGGGCCTGGAGTGAAACTGTGCATTGTTTAAATGACGCCCCTCCTCCCCGCAGCCAGTGGATAAAGCTAAACTGCCTCTTCAGCATTCAGACCTTTGATCCACCCAGCTCCCAGCCTCCCTGCCTGCACCTCCCATCTAGTTCCACAGCCAGGACTTCCAGGAATCCTGTAGGGAGTGCTTCCTGTTTGCCAGGTACTTCCATTCACTACATCTTTCCCGTGGCACTTCCCTGATGGTCTAGTGGTTAAGACTCTGTGCTTCCACTACAGGGGACACAGGTCCAATCCCTGTTCGGGGACCTAAGATCCCAAATGCAGAGCGGTGCATTTAAATAAATAAAATAAAATAAAATTAAAAAAAAAAAACAACCAACAAACAAAACCTTTACAGCAATCCTGTGAGTCTGTACCGATACCCTTACTATACAGATGAGAAAAGTCTGACCAACACACAAAAAAAACCCAAGACAAAAAAAGATGAAGGAATGTAACCAAGGTTGCTTTACTAATAAGGATGGAGACAGAGTTTGGGCACTTCAGCATACCCTGTGTACTGGGCAGATTACACAAGTGATTAAATAGACAAACTATGTGTTGTTCCTTACCCCTGCCGAGTATTTCCACACTTGCTCTTCTATTGGCCTGGAACATCTGCTCCATCTTCCCACCTACAGCCCTCCTGGCTCTGACACCCTTCTCAGTGTATCCAAGCCCACCTCCAACCTAGCTCTCTATACCATGGATGTGCTCCTCCATCACAGCACCCAACCACGTGGCATTTAGCTGTCCTTAACCTGCTGACCTTTAATTATATGGTGGGCCAACTGTAGGGGGCAGGGGGTGATGACGGTGCAAGCAGAGGCTTTTTGTTATTGTTCAGTCCTTAAGTCATGTCTGACTTTGTGACTACATGGACTGCAGCATGCCAGGCTCCACTGTTGTCCAGTATCTCCCAGAGTTTGCTCAATGTCATGTCCATTGAGTTGGTGATGCTATCTAACCATCTCGTCCTCTGCCACCCACTTCTCCTTTTGCCTTCAATCTTTCCCAGCATCAGGGTCTTTCTCAATGAGTAGGCTCTTTGCATTAGGTGACCAAAGTACTGGAGCTTCAACTTCAGTGTCAGTCCTTCTGATGAACATTCAGGGTTGATTTCCTTTAGGATTGACTGGTTTGCTCTCCTTGCAATCCAAAGGACTCTCAAGAGTTTTCCAGCACCACAGTTAAAAAGCGTCAATTCTTTGGTGCTCAGTCCTCTTTATGGAGACTATATCTTATTTCTAATTTCAACTCCTGGTGCAAGATCCAATGCCAGGTAGCCAGTACCTGCTGAGAGCTCTGCCTATTGAATGGGCAACATGGTAAGACCTGGGAATACAGAATGTTCCCCATCAACAGTTTTCCATGCTCTCTCCCATGACCAGAAAGTCACGAGTACAGAAAACTAGAATTTGCTTCTTCATTCAACAAATATTTATTGAGAGCTTTTCATGTTCCAGATGGGGACACAGGAGCAAACAAAACAAGATTCTTTCTCTCGAGGAACTTTCACTTTTACAGGCAAAGTCAGGGACATGAGTCTCCTCTTGCTGCCATGACAAAGAATCTTACTGACTTAAAACACATCGGTTTGTTATTTCACAGTTGTATAGGTCGGATATCTAGGGCCTGGCTGGGTTCTTTCCTTGAACTCCCACAAAGTTATAATCAAGGTGTTAGCCAGCTGAATCTTACCTGGAGGCTCTGAGAGAAAGTCTATTCCAAGCTAATCAGGGTGTTGGCAGAATTCAGTTCCTTATGGTAGTAGGACTGAGCTTCCCTACTGCGTGTTGACTGTCAGATAGGACACTTTATTGGCTCCTAAAGGCTACTTACATTCCTTGTCACTTTGTCTCCTCTATCTTCAAACTAGTTAAGGCACAATGAATCTTTTTTGTGGTTCAAATCTGAATTCCTTTCTGTAACATCTGTTCTGCTTCCAGGTGGAGGAAGTTTTCTGCTTTTAAGGACTCCT